>NC_139226.1:70524823-71124823 GCF_055691185.1 Crinia signifera
TGGAGTTGAACCGCAGCCCCTCGCTTCTCTCGCGATGCTTTGGGCACGGTGGCTCGCTACGCTCGGCACACTATTTTATTCTCCCACCACGCCCTAGTGGATGGTAGGTCATGAAACACAGCCTGTCAGCACAAAAAACTGTGAAAAAGTCATGTCAACCTAATGACTGTCGACCTTAGCCCATGTCGACCTTTCGAGGTCGACCTAATGACTGTCGACCTAAGTGTGGTCTGACAGATGACCGTTTCCCAGTGAGATGCCCTGGATATTTGCACTAGACACTTTGGTCCCAAATGGGTTGAATATTAATTTCAAACTGAAATTGTTTTTAGAGTAAAATATTTTAAATAATTTTAAATTATTTAAAATCAGTTATTAATGCATGTTTTATCTTTTCCATTTTTTTTACAAGAGAGGATCTACTTCAAGAAAGGATGCCACATATAGGGATGGACACAGCCTGAATATAAAGTAGAGCTTAGTTTTAGATGTGGCATCCTTATGATAGGTCATATTTGGTTGGATCCCGATTAACAAAGGAATGTACAAGATCTGTGCCCTCTCTCAAGATGGCGAATCGGGCTTCATATACCTTACCTGGAAAAATGAATACAAAACCTCCGTATGTTTTATAAAGTGAAAATGGGAGCTGACGTTTTATAAATACATATTGTTCAAAGAGTGGAACTTGAAATACATAAGCTGGGAGCCGGTGGGGATATGCTTCTGGTGGACGCTACAGTGGAACGCACAGAAGAAGCGTGCTGGAGCGCAAACGTCACATCCGGGCTAAATACCCGGCGGAACATATCTTCAATGGGGGCTGTATAGTAAGAGACACTGCTTTCAGGTCCGGCCGCAAACGGAACGTCACTTCCGCTGGAGTGACGAATGCCGAAGTAATATACATGTGTGTGTAATTAACACTAATCGAAAGGGTTTAAAAACCGGGAGACTTCAGAGTATTGGCATCCACGTCTGAAGAAGGAGTTACCTCCGAAACATGTCACGCTGTATGCCAATACACTGACAGGAGGATACCATCTGATATCACTTTCATCAAAAGCCTGTGCGGTGGTGCAATTCATTGCTACCCGGGACTTACCATCTGTTTTGAGCACCTAGCCCACCGCACACACCTAATATGGGCCCTTATTCTAATCTGGGCGGTACGGCCCGCGTGCGGCCGTACCGCCGATGTTTTCACTCTGCACATGCGCAGAGGTCACTCTGCGCATGTGCAGGCGAATTCGCCGCACACAAAAATTATACGCCGCAAAGGGGGCGTATAGGGGCGTGAGGGGCTTGATAGCCTCATTTACCTATGTATACGCCCCGCGTTTCATGGGCGTTCCCATGCAAACGCGGGGCGTATGCATGGTAATGAGGCTATGACGCCAGTGATGGGGGCGGAAAGCTGACATCGCCGGATGTCAGCTCTCCGCCCAAATACAAGCTTTCACACGGACGATTGTCCGTGTGGTCTAAGCTTGCGTGAGCGGGGGGAGCGTGCGGCCCTGCCTTCGATGGTCGTCGACCATCGAATGCAGGGGGCAGCTCCCACCATGGTGGAGGCGTACGCCCCACCATTTTCATGCGGATCGCCAGCCGTCCGCGTACGGACGGCCGTGGCGATCCGTCTTGTAGGCGGGGTTTGGTTTGTGCGGCCGGAGCAACGTATGCGGCTCCGGCCGCACAGACCAGAATAAGGGCCATGGTGAGATAATTGTTGATGTCTACCCCCGTCTATATGGTAAAGTTTATACATATTATTTTGCTTATCAGCTACTGCATTTGCACTTTGAAAATTTGCACCTGCACTTTTAAATATTGTTTGTCAAAAATTCTATATGTAATAAAGCTTCCTATCTGGTTATTATATTCCCTAACGGGCCCAGATCATTTTTCATATCAGTTGAGAGTCCCATGCGCCATCTCTGCAGACCTAGTGCCTTATTTTTGCTATATAAGAAACTGTAAATAAATACCTTCACAGTTAAGGGGTGTACACACGGAGCAAATTTGTGCTATTTTCTAAGCAATCTGACTAGATTTCTTAGAAAGTAAGCACAGATCTCTGTGTGTATGCTCCGAGAGATTAAATCTCTCTTGCTAACTAAATCAATGCATGCAGTCACAATCTAGTCAAATTGCTTAGCAAATGACTGCAAATCTGTCTGTGTGTACAGAATGAGAGATACTGATCGCAATCTCTCATTCTGAACCACTACCCTGCCTTTTTTGTTTAAGCAAAATTGCTTATAAAAATTGCTTAGTACAAATCTCTGCATGTGTATGTGCTCCCCATAGGAAATCTTGACATCAGAAAAATTGCTTAGCAAAATTGCTTAGCACAGATCTCTACGTGTGTATGCCCCTTTAGCAGAGCCGAATTTCCCGCGAGGCACCGGCCTAGGGGCGGCACATGTTTGGGGGCGGCACTTGGATGCCTGTGAAAGTACTGTCAGCCCAAAATGTACCAATAACTGCAAAATATCCACTGTACTGTACTATATTCCATCTTAAATAGAGTGTAAATGGATAGGACATGCAGATACTGCCCCTATAAACTGTCCTACTTAGTAAACATTATTGTTGTGCCTAGGGGCGCCCTCCTCCCTAAATCCGCCCCTGCCCTTTAGGAGCGGATTGGTCGGTGATAAAAAACAGACACTTTATCAATTCACATAGCTTAATAACTCTGCCCCATAGTACATCTGTCCCCATATGTTAACAGCAGTAGAGCAAGGCACAAAGGGTCAGATGTATCAAGCTTCAAAAAGTAATCAAATGGAGATTGATAAAAAGCCAGTTAATCAGCTCCCAACTTTGGCTGAGTTTGAAAAATGATAGGTTGGAGCTGGTTGTTTATCATTATCACTCTTCCCTTTATCACCTTCTGAAGCTTGATGCATCTGGCCCCTAATCATAACCATAGCAAACCAAGCGAGGGGTTACGCTTCACTAATTGGGGGTGCCCATGTTCAGCTGGGGACATTGACACCTGAAAAAAAAAAAGAAGCTTGAAAAACTTGTGTTGATCTTGTGCATGTACCACACCCATGAGCCCAGCTCTAAAGCGGTGTACACACGGGGGCAGGGGCAGATTCAGGAAAATATGACAGGGGGGGGCACCAAAAAAGGGATGGGGGGGGGCAGTTTTTTTTTAAAGCGGGTGTGTCCTCACAACAAGGGGCAGTAAGTGGTAACATCTGTTAAATGACAGGGTGAGTGTGGGAACAGATGTGGCAGGTTTTCGTGAATGTCTCTGGAGTGACATTGTGGGCAATGCCGTACATCACAACAATTGAAGAGCACATGACGGGACAGGGTGCGCAGCAATTTTTGGGGGCGTGGTCTGCCGAAAAGTGGGCATGGTCTATACTTGCAGCGCTTCGGCTGCTGTGGGGGCATGCCCAGCAACTCTGTAAGCTGCTGGCCAGCCCCTCTGCATGCAAGAATAGATGCTGTGTGCATACGCACAGTGTCTATTCACCGACGACAGGGGGGGGGGGGGGGACTCTCAACTGCCTCCCCCCCACCACGGGACACTGCTGGCCGAGGGAGGGATGCTGGAACGATAAGCGGGACAGTTGGGAGGGATGCAATGCTGCAAGTACATGAAAGCGGTACTTTAAGCGTGCCGAATGCGCACGTGCACATAAAATTAAATAAAAAAAGATGTGGCCACTCAAAACAGTGGAGCGTCTGCATAATAAACTGCCAGTTTCTTGTCACCCTTAGCATTCCTCAATATTCTTTTCCAAATACACCTTACCTATATGTTGGTTTCACTGCAATTGGGAACCTCTAAATACATGTATCCTCCCTGGGCAGACAGCATCTTCAGTCACAATTCACTATTCATGTAGGCCGGTATAACCTGGTCTAGAACATGCCTGTTTGTTCAGGAATATAACCAATGTCACCATCACACAAAGGTTCAACCAGACCAATGCATTGTGTCATTTCCTGCCTCCTCTGCCCACTTCAACCCCCTGTCACCCTATGTCCCTCAGCCTTCTCCTCTCACACACTGGTAGATTTATTAAACGTCGATCAGGGGAATATGCGCTATCCCGGTGCGTTATAGCAGGGGATAGCGCTTCCCCTGATCTATCACACCCGCCGAGCATTTACTCTAACGCTGGCGGTGTGGGGCAGGAGGCATAGCGCAGGGGCGATGTTTTGCACTGCGCCCCTGCCTCCTGCCAGATTTATGAATGGTCAGCATTGCTGACCGTTCTGCCGCCTGCAGCTGTCGACTTCGCCAGCTGCAGGCGGCGATGCCCTATACCAAACAGCAGGGACAGCGCTGTCCCTGCTGCTGGCGCTGAGCTGCGCTGGGATCTCGCGAGACTAGCGAGATCCCGCGCATGCGCAGCCGGCCGGGGGGGAAGGAGACGGCGCATCAGTATTAACTGATGCGCTGTCTCCAGGAGGGACATCGCCGGAGGGGGGAGTTAGCGCTCCCCCACTCCGGCGGCAAGATCTTAGTAGATCTTGTCGGTGTCCCCTCCTGCTTCGCCTCGCTAATGAGGCGAAGCAGGAACTGTTATAGCGGCACGATAGGCGCCGCTATAATAAATCTACCCCTCAGTCTCTCAGCTTTCCCCTCCCATTCCTGTGCCTCCAAGCCTCCTCTGTCTCTCAGTCACTCTCCCCTGATGTCTCTCAGCCACCCTCTTTTTCAGACTCCCTTCCCTGTGTTTTTAGCCTCTTATGTCTCTTGGCCTCCCTATCTTTCGCGTTCCTCCCTGTGTCTCTCATTCTGCCTCTGTGTCGGCCTCCCTCCTTTTTGCCTTTGAGCCTCCCTGTGTATTCTAGCCTCCTCTGTCTCTGTCACCCTCCCATGTGACTCTCTGCCTCCCTCTCTTTCAGTCCCTCCCCTGTGTTTTTCAGCCTCCCTCTATGTCACCCTCCCCATGAGTTAGACTAATTCAATACGTGCGCAGGCAGGACAGGAGGAGACGTGAGCAGGACAGTAAGTGACAGGAAGTACAGAGCGAGAAGAAGCGTGTGAGACGCCGAGAGGGGTGGACGCTGTGCCGGCTGTGTGTGCGTGCGGAAGAGGCTGCTGGCAATCGGGACTCTGCAGCAGGGAGAAACTGAGGAGAGCAAGAGGGCGCTGTGCCGTGCGGCGTGAGTGAGTGCTGGGCGATTGGGAGAAGCTAAGTGCTGCTGGGTGAGGGACAGCACTGGACCTGGCGGCGTTGACGGCGTATGTGTGTGCAGTAGACGCTGAAGTCCTGGGATTGGCGGCAGGAGGCTGGCGTGCAGGGACAGCAGAAACTGGACCTGCACACCTGACCACAGCTGCTAACAGTAAAGTATAGCTTTACATTGATTCAAATGTGAATAGGGTCCATGGGACCCTATTTTACATTGGATTCAATGTAAAATTGTCCCCAGAACCCAATTTTAACCCCCCTGATGGCTCAAATGGCCCCATTGTGAACGGCACCCCACGATTGACGCCAGCGGCGGTACGCGTCCTCCGACCTTTTCATACCCCTACTATCCACTTCGGCGTGGAGTTGAGAATATAAAGTGTGGCGAGCGCAGCGAGCCACCGAGCCCGAAAGCGTGGCAAGCCCCGCGAGGGGACACGCATAACTTCACAGGTATACGCGTCCGCTCGCCACGCTTCGGGCTCGGTGGCTCGGTGCGCTCGCCACACTTTATATTCTCAACTCCATGCCAACTTGGATAGTAGGGGTATGAAAAGGTCGGAGGACGCGTACCGCCGCCCCTCGCGGGCTCGCCACGCTTCGGGTTGGCGTTAATCGTGGGGTGCCGTTCACAATGGGGGGGGCATTAATTAATAGCCATGACGGGGGCATAGACAATGAGAAATGGCCCATATTGGCCCATTTCCCATTGTTTGCTATGTAAAATGTTGTTAATCGCGTCCATCGCATCTTGTGCCATTATAATGAACGCGATTGCAATGTTAAAAATAATTTAACATTGAACCCTATGGCAAAATCGCGTTGATCGCGTGTCATGTTAGTGCACGCGACCGACGCGATCAACGCGATTTTGCCTTTGCCGGCAAAATGGACCTGATTTCAAAGGAAATCAGGTCCATCTCGTTAGTCGTGTACCTTAACTTAAGGTACACGATTACTAACGATTGTGGCCTTTCTAGGAAACAAATACCCTAATTTCATAGTGAGAAGTGTGTGTGTACTGGGCCATTAAACAGGGGCTAAAACACTGAAGCATTGGGGGCATTGTGGCTGTGTCCCTTGAGATAGTTACAGGTACAACGTGTGCTGATCAAGGTGATAAAGGGCCACCGAGGATATCAAGTAACTGGAAGAATCTCTGAAGAAGTGGACGGGTTCGGAGTAGACCAGAGGACCGAGAGAAAGAAACCCTACTGTAGATACTACAATCTCATCAGGCGTGAGGTCACCAGGAGTGTGTTACAGCTGCAGGAACAGATAAGTATCAACTATTATTATTATTATATGATAGAAATCTTTGTGTAGTGTGTTATTGCAGTGTAATTTGATATTCTATTGTATACTAGGGGACTAGTTGCAGGGAGATAGATAAAATGGGTGGGGCCCTGATTGAAAACCTCACTCAGTGCATGTAATGCAAGATGTATGCGCACCTGGAGCGAAAGTCCCAGTGCGAATACACCTGCACGAGATGTGACCGAACGACCGCCCTGGAAGCCCAGGTCACTGATCTAGAGCGGGCCGTTCAGCGTCTGAGAGACATTTACAATCTTGAGCAAAGCCTAGATTGAACGGTGGAGAAGTTGCAGTTGGGGCCACCGATAGACGAGGAGGATCAGGGAGCCAGCTGGGTCACGGTCAGAAGGGGAAACAAGAGGGACAGGAGGGACAGGCATGACATTTCGGATCTATCTCACCCGAATAAATTCGCCCGGTTGGACGAAGTTTCAGTGGAGGATAGATGAAATGATGGAGCTGGAGGAGACTGTTCCCTCTAGCAACCAGAGGAGCGGTCCCTCTAGCTCAATTGGGATGACAGATAATGAGGTACCAAGGCAGATAGTGGTGGTAGGGGATTCTATCATCAGGAAAACAGACAGGGCAAACTGCTATCGGGACCGTGATCGTCACACGGTCTGTTGCCACCCGGGTACGACACATCGCGTACCAAGTAGACCGATTGTTGGGAGGGGCTGGGAGCAACCCGGCGGTCTTGGTACACATTGGTACCAATGACAAAGTTAATGGTAGGTGGGATGTCCTCAAGAAAGAGTACAGGGAATTAGGTAAGAAATTAAAGGCGAGGACATCTAGGGTAATATTCTCGGAAATATTACCAGTGCCACGCGCTAGCCCAGGGAGGTAAATGTGTGGCTCAAGGACTGGTGTAGGAAAGAGGGATTGGTACTTGTTTCCTATCTGGGCGCCCGCTAAGTTAATTGCGCACCATGCTATTCTCCGTAGAGAAATCTGATCGCATCGCATCGTACACATACACGATATTGAACGATGCGATGCGATGCGATCCGATTCGATTTCCCATAGGAAACAATGTTAAATGGCTCAATTTAGCCAAATTATCATAGGAACAATAGTAAATGGGCCAAAAACACCCCTGAACATTGAAATGTCCCCCCAAAAGTAGTTGACGCCACCCCGCCATCAACGTGAACCCGAAGCGTGGCGAGCGCAGCGGTACGCGTCCTCCGACCTTTTCATGCCCTACTATCCACTAGGGCGTGGAGTGAGAATAGAATAGTGTGGCGAGCGCAGCGAGCCAACGAGCCCGAAGCGTGGCGAGGGGACGCGGATACCTTCACAGTTATACGCGTCCCCTCGCGGGCTTCCCAGGTGTCCATGGCGACGCGGACACCTGGGAAGCCCGCAAAGGGAGCCCGAAGCGTGCCCCGCGAGGGGACGCGGATACCTTCACAGGTAAACGCGTCCCTTTGCGGGCTTCCCAGGTGTCCGCGTCGCCATGGACACCTGGGAAGCCCGCGAGGGGACGCGTATAACTGTGAAGGTATCCGCGTCCCCTCGCCATGCTTCGGGCTCGGTGGCTCGCTGCGCTCGCCACACTATTCTATTCTCACTCCACGCCCTAGTGGATAGTAGGGCATGAAAAGGTCGGAGGACGCGTACCGCCGCCCCTCGCAGGCTCGCTGCGCTCGCCACGCTTCGGGTTCACGTTGATGGCGGGGTGGCGTCAACTACTTTTGGGGGGACATTTCAATGTTCAGGGGTGTTTTTGGCCCATTTACTATTGTTCCTATGATAATTTGGCTAAATTGAGCCATTTAACATTGTTTCCTATGGGAAATCGAATCGGATCGCATCGCATCGCATCGTTCAATATCGTGTATGTGTACGATGCGATCCGATTTCATTACGGTGCCGTACGTAGAAAACCTGGGCGCCCAGATAGGAAACAAGTACCGAGGGATTCGTGTTCATGGAACACTGGGCGGACTTCTCGGCCATCTTTTTTGCCGTGATGGATTGCACCTGAATGAAGAGGGGGCTGCGGTGCTGGGGGGGGGGGGGGGAGGATGGTTAGAGGGTTGGAGGAGATTTTAAACTAGGAGACGGGGGGTGGGGGTAGCAAGACATTACGGGACCGGCAGTGAGAGAAGATGGATTGGGATCAAGAATCATCTGGGGGAAGGAGAAGGGGGGGGGGGGACAGAGACACAAACAATCTCCTGGGAAATAACAAGGGTAAAATTGGGGGTAACTCCCAGGATGCATCAGGAATGTCATGTAATAACAGTCATGTTATCCCATCACAGTTCTTAGGTACAGATGACCTTAGTATACGGGAAGGAGTAATGGACAGAGGAAGAAATTCCCAAACTGTAAATAGGTCGGGCAGTGAGCATGGTGGGGAGGGCTGTAGTGAGTCCACTGAAGGGGAGGCGGGAACGAGGAATTTAGTAATGAATGCAAATTATACTAGGGGAGAAATCAAAAATAAGGTTAGGGACTTAACTAAAAATAAACACAAATTAAAATGCTTGCTGGCTAATGCAAGAAGCTTGGCAGGTAAAAATCGGGGAACTAGAAACTGTGGTCAGTAGGTACGATTACGACATCATTGGTATTACAGAAACATGGTGTAATGAGTCGCACGACTGGGCAGTAAGCATGGAGGGATATACACTCGTCGGAAAAGACAGGGAAAAATAGAAGGAGTGGGGGTGTGTGCCTATATGTAAATAATAACTTAACGTTGTGTGAGAAAAAAAATGAGCGCAGATACAGAAGAAGATAACTCGGAGGCAGTGTGGGCAGAGATAACCGACACTAATAAAAAAGCAAATAATACAATTATAATAGGGGTATGCTATAGAACACCAAACTTAAGCGAAAGGGAAGAATCACTTCTTTTAAACCAAATCAAACAATCAGGGTAAGGTATTAATTATGGGGGGTTTTAATTTACCAGACATTGATTGGGAAAACGAAACATGGGAACTTGTGTATTATCACGGCGCCCCCGATATCCATCGCAGGGCATTGTACAACCATAAAATCGCGCCGCATCGCATGTAATGCCATATGATCGCATGCGATGAGACGCGATTATACCCGATTTTTCATTGTACACCCGCCCTGATGGGTAATGACTATGTTCAAATGCCCCCCCCCCCATTGTTAACGCCACGCAACTATCAATGCCAACCCAAAGCATGGGAGCGCAGCGAGTGGTGGCGGTATGCGTCCTCCGACCTTTTCATACCCCCACTATCCACGTCGGCGTGGAGTTGATTATATATAGTGTGGCTAGCGCAGCGAGCCACCGAGCCCGAAGCGTGGCGAGCGCAGCGAGGCCCGCTTAATACTTGTGAAGCAATGCGTGTCCGCTCGCCACGCTTCGGGCTCGGTGGCTCGCCACACTATATAAGATAAACTCCATGCCGACATGGATAGTGGGGGTATGAAAAGGTCGGAGGACGCGTACCGCTGCGCTCACCATGCTTCGGGTTGGCGTTGATAGTGGGGTGGTATTAACAATGTGGGGGCATTTAACATTGTCATTACCCATCAGGGTGGGGATACAATAAAAAAAAATAAAAAAATCGGGTCTGGCTGGGCATTTAAAATTGAAATCGCATCGCATGCCATTATAATGGCATGCGATGCAACGAGATATTAAAATTGTATGCTCATCCGGGGAAAAGTCTCAAATCACGTCCATCGCATACCTTAATTAGTGGTATGCGACGCGACAGGCGCCGTGATAATACACATGTACCACGAAACATGTAAAACAGCAAGAAGCTATGGGTTCTTAAGCTTACTTAAAGATCAGTTTATTACACAAACGGTAGAAGCTCCAACTCGAGGCATTATTGGATTTAGTATTAACAAATAACATAGACTTAGGGCAGTATTCAACGTGAAATATTCTCCGTGCATGGCGAGAGATTTTTTCTCTCGCCATGCACTCGCCCTGTTCCGGAGGGCTCGCTGCCTCTCCTGCTCCCACTATTCAATGTGGTTAAGACTCGCCGCCACTCGCGGCGAGTCTTAACCCCTGCAGCGGACGAGCGTCCGCGGCAGGGAGCTGGCAGGGACCCGGGGGACGGTGGCAGCCAGGGAGATTAAAGTCTCCCTGGCTGCCCCAGAACATATGTGGAGGGGAGGTGGGCTCCCCGGGACCCAGGCAGCGCAAGCTGCCCCCCCTATAGCCAGCGGGGGATCCAGTATTCACTGCACCCAATCGTGCATATGTAATGATCGGATGCAGTGAATATATGAATATCTAATGAGCGGCTCGAGCGCTCCGGCCCCCTGCTGGCTGCTCTGTGTAAAAAAAAATAAAAAAAATTAAAATAAAAAAAAATATTTTTTTTTAAATTAAATATATATTCATGTGCTATAAGCACATGAATAAAAATAACATGCCCCTTCACAGAAAAAAAATCCTGATTTTTTGACACCAAAATTTAAAAAAAAACCTTTTAGTTTAAAAGTTCACATTCCAGTTCTCCATGAAAAGATGGAGAATTGCTACACGGAGAGACACGGTGAAAATCACTTAAAAAGACGGCGAAAATATCACATTGAATAGGGTGGTTCACTTTTGGAGAGCAAAATGCTCCTTCCAACGTGAAAACAGCACAAACTCGCCATAAAACAAGGCAAATTTTTCTCATTGAATACTGGCCTTAGTCTCAAACACAAAAGTAATTGAACATCTTGGGAAAAGTGACCATAATATGGTTTCCCTGGAAATCAACTTCAGTAAATTACATCAAAAAAGGGCCGGCACAAATACTAAACTTCAGAAAAGCGAACTTTGAATTATTTAGGGAAGCCCTAAAAGGAATAGTGTGGGAAAAGGTCATGGAGGAAAAAATGCATAGGAAATGTGGGATACTCTAAAAAAGGTGCTTGATTCATTAACTACCAAATACATTCCAAAAGTAAACAAGGGCAAATTCAATAAAAAAAAGCCACCATGGTTGGACAAAAAAGTAAGGTCAGCTATCAACAATAAAACAAGAGCATTAAACCCCTTCCCGCCCTGAGACGTACCGGTACGTCACTGCAGCGAGGTAGTTCGCGCAACTTGCCGTACCGGTACGTCTCCGCCGTGTCATGTCACCTTGTCAAGTGACAAGGTGACATAGTAACGATGGCTGCTGTCATCGACAGCAGCCGATCACTGCAGTGCCCCGGCGGACCAATCAGAGTGGTCCCGCCCCGCCGATCGCTGTGATTGGTCAGTCAGTCCTGACTAAACCAATCACAGCCTTTTAATTGATACAGGAAGTTTTGGCTTCTCTTCCCGGGCTCTAACCGTCTCACTCGTGTTAGAGCCTTGGAGAGAGCTGTGTCAGAGCTGTGACAGAGCTGTATTTAGTGTAAAAAAACTAAAATTGCGCCGATCACCACATTACCCCTGCCTACCTATACACATTTGATCACCCACCCTGTGCTGTGATCACCCTCCCTGTGGTCATCTGTGGTCATCTGTGCTGTGATCACCCTCCCTGTGGTCATCTGTGCTGTGATCACCCTCCCTGTGGTCATCTGTGCTGTGATCACCCTCCCTGTGGTCATCTGTGCTGTGATCACCCTCCCTGTGGTCATCTGTGCTGTGATCACCCTCCCTGTGGTCATCTGTGCTGTGATCACCCTCCCTGTGGTCACCACCTAATTTTGTGTGTTGTGATCTGTATAATTTTTCTGTACACTATAATTTTTCTGTAGGTGATCCGTACACTATATTTCTGTGCGTGATCCGCATACTATATTTCTGTACCTTATCCGTGCACCATAATTTTTCTGTGCATTTGTACCCCATAATTTTTCTGTGCATTTGTACCCCATAATTTTTAAGTGCATTTGCACACTATAATTTTTAAGTGCATTTGCACACTATAATTTTTAAGTGCATTTGCACACTATAATTTAAGTGCATTTGCACACTATAATTGTTAAGTGCATTTGCACACTATAATTGTTAAGTGCATTTGCACACTATAATTGTTAAGTGCATTTGCACACTATAATTTTTAAGTGCATTTGCACACTATAATTTTTAAGTGCATTTGCACACTATAATTTTTCAGTGCGTTCGCACACCATAATTTTTCTTTACGTGGCTTAATTTTTCTGGAAAATTGTCAGTGCTACAAAACCCCACACGTGTTGAAGCACCTCATAAATACATCCACCAATAAAACTATGGCCCGCCGAACATATACTGCCGAGGAGGCATACGAGTTTCTGGCCTCTGAAACTGAGTCTGCTAAGCGAGGATGAGACAAAGAGTCCAATTATACTCACCGATAATTCCTTTTTCTTCCTAGAGATCCCATGGCAGCCATAACACTGGGATGTTCCCTTCCCCCATAGAATTAGACAGGATAATTTTTCTCTAGGACCGCCCACCTTGGGGTATAATAGCCTCCTCTTCCTCCTCCTCCATGTCGTTTCATGTCTCCGAAATATATCCTGGAGAAAAATACATAACATAGGGAGGGGAAAACCAGTGGCTGCCATGGGATCTCTAGGAAGAAAAAGGAATTATCGGTGAGTATAATTCGACTCTTTCTTCTACGATCCCCATGGCAGCCATAACACTGGGACATACCCAAGTAAACACACGGGAGGGCTAAATACTGCATGAAATATTTTATATATATTCAATCACCCAAAAGGGCTTCTTGTAATACATGCGTCCCAAAGCGGGCAGTAGAAACGTTAAGTGAATAATGTTTCGAGAAAGTATGAATAGATGACCATGTTGCTGCCTTACAGATCTCAGCTGTTGACGCCTTCGCCTTATTTGCCCATGAGGTAGACACTGCCCGGGTAGAGTGTGCCTGCACAATGGAAGGTGGTGCTTTGCCCTCTTTCTTATAAGCAAATAAGATGGTCTCTCTAATCCACCGCGATATGGTCTGCTTCACAGGTGCTTTGCCCTTCTTTATTCCTTCCGGAATCACAAATAGGTGCTTAGTTAACCTGAAAGGCTTGGTTCTTTCCAGATACAACGTTATCCCTCTCACCAGGTCTAACGTGTGCCACGCCTCTTCTTCTCTATCTTTAGGCTGAGGATAGAAATCAGGTAAGGTAATTTCCTGGTTCAGGTGAAAAGCTGACACTACTTTGGGAATGAAGTCTGGATGTGTCCGTAATACTACCCTATTAGGGAAGATTATCAAATATGGTTCCTCCATCCACAGTGCCTGAAGCTCACTGACCCGTCGTGCTGAAGTCACAGCCACTAGGAATACCACTTTCCAAGTTAGGTATTTTAGCGGGCAATCTTCAAGCGGTTCAAAGGGATCCTTTGTTAACACAGTCAGGAGCAGATTTAGATCCCAGGGGGCCACAATTGATTTAATCGGCGGTCTGATCCTCTTCATCGCCCTGCCGAACCTCTTAACAATTCTCTCTTCTGCTAGAGGTCTGTCCAATAACACACTCAATGCAGATATCTGTGCTTTAATCGTTGCTGTGGCCAACCCCATCTGGAAACCTTCATACAGGAATTGTAATACTTGGTCAGTAGGAATGTCCATAAAGTCATCTTTGAACTGTCCCCAGCTGATAAACTTATACCAGGTTTTATAGTAAGCCTCCGAAGAAACTTTCTTCCTGGCTCTCAGCATCATCTCAGTCACTTAGGGTGATAAATTGTGTCTCTTTAGGATCTGCCGCTCAATTTCCATGCCTCTAGTTGTAAACTCGCCGGCTCTGGGTGCAGCATAGGCCCTTGACGAAGAAGATCCGGCCTGTTTGGCAGCTGCCATGGTCCTTGTATCGCCATCCTTAAGACATTGGAAAACCAGGATCTTCTTGGCCAATGTGGAAGAATTATCAGCACTATTACTTGGTCTTCCCTGATCTTTTTCAGTATTTTGGTTATCATAGGGAATGGTGGAAACAGGTATCCCAGTTTGAATGCCCACTTGGTCGAGAAAGTGTCTAACGTCTTCGCCTGTGGATGATAATACTTTGCGTAGAATTCGCTCACCTTTCCGTTCGAATAGGTGGCCATCAGGTCCACTTCTGGCGTTCCAAAGATCCTTGTTATCTGTAGAAAAACCTCGCTGTTCAGCTCCCATTCCCCTGGCAACACAGTCTTGCGACTTAGGTAGTCTGCTATGACATTTTTCTTGCCTGGAATATAAGTTGCAGAAATTGACCTTAGGTTCTTCTCCGACCACTTCATAATTTCTTCCGACATCCTCATCAATTTCAGACTTCTGGTCCCTCCTTGATGGTTTATGTGAGTGACTACGGTCACATTGTCGGACATAATTCTTAGATGTGTGCCCCGAATCTTGGGCCTTAGTTGGCACATAACTTCCCAGACTGCCTGCAGTTCTCTGAAATTGGAAGAGTTCCCTGCTTCTTCCTTGGACCAAGTTCCCTGGACCGACATCTTTCCGAGGTGACCTCCCCACCCCACTAAGCTGGCGTCCGTCGTCAGGACCAGGAACTGTGGGTTCTCTAAACTTGAGGTCTTGTCCTCCAAGTCTTGGGTCCACCATCTCAGCGATTGCTTCACCTGGCTCGATTGGGGAAAAGTTTGGAGGTGTGGTCTGCGCTCGTAATAGCAGCTTTTTGTGGGGTAAGTACAGATTTAAGCAAGATAAAAAGCGCTTGGCTAGGATATGTGTAAGAAATACATGTTAAAAAAGTGCTTTGCCGTTTACCTAAAAGAAAAGATAAAATGTTTACAGCTCTTTGTGAGCTATTTTGGGGTTCGAGCCTGTGCGAGTCTTCCGGCACTAATTTGAAGAGCCTAGGATACCCTATCTGTCCCTACGCTTACCTAGGTCTTCTGGCCTTCAGTCTTCTCCACGTGACGCTCGATTGCGATCTCCACACGCCAGCCGTCCGTGACCGGGACAAAGAGAGTTTCACTCTCGAAACGCATTGGAAGCCAGGGGAGCTGATACCGCATACACCGCCGAAGCCGGAAGCTGCTACACCCGAACTTCCGGTCACGGACGGCTGGCGTGTGGAGATCGCAATCGAGCGTCACGTGGAGAAGACTGAAGGCCAGAAGACCTAGGTAAGCGTAGGGACAGATAGGGTATCCTAGGCTCTTCAAATTAGTGCCGGAAGACTCGCACAGGCTCGAACCCCAAAATAGCTCACAAAGAGCTGTAAACATTTTATCTTTTCTTTTAGGTAAACGGCAAAGCACTTTTTCACCTGGCTCGATAACTTTATCATATGCTGATCTTTTAGACCTCTTTTTTGCAAAGGCAGAAGGAACCACTGCAGCTGTCTCGAATTCCACTGAGCCCACGGAATAACTTTTATACAGGAAACCATCATTCCTAGTAACTGTACCGCTTTTATTAGGGGAATTTTCTTTCCTTGCAGGATTTCCAGAATTAACTTTCTCATTTTCATGCACCTCTCGAGGGATAGGGCTACAGAATAATTTCTGGTATCTATCCTTACCCCCAAAAAAAGAATATTTCTGGTCGGTATCAATTGACTTTTGTCTTTGTTTATCACCCATCCGTGGCTTTGCAGGGTTTCGGTTACCAGGTTCAGACTTCGTTTCACCTCCTCCACTGAGCTCCCAGCTATCAATAAGTCGTCCAAGTATGGCCAGATCTGGACCTTCTGCTTTCTCATCTCCGCTACCAGCGTAATCAACACCTTGGTGAAGACTCTTGGGGATGTTCTTAACCCGAACGGAAGGCACGTGAATTGGAGATGCTGACCGGCCACATAAAACCTTAGGAACCTTCTGTGTTCCAGGCAGATTGGGATATGGTAATAAGCGTCTCTGAGGTCGATTGACACTAGGTATTCGTCCTGTCTTATGCCCGTCACTATGGATGACAGACACTCCATGCGAAATTTTATTTTCTTGATAAAACAATTCAGATCCCTGAGATCCAGGATCGTCCTGAAACCTCCACTGTTCTTTTCCACCAAGAATAGATTGGAGTAGAATCCCTTCTTGTGGTAAATTTCGGGTACAAGCTCGATCGCTCACTGCTTCAGTAGTTGACTTATCTTGGAGCATAAAGCTGACCTTTTTCCTTTTTCTATAGGTACCCTGGACGCCAGGAATCTGTTCTGCTGCGGAATTTCCATAAACTCGATATGATAACCCTGCTGGATTATCCTCAGTACCCATCTGTCGGATATGGTATTCTCCCATTGACTTCTGAAGTGGAGGAGTCTGGCCCCTATCACTGCCTCTTGAGCATAGTCATGATCTTCCTCTGTCAGGCTGGAAACGCCCGCGAAAGGGCTGACTAAAAGCTTGCCGCGAAGTATTCGCTCCACCTCTCCTATAGTAAGGCCTACCAGGCCTATAACTCCTAGAGTCCCTGTAGGATTGCTTGGTCGTGCTAGGGTACGGGAAGCGACTCTTCCTGTCCTGCGGAAGACGTACAGATTTCCCTCCTGACAATCTCTGTATCATTGTGTCCAGGTTCGAGCCGAAAAGAAATTTCCCTTCAAACTGCAGAGTAGTCAGTTTGTTTTTGGAATTCGCGTCAGCGCTCCAGGGTTTTAGCCACAGGGCTCTCCTTGCTGTTACCCCTGCCGCCATAGTCTTCGCCGCAAAGGCCACTGAATCTAGGGAGGCCTCGCACAGGTAATCTATTGATTTCTGCATCACATCCAAACTTTTCAATACATAATGTTTAGAGATTTTTTCTTCTATGTCTGTCTGTAGGTTAGCTGCCCACAGTCTTAGGGCCCTGGACACCGAAGCGACTGCTACCGTAGCTTTAAGCGACCCAGCTGAGGCCGTATGAACCTTTCTGAGTCCATTCTCAATTTTTCTATCCATTGAGTCCTTGAATGCTGCTGCGTCCTCTACCGGGATAGTAGACTTGGAGGTCAGCTCTGCTACCGCAGCATCTACCTTCGGGATAGAGCACCATCCCAGGAACTCATCATCCTTATATGGGTACATCTTTTCGATACGATTCCCCAGAGTCAGTTTTTTATCCATATTCGTCCATTCTTTGGAAATGGTCTCCCTGACCATTTTGTGAACCGGGAACGTTCTTCCCTTCTTCTCCCTATCCTCGAATAAGGGGTTCTTTGTCTCTGACGTGCCTGGTTCTTCCTTATAATTCATAGCTTTATAGATGTTTTTTAACACATTTTCCACCAGTTCTAAGTTAAAAGATCTCACATCTTCTACTTCGCCTTCATCCGTAGAATCCCTTCTGTCACCCTCTATCTCTTCAGTTGTATCTTCCTCCTGGCTAAACTCTGCCTGGGTTCTGGATCTTTTCTGAGTCTGTGACTGTACAAACTCCTGCTTTGACACAAAGGATTCCTTCATCCAGTCCATGAGTTCTCTAAGAACATCTGACTTCTTTTCCTTCTTCTCTAATCTGTCCTGCCTTGCCTCACATTCTCCACATAGAGATTTCTTTTGGGCAGATGCGAAGGATTTATCACATGACATGCAATTAGTCTGTATAAATTTCTTTTTGGCTGTTCTCTTCTTAGGAATAGCAGGTACATCCTCATCCTGTTCTATAGGCACACTACAAGAAAGAAAATACTAAGTACTATTCTGTAGTAAACGCTAAAAATAAAACAACTAATGCCCATAAAAACCAAGGGCTTACCTCTGAGGGGCATTATCCGGCTTATGGGGAGAAGGCTCATCCATGATGCACACAGCAGTCAGACAGCCAGGCACTGAGATCAGTGTAAGCACGCTGTCCATTTGCGTCTTTAAAAATGGCGCCTTAACCTTTAGTTCCCTGGATCACCTCAATTCAGGATGACCGAGCGGAACCAATATGCTTCCCCTTGTTTCCGTGGGGAAGCATTTACCGCCCGTCCTCCGGCGTCTCAGGCGGAAGTGACGCGCGCGCACACTTCCGCCCCGTCTGCCTGATATCTTTGGAGTGTGCAGACGCGGCTTCCAGCCGGTCTGCATCCACTCCACGTGGAGCGCGCACACAGCTTCTTCCATGCCAGCAAGAATACCGCTGCCTTCCTGCGCCATATCTACCACAGGTACCTCTGCTCGCACGTGGGACTTCACCATTATTCACATATACCATCGCGTTGTATACAGGCAGGAATCTTTGTACTAACATAGCTAAAGCTAGTTAGACACTTCTTCTCCCCGGGGAGCCACCCCTTCAGCTCCATGCTGTGTGAGGTAACCCTGCTTTAAAACAAACATAACAGCCTACTCTGTCCTAACTCTAACGGAGACAGGAAAAAAGACGTGGAGGAGGAGGAAGAGGAGGCTATTATACCCCAAGGTGGGCGGTCCTAGAGAAAAATTATCCTGTCTAATTCTATGGGGGAAGGGAACATCCCAGTGTTATGGCTGCCATGGGGATCGTAGAAGAAATTTCCGTTGTCATCCTCTTCATCATCTAGTGACTCTGATGAACCCCCAAGGAGGCAACGCAGGACTCCCACTGCAGTAGTCGAGTCCTCTGACCCCACATGGACAACCCCTGAAAACTACGTACCCCAGGTCCCTGAGTTCACAGGGAATCCAGGAATACAATTCAATTCAGCAGGGTTCAGAGAGCTGGACTTTTTAAAAACATTTTTTAGTGATGATTTAGTTGATCTAATGGTCACCCAGACTAATGTTTATGCCCAACAATTTATTGAGCAAAACCCCACCTCTAATTATGCCCAGCCCCGCAAGTGGACCCCTGTACATAAAAATGAAATGGTTATATTTTGGGGCCTTGTACTGTGCATGGGGCTAGTGAAGAAGCCCACGATTAGGTCCTACTGGAGCACAGACATCTTATACAATACACCAATGTTCCGTGTGGCTATGTCAAGGACCCGCTTCGAAGCGATCCTTAGGTTTCTCCATTATAGGGATAATGCACAGTGCCCACCCCGGGATGACCCCAATTATGACCGGTTATATAAACTTAGACCCCTAATAGACCATTTTAGTACCAAGTTTGCCCAGGCATACATCCCCGAGAAGCACATTTCAATAGATGAGTCCCTGGTACATTTCAAAGGGAGGCTCCAATTCCGCCAGTACCTGCCAAGTAAGAGGGCAAGGTATGGCGTGAAGATGTACAAGCTGTGTGAGAGTACATCAGGGTACACACACAAATTTAGGATATATGAAGGTAGAGACACAAAAATAGACCCCCCACAATGCCCCCCCCTTACTCGGAATTAGTGGAAAGATAGTGTGGGATTTGGTGCACCCACTGCTGGACCAGGGATACCACCTGTACCTGGATAATTTCTATACCAGCGTCCCACTATTCAAAAGCCTCGCTTCCAGAAGTACTGTGGCATGCGGCACTGCACGTAAAAATAATAGAAGCCTCCCTAGGTCGCTGCTTGGGCAAACACTTAGAAGGGGCGAGAGCAGGGCATTATGCAGCGACAATGTACTGTGCGTCAAGTATAGGGACAAGAGAGATGTCCTTATCTTGACAACAGTGCATGGCCATAGCAGCACCCCTGTCCCAGTGCGGGGCACAAGTACCGAAACCCCAAAACCCAACTGCATTGTGGATTATGATACGTACATGGGGGGGGGTCGACCTGTCAGATCAAGTGCTGAAGCCTTACAGTGCCATGAGAAAAACAAGGTTCTGGTATAAAAAATTAGCTGTACACATAGTACAAATGGCACTGTACAACGCATTTGTACTACATCGATGTGCAGGCCAAAGGGGGATATTCCTGGAGTACCAAGATGCAGTAATAAAGGCCCTTATTTTTGGCAACCAGGAACAGGGGGGCCCTAGTACTTCTGGAAGCGAGGCCTCGCGAATTGTACCAGGGCAACATTTTCCGAGTGAAGTCCCCCACACTGGAAAGAAAGGAAGGTCCCAGAAATGATGTAGAGTATGCTACAAAAAGGGGATAAGAAAGGACACAACTTACCAATGTGAAACCTGCCCCACACAACCCGACTTGTGTATCAAATATTGTTTTAAGATATATCACACTTCCCTTGAATTTTAATGTTTTAAAATTTATTTAGATGTACTCCACACAGCTTGTACAAAGAGCCGCATGCCATTACCTTCCCTTCTGAGTCTTGCCATGTGTCCAAACAGAAATTTACAAACACATATATGCTATTGCCATACTCAGGAGAAAAAGCACCCCATAGTATGTTACACAATTTCTCCTATTAACCCTTGTGAAAATGGCACATTTTGATCTAAAGCTACATATTAATGGAAAAAATTAGTTTTTTTTTATTTTCACAGCCCATAACAATTTGACAAAACACCAGTGGGGTCAAAATGCTCACTACGGCCGTAAGTGAGTTCCATGAGGGGGGCTAGTAACAAAAAGGTATCACTTGCTTGGGATTTCCACTGCACAGGTACAATATGGGCTCTGCAGGGTGTTCTGCTGGTGGAAACAGGGGGCAATAACTGTGGGCTGGGTGTTGGTGTTGCAACTGGGAGCAATAACTGTTGGCTGGGTGTTGAAGATGAGAGTGACGGGAAGGCGATCTTTGACTAGATGATTGCAAGCTGTCCCGCGGTGAGGCAATGCCTGTTGTCTCCCCGATGGGTGATGGTGTTAAGGTATCTAGATCCCTTCACGTCAATCCTGGGGTTGGTGTATGTACCTCCGAAGACAACGTAAAACGGTTCAGGGTATGCAAGTTGTGTGTTGAAACGGTGATAGTATCTTACCGTGAGATTCCGATGTATCGGTGGATGTCGATGGTGTGTGCCTTCCCCAATCCCGATGCGTTGACACGGTTCCAGATTTTAGTGTGTCCGTGTAGTGGGTGGAAGGGGACTTATGGGGGTGCACGTATACAAATGAAAGAGGTATACGTGCACCCCCATAAGTCCCCTTCCACCCACTACACGGACACACTAAAATCTGGAACCGTGTCAACGCATCAGGATTGGGGAAGGCACACACCATCGACATCCACCGATACATCGGAATCTCACGGTAAGATACTATCACCGTTTCAACACACAACTTGCATACCCTGAACCGTTTTACGTTGTCTTCGGAGGTACATACACCAACCCCAGGATTGACGTGAAGGGATCTAGATACCTTAACACCATCACCCATCGGGGAGACAACAGGCATTGCCTCACCGCGGGACAGCTTGCAATCATCTAGTCAAAGATCGCCTTCCCGTCACTCTCATCTTCAACACCCAGCCAACAGTTATTGCTCCCAGTTGCAACACCAACACCCAGCCCACAGTTATTGCCCCCTGTTTCCACCAGCAGAACACCCAGCCCACAGTTTTAGCTCCCAGTATTTGACAATACACCGAACCAACCACAAAAAACCCCTGAGCGCCAGCACTCCACCCTTCTATTTTTGCCTTTGTACCTACAGGGGAACCGAGACTTTTCCCCAAGGAGTGTGGGCCGCTAGGGGTCTCCACCCTCCGAGCGCTGTGCAGTCCCCCTTGTTCTTTCTACAATATGGGCTCTGCAAATGCAAGATGGCGCCCGAAAACCATTCCAGCAAACTCTGTGATAAAACGGCACTCCTTCCCTTCTGAAGCCTTCTGTCTGCCCAAATAGCGTTTTACAACCATATATGGGGTATTGCCATACTCAGGAGAAATTGTGTAACAAATTTTGGGGTGCTTTTTCTACTATTGCCCTTTGTGGAAGTATAAAATTATGGGGTGAATCTACAAATTAATGGAAAAAATGAAATTTTTCATTTTCACGTATCGATGCCTAACAATTTGACAAAACACCAGTGGGGTCAAAGTACTCACTATACCCCTAGATGAATTCCCTGAGGGGTGTAGTTTGCAAAATGGGGTCACTTGTGGGGGGGTTCCACTGTATTGGTGCTTCGGGGGTCTTGCTAATGCGACATAGCACCCACCATTCATTCCACCAGAATCTGTGCTGCAAAATCCAAATATCACTCCTTCCCTTCTGAGTCCTGCCATGCACCTAAATGGTATTTTTTGGTCACATATGAGGCATTGCCGTACTCGGGAGAAATTGCGGCACAGATTTTGGGGTGCTTTGTCTCCTTCATTCCTTGTGAAAATTAAAAATTTTGAGCCAGAACTGCATTTTTGTGTAAAAAAATTTTGCATTTTCACAGCCCAGTTGTACCAAAATTGGTGAAACCCCTGGGGGTTTGAAATGTACACTATACCCCTAGATAAATTCCCTGAGGGGTGTAGTTTGCAAAATGGGGTCACTTGTGGGGGAGGTTCCTAACTTTTAGCATCTTATGGTGCCTAGAAACCTACATGGTGCCTAAAAAATAATCTCATAAAAAGGAGGCTCCAAAATCAAGTAGGTGCTCCTTCTATTATGAAGCCTGTGGTTTGGTCAACGTGCACACTAGGGCCACATATAGGATATTTATGAAAACAAAAGAATTGGGGGAATCAATTTTTAGTCACATTTCTCTAGTAAAATCTACTGTGTTCCTTAGAAAAATGTATTAAAATTGAAAATCTGCTAAAAAAATGAAATTTTGAAATTTCACCTACACTTTGTTTTAATTCCTGTGAAACACCTAAAGGGTTAACAAACTTCCAAAATGCTGTTTTGAATACTGTGAGGGGTGCAGTTTTTGAAATGGCATCATTTATGGGGGTGTCTCACATACAAGTCCCTCAAAGTCACATCAGAACTGAACTGGTCCCTAAAAAAATCAGTGTTTGAAATTTTCTTGAAAATTTGAGAATTTGCTATTTATATTTTAAGCCTCCTAGTGTCCAAAAAAATTAAAAGGAGGTTGAAATAATGATGGCAACATAAAGTAGACATATGGTCTTTGTAAGTTATTAACTATTTTGAGTGGTATGATTATTTGTCTCACAAGCAGAAAATTTAACATTTTGCAAAATTTTCAATTTTTTTTCCAAATTTTGGTATTTTTCACAAAAAAACACAGACTGTATCGACCAAAATTTACCACTAACTTAAAGTACAATGTGTCACGAGAAAACAATCTCAAAATCAGTTGGATAAGTAAAAGCATTAGAAAGTTATTCCCACATAAATTGACACATGTCTGATTTGAAAAATAGGGCTGCGTCCTTTGGGCCCAAATAGGCCGCGTCCTTAAGGGGTTAAATTATATAAAAAAATAACTCAAATGAGGAAGCATTCGCCAAATACAAAGAAGCAAACAAAACTTGCAAATGGGTAATCAAAGCAGCTAAAAAATTATATGAAGAGCGCATAGCCACTGAAAGCAAAACCAACCCCAAGAAGTTTTTTAAATACATAAATAGTAAGCGTATAATTAAGGAAAACATAGGCCCACTAACTGATATCAGTGGAAAAAGTGTTACAGAAGAGAAGGGAAAAGAAAAACTGTTAAATGAGTTCTCATCAGTATTTACTAAAGGAGAGCAGACTGTGGAACGTACATCTACAACAAATAAGCCAGATCTCATTGTTGATATCACGCCCAAGGAAATACTAAAGCTCAGCAAAATCAAAACAAATATAATCACCGGGGATAAGTGGAATTCATCCGAGGGTACTAATGGAATTAAGGGAGGAACTAGCTACCCCCTATATTATATCTTTAGCAATTCACTTTCGTCAGGTAAAGTACCAAAAGATTGGAGAATAGCAGAGGTAGTGCCGATATTCAAAAAAGGCAAAAAGGAGTATCCTGCTAATTACAGACCCGTGAGTTTAACATCAATTGTGGGTAAACTCTTTGAAGGATTTTTAAGGGATAGTATCCAGGAATATTTAAACCATCACTGTCTTCTCAGTACTAACCAGCATGGGTTCGTGAAAAATTGTTCATGCCAAAGTAATCTTACTAGGGTTCTATGAGGAGGTTAGTAAAAACCTTGATAATGGAAACGCTGTAGATGTGATTTTCCTAGATTTTGATAAGGCCTTTGATACTGTGCCACACAATAGGTTGATAAATAAAATGGAGGACCTAGGATTGGGTGAAAATATCTGCAGATGGGTAGGGAATTGGCTATGTAATAGAGAACAAAGGGGCAGATGTATGAACGGTCGTTATGGGGGAGAAGGGGTATTAGCGCACGTTATGTGCACTGATACCGCTTCTCCCCCATGTATGAAGCGGCCGGGATGCGGTAATGGACAGGGGCGCTATGCGCCCCTGTCCATATCGGCGCTGCTATCAAAATGATAGCAGGCCGAATGTATGAACGGTCAGCATCGCTGACCGTTCCGCACGAAGCCGGGTTTGGCTTCGCCAGCATCAGGCTGGCGAAGCCCTATCTAAACAGCAGGGACAGCGCTGTCCCTGCTGTTATGTCTGGGCTGCGCTGGGGATCTCGCGTGAACAGCGAGATCCCGCGCATGCCCAGTGCTGCCGGCCGGGGGACAGGAGATAGCGCATCAGTATTAACTGATGCGCTATCTTCAGAAAGGGACATCGCCGAAGGGGGGAGTTAACGCTCCCCCGCTTCGGCAGACAAGATGTTAATACATCTTGTCGATGTCCCTTCCTGCTTCGCCTTGCTATTGAGGCGAAGCAGGAAGTATCATAGCGGCGCGATAAGCGCTGCTATGATACATCTGCCCCATTGAGTGGTGGTGAATAGTGCCGTATCAGATACAATACCAGTACTAAGTGGAGTGCCGGGTATATGGGTTTTGGGAGTTCCGCACACAAAAATCGATTAACACCCTAAAATTTATGGGCGATATTCCACTAGGTGTTTGTGAACACCAGTGGGGGTGCTATCCCAATTATAAAGAGCTAAGACAAAAACAACAAGAGAAAAGAATTGGTGTTGGATGCACTCCTTCAAAGACAATCAAGAAATTTTGGGAATATTCCTTTTCTATATTTAAAAAAATGTGGAAGCTCCTCTTATCTTTATTAATGTCGATTGGATAAGGTCAAAATAAGGGGTCAAAAATTACATTAACGTACATACATTTAGTGACAATGAGAGAAAGAAATTTGTGATTTTAGAATTTAAAAATGTAGGCAGGGATGACTGTCAGTTATAGTGCTTGATTGTCCCCACCAGGGTGTTAATGTGTACTCCTTTTAGTCTCCAAGAAGGAAGTATAGTTACCACTTTGATACACTCTTTAGAAAGAATACATACATATGATTGCCCCAATTGGCTTTCTGTAGTGTAATGGTTTCTTTATTTATTTGGAGAGGATTGTTGGGAATGGCAGGTGAGTATAGTGTTTCAGACACTATACATTGACCAAATGAGTGACTATGTCTATTTGCTGCAATCTGGCGTTATGCCCAGATATTCGAGACATAGGATATTATATATATGTCTCAGGGTCTGAGAATATAGAACAGCAGTGCCATCTGCTGGTCAATTTTATTAATGGTGCTGTTTCAATTGGATTTTACTGCACCACACTGGTACCCTTATTCTTGGTGGTATAGGGTGGATTTTTAGCAGTGCCTGCTTAGTTTAGGACCCTCTGTCTAGGGAGGTAGTCCTACCAACAATCTTCCTATGTTAGGAGACACAAACACCTGGTCTAACAATAATGCATATGGACAATAAATTTCCTACACTAACACCAAACAGTCATTATTCCCTAGTGCTACATGAGACAGGACACGTGTTTCGCTATAATTTGCTTCTTCAAGCTGACCACCAGAGTTTTTCCAGGCCAGAATATTTATTAGGAGCGCCCAGCCAATGGCTGGAGCTGCTCTTATCATGTGGTGCATTTCCGCCTATCACAGAGTGCATATACTTCCGCCCTGAGCTGTTCATCTGGCCCTGTTGCGTTTGTTCGTGACGTCATTCCATCGGTCTCGTGATGCGGACGTCGCACCACGTGACGGGTCATGTGGTTTACACTGACCATTCATGCGGCTATGATTGCCGGACAGTTGGGGAGAGAGAGATACTGCCCCGGAATCTGCGTTTGATATACCTCGCATTTGCAAAGATGATTTTCTCTGGTGGCAGATATGTTTAAATGTACACCATTTATTGTGCTTATAATTCAGTATAAGGAGTTTTAATATTACTATTCTGGGCGCGGAAATAGGTTTGTCCTATACCGATTATCCTGGCACCATTATAAAAATATGCATATTGCCTGTCAGAGCCCCGTACTCTGTATATGCAGTGTGTTTTATTATGACAGCTCAATGAGGTGTATATTATTAATGCTGCATTTCTGCCTCATAGATGATAATAGGCTCCTTCTAGTTATAGAAAGATGATGTTATAATCTATCCTATCTAGGTTTGTCAGGCCATCTATTGTTGTGTATTATTGTGTATATCTTTGATTCATATTTTATTCATGAAAAAAAAAAAAAAAAAAAAAAAAAAAAAAATATATATATATATATAAATAACAGTCAGGATCCTTGAAGACAGGAAAACACGTCACTGCAGCATGGAGTTTCAGCAGAAGTAAAACTTCAAATTTATTTTCATACCCCTTTATCAAGAGGCAATAGCATATACAGCATAGTACAGACAAGGTATAAATAGCAGTCAGTTTGGCGCCAACCCGCCCCCTCAGGTACTCACCAGACGCCCAGAACACCTGTAGACAGGACGCATAGCAGTGACGTTCGTGTCTCTCACACACACAGCGTCCGCTGCTATAGCAACCCGTCGCATAGTCCTGACGTCAGAGCACACTGCTACCAATGGTTATCCGTAACCGCTAGGCGCGTCACCACGTGTACGGGGGCGCGGCTCTCACACGCGTCCCCCATCACCATGGCAACCCGTCAAAAGCCGTCCAGAACAAAACCATCGGCAGAACAGGGACGTTACAGCGATCATGCATATACTGTGCATAGTACAAAGAAAATACATACATGGGTACAGTAGTACATCAAAAACAACAAAAACAAAAACAAATACATGATGTCAGCGGTGCAGACACAGTGCAGGAACGGAGCGAGTCTCACACCCAAGCCCCGCCCCTCCACCAATCCGCAACACTGACACCAAAAACATAAACAAAGACACCACAGGTCACCGCGATCAGAGAACAGCGGCACCGCCCACTGCACCAAGCCACTCCTCACACCAGTGGCCTAGCACAGTAACCGGTCCCCCCAGCCACCAACCGCAGTGAGCCGCAAGTGCAACAATGGAAAGGCTATTGTTACACAGAGATACATAGAGAAATATATCACGACAATGGATATCGAATAAAAGGGCACATGTGTAATAAATGCAATGTGTCAAATATCAAAAAATTAGCAAGTGCATAAAGGTAAACATTACATAAAGGTACTCCAGACAATCCTTTCATTGAGGCCATGAGGTGCAACGGTATTCAGCCGATGAATCCACACGGCCTCAAGCTTCAATAGACGTTTAATTCGATCACCCCCACGGTTCGATGGTGGAATGTGATCAAAGGCCAAATATCGAAGTGATTCAATGGGATGATTAAATTCCTTAAAATGAATGGCAACAGGTTGATCGGCTTTTTTGCCAAGAAGAGCAGCTTTAATAGAAGACCTGTGCATCCCCATCCTTTCTTTAAATTTTCTTGATGTCATGCCTATATAAAATAAGCCACAAGGACAAATAATAGCATAAATGACAAATTGAGAATCACATGATAAAACATGTCTAATTTGGTATGTTTTATCAGAATGTGGATGTTTAAATTTGTTAGTGGCAATCATAAATTTGCACGTCTCACACTTAGGACATTTATAACACCCTGGTTTTTTGAAAACAGTGTTCGGATGAACAATTGTATCGAAACCTGTCACGTCTGAGTGAACCAGGAGGTCCCTCAGATTCCGGCCACGTGAGTAGCATGTAAGAGGTCGTACTGATTTAAACACAGGGAGTTTGCTATCGGTGGCCACAATCGGCCACAAGGCTTTGCTAGCAATGGGGACAACCATACTAGAGGTATCAAACTTAGTAATAAAGGGAAAGACATTTTCACGCTTTTTGTTCTTTGGTCTAAGCAGATCGTCTCTAGATAATTTGAGAGCACGATCCTTACAGCTTAGAAGATTTTTTAAGAGATAACCCCTAGTATGGAATTTCTCAACAATCAGATCCAGTTCATCATCAATTTTGGATGGGTCATTACATATCCTACGCGCCCGTACCATCTGCGAGTAGGGAAGGCCATTTTTAAGTTGTGGCGGGTGGTGGCTACTAGACAAAAGAAGGGTATTCCTATCGGTTGGTTTCCTAAATACCGATGTCATAATTTTACCCTCAACCAAGGAGATTTTGACATCAAGGAAGTCAATAGACTCACCACTGGTTTTAAAGGTGAATTTAATGGGCGTATCTGCCGCATTGATTTCATTCATCATGATGTCAAAAAGTTCTAATCCCCCGTTCCAAAACATAAATAGGTCATCGATGTATCTGCAGAACGTCTGGATGTGCTGGCCAAAACGGTGTTTAAAGAAAAATTCATTCTCAAAATTAAACATAAAAACATTAGCATAGGCCGGAGCGACCGCCGCCCCCATAGCACACCCAGACGTCTGCAGATACAACTTCCCATCAAACAAAAAATAATTTTTGGTGAGTACCAATTTCAATAACTGTAAATACAGTGAGATATTAAAGTCAAAGCTGGAAAGACCATTGAGAAAATCATCCATAGCAGATAGGCCTAGTTCATGTGGGATGGATGTATATAAACTAGACACATCCATTACACACATGATAGTGTGTGGTTGCAAAATCGGAGTTGAGGCAAGGGCATTCAAGAAACTGGTGGTATCTTTAAGAAAGTGGGGTTGGGATGTCACATGAGGCTGAATCAACATATCAAGAAGCTGAGATACCGGTTGATATAAACTCCCCCTGGCAGAGATAATAGGTCTACCAGGGGGATTTTTTAAGGCTTTATGAATTTTAGGAAGCGAATATAATACCGGTATCACAGGATCTTTAACCTTAAGGGCAACGGCACATTTAGAATCAATAAACCCTTCACATACTGAATCATCAATTAAGCGAAATAATTCCAATTGGAATTCTTTAGTGGGATCACATGGAAGAGCAAGATACACATTAGCATCCGCCAACTGACGGTACAATTCAGCCTTATACTCACATAGGTCCTGAATCACTATCCCGCCCCCCTTGTCGGCGGGGCGGATAGTGATGGTCCTATCAGAACTCAAGGTTTTAAGGGCATCATTTTCAGCACGGGAAAGATTACGATGTATTGGCTGATTTGCCGCATTAAATCGAACCATAGAGTCATTCATTAAGCGAGTATAAGTCTTAATAGATGTATTAGTGCTTGGAGGGTCATAAGTGGATAGTCGTTGCCGTCTAATAAATGCACCTGTAACACTATTATCCTGTGTTGAAATATGAGGTTAAAAGAACACTTCCAGAACTCTGTATCAACACAGGATAATAGTGTTACAGGTGCATTTATTAGACGGCAACGACTATCCACTTATGACCCTCCAAGCACTAATACATCTATTAAGACTTATACTCGCTTAATGAATGACTCTATGGTTCGATTTAATGCGGCAAATCAGCCAATACATCGTAATCTTTCCCGTGCTGAAAATGATGCCCTTAAAACCTTGAGTTCTGATAGGACCATCACTATCCGCCCCGCCGACAAGGGGGGCGGGATAGTGATTCAGGACCTATGTGAGTATAAGGCTGAATTGTACCGTCAGTTGGCGGATGCTAATGTGTATCTTGCTCTTCCATGTGATCCCACTAAAGAATTCCAATTGGAATTATTTCGCTTAATTGATGATTCAGTATGTGAAGGGTTTATTGATTCTAAATGTGCCGTTGCCCTTAAGGTTAAAGATCCTGTGATACCGGTATTATATTCGCTTCCTAAAATTCATAAAGCCTTAAAAAATCCCCCTGGTAGACCTATTATCTCTGCCAGGGGGAGTTTATATCAACCGGTATCTCAGCTTCTTGATATGTTGATTCAGCCTCATGTGACATCCCAACCCCACTTTCTTAAAGATACCACCAGTTTCTTGAATGCCCTTGCCTCAACTCCGATTTTGCAACCACACACTATCATGTGTGTAATGGATGTGTCTAGTTTATATACATCCATCCCACATGAACTAGGCCTATCTGCTATGGATGATTTTCTCAATGGTCTTTCCAGCTTTGACTTTAATATCTCACTGTATTTACAGTTATTGAAATTGGTACTCACCAAAAATTATTTTTTGTTTGATGGGAAGTTGTATCTGCAGACGTCTGGGTGTGCTATGGGGGCGGCGGTCGCTCCGGCCTATGCTAATGTTTTTATGTTTAATTTTGAGAATGAATTTTTCTTTAAACACCGTTTTGGCCAGCACATCCAGACGTTCTGCAGATACATCGATGACCTATTTATGTTTTGGAACGGGGGATTAGAACTTTTTGACATCATGATGAATGAAATCAATGCGGCAGATACGCCCATTAAATTCACCTTTAAAACCAGTGGTGAGTCTATTGACTTCCTTGATGTCAAAATCTCCTTGGTTGAGGGTAAAATTATGACATCGGTATTTAGGAAACCAACCGATAGGAATACCCTTCTTTTGTCTAGTAGCCACCACCCGCCACAACTTAAAAATGGCCTTCCCTACTCGCAGATGGTACGGGCGCGTAGGATATGTAATGACCCATCCAAAATTGATGATGAACTGGATCTGATTGTTGAGAAATTCCATACTAGGGGTTATCTCTTAAAAAATCTTCTAAGCTGTAAGGATCGTGCTCTCAAATTATCTAGAGACGATCTGCTTAGACCAAAGAACAAAAAGCGTGAAAATGTCTTTCCCTTTATTACTAAGTTTGATACCTCTAGTATGGTTGTCCCCATTGCTAGCAAAGCCTTGTGGCCGATTGTGGCCACCGATAGCAAACTCCCTGTGTTTAAATCAGTACGACCTCTTACATGCTACTCACGTGGCCGGAATCTGAGGGACCTCCTGGTTCACTCAGACGTGACAGGTTTCGATACAATTGTTCATCCGAACACTGTTTTCAAAAAACCAGGGTGTTATAAATGTCCTAAGTGTGAGACGTGCAAATTTATGATTGCCACTAACAAATTTAAACATCCACATTCTGATAAAACATACCAAATTAGACATGTTTTATCATGTGATTCTCAATTTGTCATTTATGCTATTATTTGTCCTTGTGGCTTATTTTATATAGGCATGACATCAAGAAAATTTAAAGAAAGGATGGGGATGCACAGGTCTTCTATTAAAGCTGCTCTTCTTGGCAAAAAAGCCGATCAACCTGTTGCCATTCATTTTAAGGAATTTAATCATCCCATTGAATCACTTCGATATTTGGCCTTTGATCACATTCCACCATCGAACCGTGGGGGTGATCGAATTAAACGTCTATTGAAGCTTGAGGCCGTGTGGATTCATCGGCTGAATACCGTTGCACCTCATGGCCTCAATGAAAGGATTGTCTGGAGTACCTTTATGTAATGTTTACCTTTATGCACTTGCTAATTTTTTGATATTTGACACATTGCATTTATTACACATGTGCCCTTTTATTCGATATCCATTGTCGTGATATATTTCTCTATGTATCTCTGTGTAACAATAGCCTTTCCATTGTTGCACTTGCGGCTCACTGCGGTTGGTGGCTGGGGGGACCGGTTACTGTGCTAGGCCACTGGTGTGAGGAGTGGCTTGGTGCAGTGGGCGGTGCCGCTGTTCTCTGATCGCGGTGACCTGTGGTGTCTTTGTTTATGTTTTTGGTGTCAGTGTTGCGGATTGGTGGAGGGGCGGGGCTTGGGTGTGAGACTCGCTCCGTTCCTGCACTGTGTCTGCACCGCTGACATCATGTATTTGTTTTTGTTTTTGTTGTTTTTGATGTACTACTGTACCCATGTATGTATTTTCTTTGTACTATGCACAGTATATGCATGATCGCTGTAACGTCCCTGTTCTGCCGATGGTTTTGTTCTGGACGGCTTTTGACGGGTTGCCATGGTGATGGGGGACGCGTGTGAGAGCCGCGCCCCCGTACACGTGGTGACGCGCCTAGCGGTTACGGATAACCATTGGTAGCAGTGTGCTCTGACGTCAGGACTATGCGACGGGTTGCTATAGCAGCGGACGCTGTGTGTGTGAGAGACACGAACGTCACTGCTATGCGTCCTGTCTACAGGTGTTCTGGGCGTCTGGTGAGTACCTGAGGGGGCGGGTTGGCGCCAAACTGACTGCTATTTATACCTTGTCTGTACTATGCTGTATATGCTATTGCCTCTTGATAAAGGGGTATGAAAACCCCGAAACGAGCCGTTGGGGCTATGCAATAAATTTGAAGTTTTACTTCTGCTGAAACTCCATGCTGCAGTGACGTGTTTTCCTGTCTTCAAGGATCCTGACTGTTAACTATTATACAAGGGCACGCAGCGCATCTATATTTTGCATTCGTGGGAAGTGCCGGTCCACAATCTGGATATATATATAAATATATAAATTAAAAAATCCTAAATAAGGAATAAGCAATTCATATTTTATATTAAATTCCTGGAATAACGAATAAACAAAATGGAGGAGAATTGTACTCCATTGATTTCATATTTATATTTTTTGAGAAATTCATATATTATATTGAATTCATGGAATGAAGAATAAGCAAAAAGGAAGAAAAAAAGTACTCCATTGATTTCATATTTGTGTTCTTTGAGAAACAAAATAAAGAGTATCTCAATTGTTGTTACGTAAATTTGATTGAGTGATGGGTGTGTGAGGTGTGATCAACTGGTGCTAAAATCATAAAGAAAAATCGGTGACAAGACTGGTGCCAAAAATAATACAGTGAGGGAAGGGTATTGACCATTATTCGGTGTGAAGATATTAATATATTGGAACATTAGTGGATAATTCGCTTATGCAGTCTTGTAAGTGTAATGTGGATTATGTGATATCGATGGTGATCTCATGTATTATATTAAGCAAGGTAAATGGATGGTGAAGAATTCATGAATTAAGGTGAAGTTGAAATAGATTGGAGGAGTGGGGATGGTGTCCATATGTCTCATGGGGTATGAGGGGGTAGGATGTCAGATCCATTATTGGTTATGTGATACAGGAGTGGGAGATTTATTGGATCAGATGGAGTGCTATATTCATCTGTATTTTTCTATAGGCTTTTTCATAGATCAGGGCTGAATTTATTGAGCCTGAGGGTTTCTTCTCTTTTCGTTTTTCATATTGGGGGTATGTAGGGATACGTGGAGTTAATAACAGATACAGCCTTAAATTAACCAGAATGAAGTAGCGGGTTTTCCCTTCAGGATAAGCGGCAATTAATCATGCTATCAGCTGTCACTGACGGGCGGTGTTTCACCGCTGCGCAGAGACAGACTCAGTTCCCCATGAGGTAGAGGACACCCAGGGGAATACAATACGAGTCATACAACTAATTGACTTAAGTGATAAACTAATTACACTAATTGGGCGCCCGCTACAGACCCTGGTTAGTAGTAACACACATAGGATTAGACACGCTGCTTGACAGCGCTAATACACAGCAGCGTTTTTTGACAAACCAGGCTGCTAACATCTCCACTAACTAATCGTGCATACCTGCAACACATTTTTTAGTATTTAATATTTTAGATGTGTATGATTTCACTGTTATGCTGCACGTTTGATTATTGTTGTTACTTTGTACACTAATTGTTTTCACTTGTTTCTTTATTCACAGTCTGCAGCCCCATAGTGATATCACGGGGTCACATGATGTGGAGGCGGAACACTGCATCCGTCTACCCGGAAGTCCTATGGATTAGCTGCAGACCTGTGTTCATGCACATGTTAATTGAACACTGCTATAAGTCTCTCCCGAGGTAAGATACTCTTGTTTGTGATTTTGCACTGTACCACTTGCACTGAGACCTGATGAAAAGACCAATATGGGTCTTGAAACGTCGTCTTAATCTGGTGTAATGAACTTTTTACTTGTACAAATATAACACCTTATTTAAAGTCCGACGAGTGCCGCCTCTTCTTTCTGACAGAACACCCGGCTGGGTACTGGAAGAAAAACCTACGTTTGTATATCTCTTTATTTGGAAGGCACCCGGCATTTGTTGCAATTATCTCGAGTGCCAAACAACTTCGATATATATATATATATATATATATATATATATATATATATATATATATATATATATATATATATATATATATTTTCATGAATAAAATATGAATCAAAGATATACACAATAATACACAACAATAGATGGTCTGACAAACCTAGATAAGATAGATTATAACATCATCTTTCTATAACTAGAAGGAGCCTATTATCATCTATGAGGCAGAAATGCAGCATTAATAATATACACCTCATTGAGCTGTCATAAATAAAACACACTGCATATACAGAGTACGGGGCTCTGACAGGCAATATGCATATTTTTATAATGGTGCCAGGATAATCAGTATAGGACAAACCTATTTCCGCGCCCAGAATAGTAATATTAAAACTCCCTATACCGAATTATAAGCACAATAAATGGTGTACATTTAAACATATCTGCCACCAGAGAAAATCATATCTCTCCCCAACTCACTTCCGGGTCCGGCAATCATAGCCGCATGAATGGTCAGTGTAAACCACATGACCCGTCACGTGGTGCGACGTCCGCATCACGTGACCGACGGAATGACGTCACGAACAACGCAACAGAGCCAGATGAACAGCTCAGGGCGGAAGTATATGCGCTCTGTGATAGGCGGAAATGCACCACATGATAAGAGCAGCTCCAGCCATTGGATGGGCGCTCCTAATAAATATTCTGGCCTGGAAACACTCTGGTGGTCAGCTTGAAGAAGCAAATTATAGCGAAACACGTGTCCTGTCTCATGTAGCGCTAGGGAATAATGACTGTTTGGTGTTAGTGCAGGGAATTTATTGTCCATATGCATTATTGTTAGACCAGGTGTTTGTGTCTCCTAACATAGGAAGATTGTTGGTAGGACTACCTCCCTAGACAGAGGGTCCTAAACTAAGCAGGCACTGCTAAAAATCCACCCTATACCATCAAGTATAAGGGTACCAGTGTGGTGCAGTAAAATCCAATTGAAACAGCACCATTAATAAAATTGTCCAGCAGATGGCACTGCTGTGTTATGATCCCAGATTCTGAGACCTATATACCAGTCTGTTGCATCAAAACTAAACTGAAACAGCACCACTAATAAAATTGACCAGATGGCACTGCTGTTCTATATTCTCAGACCCTGAGACATATATATAATATCCTAGGTCTCGAATATCTGGGCATAACGCCAGATTGCAGCAAATAGACATAGTCACTCATTTGGTCAATGTATAGTGACTGAAACACTATACTCACCTGCCATTCCCAACAATCCTCTCCAAATAAATAAAGAAACCATTACACTACAGAAAGCCAATTGGGGCAATCATATGTATGTATTCTTTCTAAAGAGTGTATCAAAGTGGTAACTATACTTCCTTCTTGGAGACTAAAAGGAGTACACATTAACACCCTGGTGGGGAATATACCCCGGTATACAATCAAGCACTATAACTGACAGTCATCCCTGCCTACATTTTTATATTCTAAAATCACAAATTTCTTTCTCTCATTGTCACTAAATGTATGTACGTTAATGTAATGTTTAACCCCTTATTTCGCTAAGAAGTGGCTGTCTCCTTATCCAATCGATATTAATAAAGATAAGAGGAGTTTCCACCTTTTTTAAAATATAGAAAAAGAATATTCCCAAAATTTGATTGTCTTTGAAGGAGTGCATCCAACACCAATTATTTTCTCTTGTTGTTTTTGTCTAAGTGGAGTGCCTCAGGGTTCGGTTTCAGGGCCCATTTTATTTAACCCCTTCACGACATTTGACGTATATATACGTCATGGCCGGGATGTACTTCCCGACACATGACGTATATATACGTCATGACTTTAAACTGTCACTGCGTCTCGAGACGCAGTGACAGAGGGACGATGTCTGCTGTCCCTGACAGCAGACATGTCCCTGCATGCCCAGGGGGGGCTGCGATGTCGCCCCCCCGTCGGCGATCGCTGTGATTGGCTGTTCAGTGTGAACAGCCATTCACAGCGTTTTCCTGTGTTACCAGCGAATCGGACGCTTGGTAACACAGGTGTCAATCACCGCCGGGCGTCAGGGGGCATGAGGGGGTCATCGGTGACGATGACACCTCACCCCACCCTCACCCCACCTGCCCCCAAGGCTGTGATTGGTCCGTGGGACCCACGGACCAATCACAGCCAAGGCGCGACATTTAAACTACCGGTGACTGCGCTGCAGACGCCATTCCGGTCTGGAGTAGCGTGCAGAGCGGTCACCGTGCCTATCTGCCGTTATACTGACCTGATCCTTGCTCATACTTACCTGATCCTTGCAAATACCTTACCTGATTACCTGATCACTGCTTGTAGCGTGCTGGACGCTTCCTGGATCTGACTTCTTGGGACTTCCTGCTGCTGCTGCAGTGTGATAGAGAGATAGAGAGAGAGAGATAGAGAGAGATAGAGAGATAGTGACAGAGAGAGCTATATTTTGTGTCTGCTACCCCCCCTTTTTGGGGGTGCAGGGGTTTTTTATATATAAATAACTGTCGCTGCTGCTGCAGTGTCATAGTGATAGATAGTGATAGATAGTGAGAGATAGTGATAGATAGTAATAGATAGTGAGAGATAGAGAGATTTGTGTCTGCTACCCCCCCTTTTTTGGGGGTGCAGGTTTTTTTTTATATATATAACTGTCAGTGCTGCTGCTGCAGTGTCATAGTGATAGATAGTGATAGATAGTGAGAGATAGAGAGATAGAGAGAGATAGTGACAGAGAGTGATAGAGAGTGTATATTTTGTGTCTGCTACCCCCCCCTTTTTGGGGGTGCAGGTTTTTTTTTATACATATAACTGTCAGTGCTGCTGCTGCAGTGTGATAGATAGTGATAGATAGTGATAGATAGTGATAGATAGTGAGAGATAGAGAGAGATAGTGACAGAGAGTGATAGAGAGTGTATATTTTGTGTCTGCTACCCCTGCCTTTTGTGCTGATCACTATATCTGAGGTGATCAGCAACTTTTTGGGGGTGCAGAGGTTTTTTTTTTTTATATATACCTGTCAGTTGCTGCCAGTTGCACCAAAGGTTGTGCACCTGCTGCCCCTCACTGGTAATCAGTGTCGCATCACTGATCACCTTTTTTTTTTTTTTTTGTGGGTGCTGTGTGGTCTTTTTTTAATTTTTTTTTTACACACACTGTGATTTTGTGGGTGTCCTGTGGCCACTGTGCGCTGATCAGTGACGTACATCACTGATCAGCTTTTTTCGGCACAGGGTTGATCTATTTTTTTTTTTTTTATCAAATTCCTGTTGCCTTTGAGCGCTGTTCAGTGACAGACGTTACTGACCAACATCTGTGCTCAATTTTTGGCGCAGGACCTTTTTTTTTTTTTTTTTAACCCCTTCAATTTTTTTTTTTTTAACCCCTTCAATTTTTTTTTTTTTTTAACCCCTTCATTTTTTTTTTTTTTTTGTATAAAGTATTTTTTTTGTTCTGCACTACATACACACAACACACTACATACCTCCCGGGTTGAAATAAAGTTTGTACCCCCCCTACACTATACACGTGTTGAAACATTTCACTACCAGTAACACAAAAATAAAAATGTCATCCCAAATGTCATCCCAGTCATCCAGAAGAATGTATTCAGTGGAGGAGGCATATGCCATGCTTGCCTCTGATTCTGACACAGCCAGTGAGGCAAGCGGGGAATTTGAAGGATTCGTCTTAAGCTCCTCTTCCTCCTCTGGTGATGAGGGACCCCCTCAAAGACGCCCCCGTAGAGCAGCTGAGACCCCCCCCCCAATAATTGATCTCGTATGGACCCCACCACCAGACAATTTTGAGCCCCAGGTTCCTGAGTTTTTGGCCATGCCAGGAATCCAATTTGATTCCACAGGTCTCAGAGAAATTGACTTTTTCAAATTATTTTTCTCTGATGATTTTATAAATTTAATGGTGGACCAAACTAATTTATATGCCCAGCAGTTTATTGCTCAAAACCCCACGTCATCATTTGCTAGGTGGACCCCTGTAGATGCAGTAGAGATGATGGCGTTTTGGGGTCTGGTGTTTCATATGGGCATAGTAAAAAAGCCACAAATTAGGCAATATTGGAGTACAGATGTTCTGTACAGCACCCCATTTTACCGTATGGCCATGACCCGGACTCGTTTTGAGGCAATCCATAAATTTATACATTACACCGATAATGCACAGTGCCCACCCAGAGATGATCCCACCTTTGACCGGCTATTCAAAGTCAGGCCGGTCATTGATTATTTCAGTGCCAAATTTGCAGAGCTATACATCCCTGAAAAATTTATTTGTATTGACGAGTCCCTTATACATTTTAAAGGAAGGGTTAAATTCCGCCAGTACCTTCCCAGTAAGAGGGCAAGGTATGGCATAAAAATGTATAAGCTGTGTGAAAGCACCACAGGGTACACCCACAGGTTTAGGGTATATGAAGGGAAGGATTCAAGAATTGAACCGCCAGAATGCCCCCCCTCCCTCGTAGGTGTTAGTGGCAAAATTGTCTGGGATTTAGTGCACCCCTTCCTGGATAAGGGTTATCACCTCTATGTGGATAACTTTTACACCAGCATCCCCCTGTTTAAGGCCCTTGGTTCAAGAGGTACAGCAGCTTGCGGTACTGTGCGCAAGAACCAAAGAGGCCTCCCCAAAACACACATTGCCCAAGTAATGAGAAGGGGTGAAAGCAGGGGAATATGCACCGAAAATATGTTGTTGGTCAAATATAAGGACAAGAGGGATGTCCTTATACTGACAACAATTCATGGAGACAGTACCACCTCCATCCCTGTACGAGGTACCAGTACCCACACCTCCAAACCAAATTGTATCCTAGATTACAATAAGTACATGGGCGGAGTGGATCTTTCAGATCAGGTACTGAAGCCGTACAGTGCCCTGCGGAAAACAAATATCTGGTACAAGAAGGTGGCCGTGTATATCATCCAGATGGCACTGTATAACGCTTACGTGCTATTCCGTTCTACCGGCCAGAGGGGGACATTTATGCACTTTCAAGAGGAAGTCATAAAGGGCCTAATATTTGGGAACCAGCAGGCAGAGGGCCCCAGTACTTCTAGTACTGGCCCCCGTATTGTACCAGGGCAGCATTTTCCCAACGAAATCCCCTCCACTGCAAGAAAGGGAAGGACACAAAAAAGGTGCAAAGTTTGCTATAAAAAGGGAATAAGAAAGGAAACTATTTTCCACTGTGAAACTTGCCCCGACAAACCCGGCCTATGTATAAAGGAGTGTTTCAAAATATACCACACATCGATGGATTACTAGGTTCATCATTTCACCGTGCATCGGGGGTCTTGCTAATGCCACATAGCACCCACCATTCATTCCACCAGAATCTGAGCTGCAAAATCCAAAAATCACTCCTTCCCTTCTGAGTCCTTCCATGCACCCAACTGGTATTTTTTGGTCACATGTGAGGCATTGCCGTACTCTGGAGAAATGGGGGCACAGATTTTGGGGTGCTTTGTCTCCTTCATTCCTTGTGAAAATGAAAAATTTTGAGCCAGAACTGCATTTTTGTGTAAAAAAAATGTAATTTTTCATTGTCACAGCCCAGTTGTACCAAAATTGGTGAAACCCCTGGGGGTTTGAAATGTACACTATACCCCTAGATGAATTCCCTGAGGGGTGTAGTTTGCAAAATGGGGTCACTTGTGGGGGGGTTCCACTGTATTGGTAATGCAACATAGCACCCACCATTCATTCCACCAAAATCTGTGCTGCCAAATCCAAAAATCACTCCTTCCCTTCTGAGTCCTGCCATGCACCCAACTGGTATTTTTTGGTCACATGTGAGGCATTGCCGTACTCGGGAGAAATTGGGGCACAGATTTTGGGGTGCTATGTCTCCTTCATTCCTTGTGAAAATGAAAAATTTTGAGCCAGAACTGCATTTTTGTGTAAAAAAATGTAATTTTTCATTGTCACAGCCCAGTTGTACCAAAATTGGTGAAACCCCTGGGGGTTTGAAATGTACACTATACCCCTAGATGAATTCCCTGAGGGGTGTAGTTTGCAAAATGGGGTCACTTGTGGGGGGGTTCCACTGTATTGGTAATGCAACATAGCACCCACCATTCATTCCACCAAAATCTGTGCTGCCAAATCCAAAAATCACTCCTTCCCTTCTGAGTCCTGCCATGCGCCCCACTGGTATTTTTTGGTCACATGTGAGGCATTGCCGTACTCGGGAGAAATTGGGGCACAGATTTTGGGGTGCTTTGTCTCCTTCATTCCTTGTGAAAATGAAAAATTTTGAGCCAGAACTGCATGTTTGTGTAAAAAAAATGTAATTTTCCATTTTCACATCCCAGTTGTACCAAAATTGGTGAAACCCCTGGGGGTTTGAAATGTACACTATACCCCTAGATGAATTCCCTGAGGGGTGTACTTTGCAAAATGGGGTGACTTGTGGGGGGGTTCCACTGTATTGGTGCTTTGGGAGTCTTGCTAATGCAACATGGCACCCACCATTCATTCCACCAAAATCTGTGCTGCCAAATCCAAAAATCACTCCTTCCCTTCTGAGTCCTGCCATGCGCCCCACTGGTATTTTTTGGTCACATGTGAGGCATTGCCGTACTCGGGAGAAATTGGGGCACAGATTTTGGGGTGCTTTGTCTCCTTCATTCCTTGTGAAAATGAAAAATTTTGAGCCAGAACTGCATGTTTGTGTAAAAAAATGTAATTTTCCATTTTCACATCCCAGTTGTACCAAAATTGGTGAAACCCCTGGGGGTTTGAAATGTACACTATACCCCTAGATGAATTCCCTGAGGGGTGTACTTTGCAAAATGGGGTGACTTGTGGGGGGGTTCCACTGTATTGGTGCTTTGGGAGTCTTGCTAATGCAACATGGCACCCACCATTCATTCCACCAAAATCTGTGCTGCCAAATCCAAAAATCACTCCTTCCCTTCTGAGTCCTGCCATGCGCCCCACTGGTATTTTTTGGTCACATGTGAGGCATTGCCGTACTCGGGAGAAATTGGGGCACAGATTTTGGGGTGCTTTGTCTCCTTCATTCCTTGTGAAAATGAAAAATTTTGAGCCAGAACTGCATGTTTGTGTAAAAAAATGTAATTTTCCATTTTCACATCCCAGTTGTACCAAAATTGGTGAAACCCCTGGGGGTTTGAAATGTACACTATACCCCTAGATGAATTCCCTGAGGGGTGTACTTTGCAAAATGGGGTGACTTGTGGGGGGGGTTCCACTGTATTGGTGCTTTGGGAGTCTTGCTAATGCAACATGGCACCCACCATTCATTCCACCAAAATCTGTGCTGCCAAATCCAAAAATCACTCCTTCCCTTCTGAGTCCTGCCATGCGCCCCACTGGTATTTTTTGGTCACATGTGAGGCATTGCCGTACTCGGGAGAAATTGGGGCACAGATTTTGGGGTGCTTTGTCTCCTTCATTCCTTGTGAAAATGAAAAATTTTGAGCCAGAACTGCATGTTTGTGTAAAAAAATGTAATTTTCCATTTTCACATCCCAGTTGTACCAAAATTGGTGAAACCCCTGGGGGTTTGAAATGTACACTATACCCCTAGATGAATTCCCTGAGGGGTGTACTTTGCAAAATGGGGTGACTTGTGGGGGGGTTCCACTGTATTGGTGCTTTGGGAGTCTTGCTAATGCAACATGGCACCCACCATTCATTCCACCAAAATCTGTGCTGCCAAATCCAAAAATCACTCCTTCCCTTCTGAGTCCTGCCATGCGCCCCACTGGTATTTTTTGGTCACATGTGAGGCATTGCCGTACTCGGGAGAAATTGGGGCACAGATTTTGGGGTGCTTTGTCTCCTTCATTCCTTGTGAAAATGAAAAATTTTGAGCCAGAACTGCATGTTTGTGTAAAAAAATGTAATTTTCCATTTTCACATCCCAGTTGTACCAAAATTGGTGAAACCCCTGGGGGTTTGAAATGTACACTATACCCCTAGATGAATTCCCTGAGGGGTGTACTTTGCAAAATGGGGTGACTTGTGGGGGGGTTCCACTGTATTGGTGCTTTGGGAGTCTTGCTAATGCAACATGGCACCCACCATTCATTCCACCAAAATCTGTGCTGCCAAATCCAAAAATCACTCCTTCCCTTCTGAGTCCTGCCATGCGCCCCACTGGTATTTTTTGGTCACATGTGAGGCATTGCCGTACTCGGGAGAAATTGGGGCACAGATTTTGGGGTGCTTTGTCTCCTTCATTCCTTGTGAAAATGAAAAATTTTGAGCCAGAACTGCATGTTTGTGTAAAAAAATGTAATTTTCCATTTTCACATCCCAGTTGTACCAAAATTGGTGAAACCCCTGGGGGTTTGAAATGTACACTATACCCCTAGATGAATTCCCTGAGGGGTGTACTTTGCAAAATGGGGTGACTTGTGGGGGGGTTCCACTGTATTGGTGCTTTGGGAGTCTTGCTAATGCAACATGGCACCCACCATTCATTCCACCAAAATCTGTGCTGCCAAATCCAAAAATCACTCCTTCCCTTCTGAGTCCTGCCATGCGCCCCACTGGTATTTTTTGGTCACATGTGAGGCATTGCCGTACTCGGGAGAAATTGGGGCACAGATTTTGGGGTGCTTTGTCTCCTTCATTCCTTGTGAAAATGAAAAATTTTGAGCCAGAACTGCATGTTTGTGTAAAAAAATGTAATTTTCCATTTTCACATCCCAGTTGTACCAAAATTGGTGAAACCCCTGGGGGTTTGAAATGTACACTATACCCCTAGATGAATTCCCTGAGGGGTGTACTTTGCAAAATGGGGTGACTTGTGGGGGGGTTCCACTGTATTGGTGCAACATAGCACCCACCATTCATTCCACCAAAATCTGTGCTGCAAAATCCAAAAATCACTCCTTCCCTTCTGAGTCCTGCCATGCACCCAACTGGTATTTTTTGGTCACATGTGAGGCATTTCCGTACTCGGGAGAAATTGGGGCACAGATTTTGGGGTGCTTTGTCTCCTTCATTCCTTGTGAAAATAAAAAATTTTGAGCCAGAACTGCATGTTTGTGTAAAAAAATGTAATTTTCCATTTTCACATCCCAGTTGTATCAAAATTGGTGAAACCCCTGGGGGTTTGAAATGTACACTATACCCCTAGATGAATTCCCTGAGGGGTGTACTTTGCAAAATGGGGTGACTTGTGGGGGGGTTCCACTGTATTGGTGCTTTGGGAGTCTTGCTAATGCAACATGGCACCCACCATTCATTCCACCAAAATCTGTGCTGCCAAATCCAAAAATCACTCCTTCCCTTCTGAGTCCTGCTATGCGCCCCACTGGTATTTTTTGGTCACATGTGAGGCATTGCCGTACTCGGGAGAAATTGGGGCACAGATTTTGGGGTGCTTTGTCTCCTTCATTCCTTGTGAAAATGAAAAATTTTGAGCCAGAACTGCATGTTTGTGTAAAAAAATGTAATTTTCCATTTTCACATCCCAGTTGTACCAAAATTGGTGAAACCCCTGGGGGTTTGAAATGTACACTATACCCCTAGATGAATTCCCTGAGGGGTGTAGATTGCAAAATGGGGTGACTTGTGGGGAAGGTTCCTAACTTTTAGCACTTATGGTGCCTAGAAACCTACATGGTGCCTAAAAAAAAATCTCATAAAAAGGAGGCTCCAAAATCAAGTAGGTGCTCCTTCTATTATGAAGCCTGTGGTTTGGTCAACGTGCACACTAGGGCCACATATAGGATATTTTTGAAAACACAAGAATTGGGGGAATCAATTTTTAGTCACATTTCTCTAGTAAAATCTACTGTATTTGTTAGAAAAATGTATTAAAATTGAAACTCTGCAAAAAAAAAGAAATTTTGAAATTTCACCTACACTTTGTTTTAATTCCTGTGAAACACCTAAAGGGTTAACAAACTTCCAAAATGCTGTTTTGAATACTGTGAGGGGTGCAGTTTTTGAAATGGCATCATTTATGGGGGTGTCTCACATACAAGTCCCTCAAAGTCACATCAGAACTGAACTGGCCCCTAAAAAAATCAGTGTTTGAAATTTTCTTGAAAATTTGAGAATTTGCTAGTCATATTTGAAGCCTCCTAGTGTCCAAAAAAATGAAAAGGGGGTTGAAATAATGATGGCAACATAAAGTAGACATATGGTCTATGTTAGTTATTAACTATTTTGAGTGGTATGATTATTTGTCTCACAAGCAGAAAATTTAACATTTTGCATATTGCTAAATTTTCCATTTTTTCACGATATTTTGGTATTTTTCACAAAAAAACACAGACTGTATCGACCAAAATTTACCACTAACTTGAAGTACAATGTGTCACGAGAAAACAATCTCAAAATCACTGGGATAAGTAAAAGCAAAAAAAAGTTATCCCCACTTAAGTGAGACATGTCAGATTTGAAAAAAAGGGCTCTGTCATGAAGGCACAAACTGGCTCTGTCATGAAGGGGTTAACATTTTTATTAACGATATTGGGATGGGGTTACTCAGCAATGTATCCATCTTTGCAGACGATACAAAACTAAGCAAAGTTATTAAAACATCAGAAGATGTCACCACGCTTTGAAAGGATCTTGCAAATCTAGAGGAATGGGCTAAAAAGTGGAAGATGAAGTTCAACATGGATAAATGTAAAGTTATGCAACTTGGGAGACACAACCAGTGTGCTAATTATAACTTTAGCGGAGAGTAATTGGGTATTTCAATACTAGAAAAGGATCTAGGAGTCCAAATAGACAGCAAACTGGGGTGTAGTGGCCAATGTAATGTAGCAACAAAAAAGGCCAACAAAATTTTAGCATGCGTTGAAAGGGGCAAGGAAACTAGGGACTCAAGGGTAATCATGCCACTGTATAAAGCATTGGTGAGACCGCACCTTGAATACGGTGTACAATTCTAGGCCCCGCACTATAAAAAGGACATCATTGAATTAGAAAAAATCCAGAGACGAGCAACAAAGCTTATTAGGGGAATGGAGAATTTAAGCTATGGGGAGAGATTAAGCAATTTTGGACTATACATTAGAAAAGAGACGTTTAAGGGGGGACATGCTTAACATGTACAAATACATCAGGGGCCAATATAAGGAACTGTCAAACACCCTTTTTTCTTCTAGAAAGGAGTCTAGGATGCGAGGGCATGAGTATAGATCAGAAGAACAAAGATTTTGTTCAGCTAGAAGAAAAAAATTCTTTACAGTCAGAGCAGTCAAACTTTGGAACTCTCTTCCTGGAGATGTGGTGTCGGCAGGCACATTAAATACGTTCAAAATAAGGTTGGACAAACAATTGTTGGTTAAAAACATCCATGGGTACATATGAGAAATATAATCTGTCTTTAAAATATCAGAACACACTATACAGCAAAGGATAATATTTTATAAACATCCTGGGTTGAACTAGATCAGGGGTGGCCAACCGGTCAGAGGCAAAGAGCCGAAAAATATCGTTGGTCAAGCCAAAGAGCCAACATCATGCGCGCGCCGAAGGCGCGTGCGCCAAAAAGGGGTGTGATCGGGGGAGTGGCCAGGGACGTGGTCAAATGACACAAGGGGAGTGGCCACATGACAAAACTTTATGCCCCTAGTGCCAGATATGCCCCCCACAGTGCCAAACATCATATGCCCCCCACAATGCCAAACATCATATGCCCCCCACAGTGCCAATCATATGCCCCCCACAGTGCCAAACATCATATGCCCCCACAATGCCAAACATCATATGCCCCCCACAGTGACAAACATCATATGCCCCCCACAGTGACAAACATCATATGCCCCCCACAGTGCCAAACATTATATGCCCCCCACAGTGCCAAACATTATATGCCCCCCACAGTGCCAAACATTATATGCCCCCCACAGTGCCAAACATTATATGCCCCCCACAGTGCCAAACATTATATGCCCCCCACAGTGCCAAACATTATATGCCCCCCACAGTGCCAAACATTATATGCCCCCCACAGTGCCAAACATTATATGCCCCCCACAGTGCCAAACATTATATGCCCCCCACAGTGCCAAACATTATGCCCCCCACAGTGCCAAACATTATATGCCCCCCACAGTGCCAAACATTATATGCCCCCCACAGTGCCAAACATTATATGCCCCCACAGTGCCAAACATTATATGCCCCCCACAGTGCCAAACATCATATGCCCCCCACAGTGCCAAACATTATATGCCCCCCACAGTGCCAAACATCATATGCCCCCCACAGTGCCAAACATCATATGCCCCCACAGTTAGGAAGCTGGGCCCTCCAGCACAGGTGTTGCCCACAGTGCAACACCTATGCTGGATGGCCCAGCTTCCTAACTAAAAGCCCCACCTAGAGGGCCAGGAGGGCCCAACAAACAAATGAGCCACGGGCCAAGAAGGCCCGACTAATGCGCCCACAGGCCGGAAGGGCCTGAATGTGCCCATGGGCCTAGTGCCTGACACCCGGTGGTCTAGGGTGGATGGGGGTAGGAGACCAAAGGCCCCTACCTGGTGTTGGGAGAGGCCGCTGGGGGGAGCTTCGTTAGCTCTTTTGCTTCCCACCCCCGCTGGCCTCTCCGGGAGTTATCTTCTTTGTTCTTCCAGAAGGCGCCGGAGATCTTCTGTCTTGATCCCGGCGTCTTCTGGCCTCTTCAGCGGCGCCGGAACTGTTCTCCCCGCCGCCGTCTTCTGCGCCGTCCTCCGGCGGCTTCTCGCCTCTTCAGGAGCGCTCCGCCGGCATGGAGACATCTCGCCATCCCGCTGGCGTCTGATGTCAGACGCCGGGGGCGGGGTGGAAACGGCGCGGCGAGCGCTGATTGCCTCGCCGCGGCCGTTTCCTATTGGCTGCCGATGCGGCGTTTTGAATTGGCAGCCGAATTGGCGCCAAATTCAAAAGCCCGATGGGAGCCACAAATTTCAGCGTGGCGAGCCGCATGCGGCTCGCGAGCCGCGGGTTGGCCACCGCTGCTGTAGGGCATGGGTCTTCAACCTGTGGCCCTCCAGATGTTGTGGAACTACATGTCCCAGCATGCCCTGAGGTTTTTTGGCATGCTCTTAAAGGAGAAAATGTGGCAATGCATTGTTGGAACATGTAGTTTCACAACATCTGGAGGGCCACAGGTTGAAGACCCATGCTGTAGGGCAGGGGTGGCCAACCGGTCAGAGGTAAAGAGCCGAAAAATATCGGTAGTCAAGCTAAAGAGCCGACATCATGCGCACGCGCCAAAAAAAGGGGCGTAGTTTATTTTGACCCCTTGGGTGGGTGTGATACAAATATGCCTCCAATAGCGCAGTGCCATATATACATATGCCCCCAACAGTGCCAGATACACATATGCCCCCCACGGTGCCAGGTATGCACCACACGGTGCCGGGTATGCCCCTATGGTGCCAGAAAGCTGGTATGCCCCCACAGTGCAAATTTCCCAGCAGCAGCACTCACCGTTGTTGCTGCTGCTGCCGGGCGGGGAAAGGACAGTCTGGTGTCCCCCTGCAGTACTCCTGTCATGTCATTGATGGGAGGAGAGCACAGCACACCGCGCGTCTCCTTCCCCCTCACTTCCCTGTGACTGGGCTCCTGATTGGCTGCTGGCCCGCGAGCTCTGATTGGCCAGTCACAAGGATGCACAGTAAGGGGTAGGAGAGATGCGCGATGCGTGCTCTCTTCCCCTCAGAAGGAGAAGGGATTCAGGGAACCGGCAGCAGGGGGGACTGGGACGGACGGTGGGCGGCGGGCAGCAGTGGGAGCAGGAGCCTCACTTTACAAGGGGGAGAGCCGCATGAGGCTCAAGAGCCACGGGTTGGCCACCACTGAACTAGATGGACGCAAGTCTTTTTTCAGCCTTACCTACTATGTAACTACTGTAGCACTTCCATCCTCCTCTGTCTCTCAGCCTTCCTCTCTTTCAGTCTTGCTCTGTCAGCCTCCCTCCCCAGTATTTTTAAGCCTCCCCGTGACTTCAGTTCCAGCCTCCATCTGCATTAGCCTCCGTTCCTTGTGCTTTCAAGCCTCCATCCCTTGTCTTTCAGCCTCCTGTCTCTTAACCTGCCTCTCTTTCAGTCCCTCCCATGTTTTTTAGCCCCCTCTCTTTTAGCCTCCCTCCCCTGTGTCTTTCAGCCTCCCCATGACTTCCAGCCTCCTCTATGTTCCTCAGCGTTCTGCTTTATCAGCCACCCTCCCCTGTGCCTCAGCCTCCATCTCTTTCAGTCCCTCCCCTGTATATTTCAGCATCCCCATGACTTCCATCCTCCTCTGTCTCTCAGCCTTCCTCTCTTTCAGCCTTGCACTCTGTCATCCTCCCTCCTGCGTGTCTTTCAGCCACCCTGTGAATTTCAGCCTCCTTTATGTCTCTCAGCCTCCCCTCCCTGTGTCATTCAGGCTCCTTTTGTGTCAGACTCCCTTCTCTCTCTCAGCCACCCTCACGTGTCTCTCAGCCTCCCTCTCTTTCTGTCAGCCTCCCTCCCCTGTGTCTTACAGCCTCCCCATAACTTCCAGCCTCCTCTACATCTCAGCCTCACTCTGTTAGTCTTTGTTCTCAGTCTGTAGCATTATCTTTAAAATCTCTTAACATTCCCCTCGTCTGCACACACTAACCTGCGGCCTCTGACCACGGGGACCCGGCCCCTGCTGCTTGAATAGCTAGTCACATCGTGTGGCTGAGTAATGTGAGCATGCTCACCCAGTGCCAGACTGGAGCATTAAGGGCCCACCAGGGAAATGTAGCTGCAGGGGCCCACTGAAGGGGTGTGGTCAACCAATGGTAGGTGTGGTCATCAATGTGAAGGGCGTAACCACAAAGGACACGTATTATGCATTCTCCGATTTAAGTACAATACATGCACTGACGCTCCCATTCCTACATACATGCACTGACGCTCCCATTCCTACATACATGCACTGGCGCTCCCATTCCTACATACATGCACTGGCGCTCCCATTCCTACATACATGCACTGACGGTCCCATTCCTACATACATGCACTGACGGTCCCATTCATACATGCACTGACGGTCCCATTTATACATACATGCACTGACGGTCCCATTTATACATACATGCACTGATGGTCCCATTCACACATACATGCATACACTGATGCTCCCATTCATTCATACATACATACACTGACGCTCCCATTCATACATGCACTGACGCTCCCAATCATGCATTCATACATGCATGGGCGCTCCCATTCATACATACAATGACGCTCCCATTCACACATACATACATACACTGATGCTCCCATTCATACATACATACACTGACGCTCCCATTCATACATACATACATACATACACTGACGCTCCCATTCATACATACATACATACACTGACGCTCCCATTCATACATACATACACTGACGCTCCCATTCATACATACATACACTGACGCTCCCATTCATACATACATACACTGACGCTCCCATTCATACATACATACACTGACGCTCCCATTCATACATACATACACTGACGCTCCCATTCACACATACATACACTGACGCTCCCATTCACACATACATACACTGATGCACCCAATGATGCATTCATACATGCACGGGCGCTCCCATTTATACATACATGCACAGATGCTCCCATTTATACATACATGCACAGATGCTCCCATTTATACATACATGCACAGATACTCCCATTTATACATACATGCACAGATGCTCCCATTTATACATACATGCACAGACTCTCCCATTCATATACATACACTGACGCTCCCATTCATACACATACACTGACGCTCCCATTCATACACATACACTGACGCTCCCATTCATACATACACGGACGCTCCCAATCATACATACACGGACGCTCCCAATCATACATACACGGACGCTCCCAATCATACTGTACATACACGGACGCTCCCAATCATACATACACGGACGCTCCCAATCATACATACACGGACGCTCCCAATCATACATACATACATACTGTCACGGCTAAAGGGCTGGATGGAGTCGTGTGGTGCACAGGAACTGGAGACGGACCAGGAGGAGTAGGATTGAAACGTGCCGGTTTAATAACGGATTTCATAAATGATAAACTTCACTCAAATACTTCTTTAAGTGACAGTTGGATAACTTAGAGTCCAGCACAATACTAATAAACGGGCAGGTAAATCTGGAAACGTATACTTGAAGAGCCAGAGTACATAGAGGAAGATCCGGAAAGAGGTTGATTTGATGATAGAAGAAATGGATCCGGATGACTGAAAGATGATGGAATGAGTGAGTTGAATGAAGGAGGACAGCGGAAAGCTGAGCAGGGTAATTCTGGGACACAAGCAGGAACAAGCACTAGGTAGGACTTGCAGCATTGGTGTCAGGAGAAAACTTCCTTGTAGAAAGATGCAGGGAGCAAGGCACCAGAGTCAGGAGAGAAAGAGCCAGGATCCAGGAATCAGCTAGGAGTTGTGAATGACTCCAAAGACTCATTGCACTGACACTGAACAGCCTAGGCAGATCCCCTATATCCCCAGGGGGCGGCTGCCATTGGCTGTCAGCGCAGGAAGAGGAGGGAACCTCCACTCTGGGCCAATCTGTCTCCTGCCCTCATCCAAGATGGCGACGCCGGCCTCCCGGCGCCGCTATCTGCAAGGACGCCGCTACCCGATGCTTCCCTGCTGCCATCCCTACCTGGAGCTGCCCCTACCCGCACGCTGCAGCCTGGGACCTGCACACGCTAGCCGGCGGCGGGTGCGGACGGGTGAGTACTGTACCCGCCGCGCTCCGTCGCGGCTACGTGTGACAGTACCCCCCCTTTTCAGGGTGACCCCAGGGCGCCTATGGGCCTTGTGAGGATTTTTCTGAAGAAATTGCTTTATCAGCTTTGGAGCGTGAAGATCAATGGAATCCACCCAAGAGTTCTCTTCGGGACCAAACCCAACCCATTCCACCAGATACTGGGTACGAGATTTGCGGCAGCGAGAGTCTATAATGCGTCTTACCTCGAATTCAGCCCCACTCTCGGAGTTAATCTTGGGCGGTTTGGGAATCCTATTTTGATAAGAGTTCAACCTTAAAGGCTTGAGGAGGGACACATGGAAGGAATTCGAAATCCTTAGGGAAGGAGGAAGTTGAAGTCTATAAGCGACCGGATTAATGACTTGGATGATAGGGTATGGCCCAATGAACCGAGGAGCCAGCTTCATAGAGGGCAGACGGAGGCGTATATGGCGGGTAGACAGCCATACCCGGTCTCCGACTTTCAATCGGGGCGCGGCCCTTCTTTTTCTGTCTGCCATCCTCTTGTATCGGGCGGAAGATCTAAGAAGAGCGGTGTGGACATCCGACCAGATTTTAGCAAAGCGTTGTAATGAAGTGGTTGCTGCAGGAACTTCGGAAGAGGATAATTCTGAGAAATCTCGAGACCGTGGATGTTTGCCGAATACTGTAAAGAAGGGAGTGGTTCCGGAGGAAGAGTGATAGGAGTTGTTATGCATATATTCTGCCCACGGGAGAAGATCCACCCAGTCATCTTGGGAAGACGAGACAAACAGTCGGATAAAGGCCTCCAAGTCTTGATTCACCCGTTCTGTCTGTCCGTTGGTCTGGGGGTGAAAGGCAGTGGAAAACTTGAGTTTGACCTGTACCGCGGCACAGAGAGCTCTCCAGAACTTTGCAACGAACTGTACTCCGCGGTCGGATACAATCTCTTTGGGCAGTCCGTGGAGTTTAAAAATGGTTGAGATAAATAGCTAAACCAGTACTGGAGCAGAGGGGAGACCTTTTAGTGGGAAAAAAATGGACCATTTTAGAGAATCGGTCAACCACTACCCAGATTGCAGTATGACCTTTTGAGGGAGGTAGTTCACAAATGAAGTACATTGACAGATGGGTCCATGGTTCTATTGGAATGGTTAGAGGGCGGAGAGGACCAGCGGGAGATGTTCTGGGTACCTTATGCTGAGCACATCTCACACAAGAGGCGACGAAGTTGGTTACGTCGTGGCGGATGGTTGGCCACCAATAAGAACGTGACAGGAACATCAAGGTCTTTTGTGCTCCTGCGTGCCCTGCGAAGCGGGAAGAATGTGCCCATGTCAATATTTTCTTGCGGAGTTTGGGGGGAACAAACGTTTTACCTGGAGGAGGAGATGGCTGTATGGTTACTTGGGCGAAGACCACTGGATCGAGGATTGGACGAGGAGGTGTCTCTAGGTCAGAAGTCGTCTCAAAGGAGCGGGATAGAGCGTCCGCCTTAGTATTCGTAGTTCCAGGTCGGAATTTAATTTGGAAATCAAAGCGTTCAAAAAACATGGCCCAACGGGCTTGGCGGGCAGTAAGGCACTGAGCCTGTTTAAGAAAGGACAGGTTTTTGTGGTCTGAATACACGGTGATCTTATGCCGTGCCCCCTCCAGAAGGTATCGTCACTCCTCTAACGCAGTTTTGACTGCAAGCAACTCCTGTTCCCCAATGGGGTAATTCTTCTCTGCCGGAAGGAATTTTTTGGAGAGGAAGGCACAAGGGTGTAATTCTTGATCCTCACCTTTTTGTGACAAGATGGCCCCGATCCCTTCCGAGGATGCGTCCACCTCGAGAATGAAGGGCCTGTCGAGGTCTGGTTGGAGGAGGATTGGTGCCGTCACGAATGCTCTTTTTAATTGCTGGAAGGCAGAGGATGCTTCTGGCGACCATCGGCTTGGATCAGCTCCTTTGCAAGTGAGAGCAGTGAGGGGAGCAGCGATAGTAGAGAAGTTCCGGATAAATCGCCGGTAATAGTTTGAGAACCCTAGGAATCTCTGAATTCCTTTGAGCGTTGTGGGGGCTGCCCAGTCTTGGATGGCTCTCACCTTCTCTGGGTCCATCTCTATCCCAGTGGCGGAGAGAATGGTACCCCTCGAATGTAATGGACGTGACCTCAAAAACGCACTTCTCCAACTTGCAGAACAGTTGATTTTGGCGAAGACGTCGTAGGACTTCGGACACTGTGTCTGTGAAGTTGAAGATTTGGAGAGAAGATGAGTATATCGTCTAGATAGACTATGATGGAGTGGTACAGCAAGTCCCGAAAGATATCATTTACAAACTGTTGGAAGACGGCGGGGGCGTTACAAAGGCCAAAGGGCATCACCAGGTATTCATAGTGACCGTCGCGCGTATTAAAAGCCGTCTTCCACTCGTCACCTGGACGGATCCGGATCAAATTGTAGGCCCCTCGCAGGTCCAATTTAGTAAAGATTGCCGTCCCTCTGATCTTGTCGAATAGTTCTGCGATAAGGGGTAAGGGATAGCGGTTTTTAATGGTGATGTCGTTCAGGCCCCTATAGTCGATACATGGCCGAAGACCGCCATCCTTCTTTTTCACAAAGAAAAACCCGGCCCCGGCCGGAGAAGTAGATGGTCGAATGAAACCTTTGTTTAAGTTCTCTTGAATGTACGAGGACATGGCCTGAGTCTCGGGTAACGACAGAGGATAGATGCGGCCACGAGGAGGGAATTTCCCGGCCACCAGTTCTATCGGGCAGTCCCAAGGATGGTGAGGAGGCAGGGTGTCGGCACCTCCTTTACTGAAGACATCTGTAAATGAACGGTATAGTGCGGGTATAGACAAGGGTGGAGCTGAAGAGGATGAAGGACAGTTATCCTCACGTTGTGGATGGGTCTGGTAGACCGGAAGGATCTGAGGAATGCAGGTAGACTGGCAATCTGTTCCCCAGGCCTTGACCTCCATATTGGTCCAATTGATGTGTGGGTTATGTTTAGAGAGCCAAGGAAGGCCCAGGACCATTGGATGTGAGGACTGTGGAAGAATGAAGAATTCGAGGGTCTCTTGATGTAGAGCTCCTATGAGCAGTGTCACCGGGGTGGTCTGATGGGTGATTTGTCCACTACAAAAGTCGACTCCCACCCACTGCAGTGAGGACCAGCGAATGATCCAGGGGTTGCACCAGCAGGGCATGTTGGGTGACAAAAGAAGACGAAAGGAAATTTCCCGCTGCCCCAGAGTCCAATAGGGCCTGAACTCTTTTTCTCCCTTGGGGACACACAAGGGTAACTGGAATGGTGGAATCAGAAGAGGGAGATGGAAGCAAGACTCCTAATCGGACCTCCCTCGTGGAGATTAGGAGCGGTCGTTTCCCGGCCGCAGCGGGCAGGAAGCCAACAGGTGAGCTGAGGAGCCACAGTACATGCACAGATTCTCTCGCCGTCTTCGGGACTTCTCTTCGAGAGAAAGACGGGAGCAGTTGATTTGCATGGGCTCATCTGTTGACACCGCAGGAGGCGGGGTTGGTCTGGAAGCGGGTGCGACATTGGAAGGGAATCGAGGGCGAAGGCGATCAGAGCGATTCCTCTCAAGTTGGCGTTCTTGGAGTCGCAGATCGACCTTGTTACATAATGAAATGAGTTCAGCCAGGGTGGAAGGAGAATCGCGAGTTGCTAACTCATCCTTGATGCGGCCGGCTAGGCCGTTCCAGAAGGCAGAGACGAGAGCCTCTTCGTTCCATCTGAGTTCGGAAGCTAGGGTTTGAAATTGCACAACATATTGTCCCACTGGGCGACTGCCCTGACGAATTCTTAGGATCTCCGTGGCTGCGGAGGACACTCTGCCAGGCTCGTCGAAGATGCGACGGAAGGAAGCCACAAATTCTTCATAGTTGTTGAGGATGGGATCCGCACGCTCCCAGAGGGGGGACACCCACTCCAGGGCTGGACCCGCCAGTAGGGACACGATGTAAGCCACTCGAGTCTTGGGAGAGGGGAAATTGGAAGGCTGGAGGGTAAAATGGACGTCACATTGATTCAGGAATCCTCGACACCCCCTTGGGGACCCGTCATATTTACTGGGGGTTGACAGCTGCAGATGGTGAGGAGCAGCTGGCCCCGGAGGAGCAGCAGAGGCCGAAGCTCCGGAGGTAGGTGCTGCCGAAACTGAGGGAGCCGCCTGAGGTGATGACAAGGCCTGGAGAAATTGAGCCACTTGACGCTGGGTAGCCTCTACTTGTTCCAAGCGAGCCATGATGCCTTGAAGATCATCCGTCATGGAGGCCTGTGCTTCACCCGATTCCATCGGGTCAGTGCAAACTGTCACGCTAAAGGGCTGGATGGAGTCGTGTGGTGCACAGGAACTGGAGACGGACCAGGAGGAGTAGGATTGAAACGTGCCGGTTTAATAACGGATTTCATAAATGATAAACTTCACTCAAATACTTCTTTAAGTGACAGTTGGATAACTTAAGTAGAGTCCAGCACAATACTAATAACGGGCAGGTAAATCTGGAAACGTATACTTGAAGAGCCAGAGTACATAGAGGAAGATCCGGAAAGAGGTTGATTTGATGATAGAAGAAATGGATCCGGATGACTGAAAGATGATGGAATGAATGAGTTGAATGAAGGAGGACAGCGGAAAGCTGAGCAGGGTAATTCTGGGACACAAGCAGGAACAAGCACTAGGTAGGACTTGCAGCATTGGTGTCAGGAGAAAACTTCCTTGTAGAAAGATGCAGGGAGCAAGGCACCAGAGTCAGGAGAGAAAGAGCCAGGATCCAGGAATCAGCTAGGAGTTGTGAATGACTCCAAAGACTCATTGCACTGACACTGAACAGCCTAGGCAGATCCCCTATATCCCCAGGGGGCGGCTGCCATTGGCTGTCAGCGCAGGAAGAGGAGGGAACCTCCACTCTGGGCCAATCTGTCTCCTGCCCTCAACCAAGATGGCGACGCCGGCCTCCCGGCGCCGCTATCTGCAAGGACGCCGCTACCCGACGCTTCCCTGCTGCCATCCCTACCGTCTTTCCCCGATAATAAGACACTGTCTTATTTTTTTTTTTCCCTCAAAAAAGACCATAGGTCTTATTTTCGGGGGAGGGCTTATTTTAATAGATGCTCCATGTTACATGCCCCACTGTGCCTTTAAGAAATGCCATCCCTATTCCTGCACCATGGAATAGGTTGCAGGGAGAGCGAGCTCCGTTACCTATCCCTCAAAAAACCATGCTTATAACTGACCTGATGTAATTTCACGAAAAGGCACCGTCTCCCTAAAGTGTGAACCTGTTAAATTTTCACTGATCGGGCGGCGCATACCTGTGATACCGGGCGCCTGGAGCCAGAGACGGAACGGAGGAACAGAGGGCGCGGTGACAGCCGGACGGCGATACTCGCTCTACAACCCGGAAAGAGACGCGAGAACGTGTGACGCGATACACACTCAGCCGGAGTGTAACCGCGCGTCACCCGGAGAAGCGGGGGAATCACTGCTGGTCAGACCGCACACTGCCCGCGGTCGCCTGCTGACAATAAGCGACCCTGCACCGTACTCTCAAGCTGACATCCCTCAGAGAGCAAGCGAAGACCCAGAAACCTGACGTCACGCCTACCGCAATGCATCCCTGGGAACGGGAGCTGCGGTGTTGCAGGTGAGCAGGCGTGGGTGATCGGAGGTGATCGGAGGTGATCGGAGGTGAGCGGAGGGCAGCGGGGGTGAGCGGAGGGCAGCGGGGTCAGCGGGGGTCAACGGGAGGCAGCGGGGGATACACATATCACGCGGCTGGCTGCTGCTCACCACACAGATACCGTTAGTGAGAGGAGGTGAGCGGGGAGGGCAGCGGGGGTCAGCGGGGGTCAGCGGGGGTCAGCGGGGGCTGAGTGGGGGATACACATATCGATCACATAAAATAACATGGGGAAAATGATAGGGCTTAATTTCGGGGGAGGGCTTATTTTGGACCAGCGTCCAAAATCTGGGGTAGGGCTTATTATCGGGGTAGGTCTAATTATCGGGGAAAGACGGTACCTGGAGCTGCCCCTACCCGCACGCCGTAGCCTGGGACCTGCACACGCTAGCCGGCGGCGGGTGCGGACGGGTGAGTACTGTACCCGCCGCGCTCCGTCGCGGCTACGTGTGACACATACATACATGGACGCTCCCATTCATACATACATACATACATGCAGTGTCGCTTCCCATTTATACATACTGTACATGCACTGACGCTTACATTCGGGTGTGGTACATTGCTTACATTCGGGTGTGGTACATTGCGGGCTCGCTGCACTCGCCACGCTGCAGGCACGGTGGCGAGCTGCGTTCGCCACCTATTTTATTCTCCCTCTATGGGGCTCGTGGACCCCCACGAGGGAGCAGTTGGGATTCCGACGTCGGAGTACTGACTGACGGAATCCCGACTGTCGGGGAGCCGTCTGGCACCCTTACATTCATACATACATTGTTTCCTTACATATACACATTCCACCGCACCCCTGCGCCAAGGCACACTAAAGGCCCCCCATCCACTAGCTAACTCACCCAACAGCTCCCTCTTCTATTGCCGGCTCATGGAGCCTTTGGTGTGCATGTGCAGCTTGCTGTTGGGAGGGGGTACTGGTAAGTAATGACTTCACTTTGGTGCCACCAGCTCAGTGCTGTGCTGCTGCACCAGCTAGCAGGAAGTGAGAGTGTGGTGGACTCCATAGCAAGTGCACACCCTACACCATCATGATCTAGTTACACCACTGGTGATGACCACCAGGCTCCTTACATAATTAGGCCATGCCCCCTGCTGCAATTTACCGCGATCCGTGGGCCTGTGGGGAGGCGGAGCCAGGTTAATTAAATTAAAATTGCATTAAATCATGTTGGTCATCAACCGGCGCGCGAATCGCGGTAAAATGCCGCGGGGGCGGAGATACGATCGCGGTAGAATTAGAAAAAACGTGTGGTCTATCAAGAGTACCTAGGTACTGGTACTCAAACACCACCCCCCCCCCCCTCCCCGCGTGCGCTACTTACACACACAAATGCTGTGCTGTGCTCAGACAGCCTGTTGCCCGGCATCTCTGTGCAGTGGCCCAGTCCGAGCCTGTCCGAGTCCTAGTGAGCGCACACACACTCACCTGCATCCTCTGACCATGGAGACAGGGCCCCTGCTGCATAAATAGATGGTCAGAGATGATCACGCAGCTGAGCCTCCCCCATCTCCAAGCACGCTCACAGACAGCCTGAGCCTTTGACCAGGGACACCCGGCGCGGAGCTGCAGTCGAGGTGGGGATGCAGAGCCACACTGGGTCCTAGTGCCTGCCGGCTCTTGCTGGTCTATATGCAGCCCAAATAAAATGTTTCTTAGCGACAGGGGGGGGGCACATGCCCGGGTGCCCCCCCCCCCTAAATCCGCCACAGCACGGGGGCGATATATTGCTAGCAATATATTGCTCAACGTCTCCTTTTCATCAGCGACCAGAGATGGTCGCTGATGAAAGGTAACCTCTGCCGGGGGAGCCGCACAGAGGGAATCAGCTGGTCGCAGGAGCTTTGATTATAAGGGGGCTAAAACCGGGAGCGTGCACCCGGCGATTTATCACCGGTGCACACTCCAATCACTGGCAATATGGTCGCTTAGCGACCAAATTGCCAGCGATTATAGCCCGTGTGTGTGCATCTTTAAGCTGTGTACACAAGGGGGCAATATATTGCTCAGTATCTCCTTTTCATCAGCGACAGAGATGGTCGCTGATGAAAGGGAACCTCTGCCGGGCAAGCAGCAGAGGGAATCAGCTGGTCTCAGGAGACCAGTGATCATAAAAGGGGCTAAACACAGGAGTGCGCACCCAGCAAGTGGTGCACTCCAATCGCTGTCAATATGGTTGCTCAGCGACCATATTTCCAGCGATTATAGCCCGTGTGTACTTACGCACTAGACGATTTTCAGGAGTTTTGAGAGATTTTCAGCTGAAAATCGCCCAGTGTGTATGTCCCAGCGACGCCAGACTAACGATGATGCACCCTCCCGCATCAACGCTAGCAAAGTGGGCAGTCTGCTGGTTTTACCAGCACATCTAGCTATGATGGCTGGTTTTTCAGCCATTATCAATAAATGTGTACGCAGCACGAGCTGAAGGATACTCACCCCGCCTCGCTCCCACGCTGTCCGGCTCACACTCATGCTGCACAGTGCACTCCTGACTCAAGTCCTGCAGAGACACGGACTCCTCTCCCCCAACAAACTGTGTTCTCTCCCTGCTCCACTGTGTGGAGCATACACACAGCTGCTGACCACCAATGATAAAGCAGTAATATATACATTGCTGGCACATGCCAGCAATGTATATATTTCCGGCACCACTAGCTACCAATGTTATTTATAAGCCAATAATATATACCAATGTTGTTTTAAATGCAGTAATAATATATATATATATATATATATATATATATATATATATATATATATATATATATATATATATATATATATATATATATATATATATATATATATATATATATATATATATATATATATATATATATAGCCGCAGTACGGTCCGGCACTCACTCCAAACGGTTAATGGCCCCGGTGCCTGTCTCAGTGAACAGTGTAGGCTAGAAAAGAAGACTAGCACTCGTAGGTCTTTCTTAGAAATTTGTATTCAGCAAACCAACGTTTCGGGGCAGCGCCCCTTTGTCAAGGTGTGTTCACACACACCTTGACAAAGGGGCGCTGCCCCGAAACGTTGGTTTGCTGAATACAAATTTCTAAGAAAGACCTACGAGTGCTAGTCTTCTTTTCTAGCATATATATATATATATATATATATATATATATATATATATATATATATATATATATATATATATATATATATATATATATATATATATATATATAACCATGTACCTTTGAAATACAAAATTTATGCACAAGTCCCAGGAGTGCCAGTTTCTTTCCTCTATTCCGTTGTCCATCAATCCGAACGGGCACCCGGGCAGTTAAACAGGAGGGGTGAGTGCCGGGCCGCTACACAGATAGATAGAGATATATATTTATTACTGGCACATGCCTGCAATGTATATATTACTGGCACTACTGGGAACCAATTTCATTTAAATGCAGTAATATATACATTGCTGGCACATGCCAGCAATGTATATATCACTGGAACTACTGGGCACCAATGTATATTTTTTATGGCGGCATCGTATAATCTGCTGGCACAGGTCAGCCATGTATACGTTGCTGGGGGAAGCCACAGCTCTCAGGAGCATGCTCCCGGCGACCATCGTCCTGTACGCATGGGAATATAGCACTTCAGCGACCATATCCCTGGCAATTTGGGCTGAAATCGCCCCATGTGTACGGGTCTCGAGGTGCGCTGTGTGTGCTCACCGCCAGGAGAGATAGATGGACCAACAAGCAAGTCTGCTGCTATTTCTCTCCCGGCTGAGCAATGCTTTCAGCTCGGCTGCCTGGCTGAGGCTCTCGCTGGTCTTAAACTCCCCCATGGCAATGAGCACTTCACTCCCCCGCATACTTGCCTACTTTTGAAAACTAGTTTCAGGGAGATTATAGTTGGTAGTAGAATTTTGCACAGCGTCCCATTGAGGAGGCGTGTCATGCTCCACCCAAAAGGGCGTGTCTAGTTCCGTATATGGAAAAGATTGTGAACGTGGCACCTGAGAGGACTCTTAAAATTATTTATATTTAGATGAGCCCCAAAGCAGTTAGAAAGAGCTACTTTGCTTGTTAAAGTGCTGGAAAATGTTGCTGATGATTCAATGTAAATGTATCATTGAAATGTCTCTCATTCCCTTTTTCCCAAAAAATTTAACAGTGTAATGTGGGCTAGGGGCGGGATGTACTAAAGGGAAAATGCGGTAAAACCCCGTTTTACCGCATTTTCCTATCTATTACCCGGCCGCACAGATCTCACCGGGCAGGGTACCGCCACCTTTGGGTGGCGATACCCTATAGAAGCCTATGGGCTTCTTTTCGCCGCCCGCCGCTACCCCGCGCTTACCTTCTTGCAGGTCCTCCTGGACCCCGGAAGGTAAGCCCTTCCTCCCCCTAGCAACGCAGCCGGAAGCCTGCTTAGCTGTCCCAGACATGTAGGCAGCAGGAGGCGGCAATGAGGAGACGGAGACCCCCCGCACACCACAGTACAGGTATCGCGGGGGGTCTCCGTTCCGCACCGCGATGCCAGCCACATATGTTAGTACATATGCGTTGGCATCGCGGTGGGCGGGCAGCGATATATATTAATACATCCCGCCCTAGGTGACATGAGGGAGATTGCTAGATTAATGAGGGAGAGGGAGATTGCTGTTATTCCAGGGAGTCTCCTGCAGAATGCAGGAGGGTAGGTAACTATGATGTAACAGTGTAATGTGGGCTAGGTGACATGAGGGAGATTGCTAGATTAATGAGGGAGATTGCTGCTATTTCAGGGAATCTCCTGCAGAATGGTAGGCAGCTATGCTCCCCCGTGGCAATGAGCATGAAGACCCTGGCATCGATCACGAATGCCCTGGCATTTAATATGTAGGTAAGCAGCACTAATGTGGCATAATATGTAATAGCCATTACAGTGTGTGGTATAATATTTAATGGGCATCATCATGGTGTGTTGCATAATATTTAATGGGCATCAGTGTGTGGCATTATGGTATGTGGTGTAATGGGCATCATGGTGTGTGTGGCATAATGTGTACTGTGCATGATGATGTGTGGCATAACATGTAATGGGCATTGCGATGTGTGGCATAACGTGTAAGGGACATTACAGTGTCAAGAAAAGATTTTTAGCAAAGGTTTTAAAAAAAAAAAACATGGTACTTGTGTATTAACACGGCGCCCGTCGCATCGCATACCACTAATTAAGGTATGCGTTGGCATGCGATGGACCAGATTTGAGGCTTTTCCCGGGATGAGTGTACAATTTTAATATCGCGTCTCATCGCATGCCCGCGAGGGGACGCGCATTACTTCACAAGTATTACGCGTCCGCTCGCCACGCTTCGGGCTCGCCACACTATATAAAATTAACTCCACACCGATGTGGATAGTGGGGGTACGCTTCGGGGTGGCGTTGATAGTGGGGTGGCGTTTTACATTGTCATTACCCATCAGGGTGGGTGTACAACGTAAAATCGGGTCTGGGTGCCTGTACAATTAAAAATCAGGTATAATGCGATGCGATTTTGTGGTTGTACAATGACCTGCGATGGAAATTGGGGTCGCCGTGATAATACAGTACCAAAAACATGATAAGGTGGGGGCAAGGAGCGGGCCACTGTCCGGGAATCTCTCAACACCAAGGTGGTAACAAAAATTTTATCATGGCAGTAGCTTATACATTGCTGGCGCAGGTGAAAGTATTTTTCCCTACGTGCACGGATGCAAATAAAACTGTGTCTATGCACATGGGCGGGATTTCGATGGGCAGGGCGCCGTTTACCTGCTAGCTGGGCTCTGTATATATGCAGCCGCAGGTGAAAGTATTTTTCCCTACGTGCACGGATGCAAATAAAACTGTGTCTATGCACATGGGCGGGATTTCGATGGGCAGGGCGCCGTTTACCTGCTAGCTGGGCTCTGTATATATGCAGCCCACCAATCCGTTCTGAATCAGGCCCCATGTACAGAAATGCACTGAATAAAATGGCCCCTGTTTCCACCCTTGGAATTCAAACCCCGCCCATTATGTAAATAGCCTGTTACTTCAAAGGTTTTCAGCAAGTCTTTCGCCTACTGAAAATCTTTTGATCTTTGAGGAAAATAGCTCAGTGTGTACACACTACTTTGGTGACAGATATATATCTTTCATAGATTTTGGCAAAGTCTTTTGAAATGAAAATCTTCTAGTGTGTATGGGCCTTTAGACAGAAATGTTAACCACTGTGTGCTGCAACTATAACCAATAATACAATACATCCAACAATAACCTTTAGAACAAGTAAAGCAATAACAAAAAAAGTTATAAATTTGGAGCACTCTGTGCTGCCTTTGTCTTTCATTAAAAGCTACCGTCTGTAACCAAGACGCTGGGAGTACAATGTTTGAGCATATACAGAGCACATAACACGCGGTCCTAGCCCTGTACTTTTAATCACCTCTATACCTAGAACAAACACCTACATGGTCACAGTTAAATAAAAACTATAATTAAACAGAGCCACCTACATCTTGCATCGGGAGCTCAGCTAATGTACTGTACAGTAGTCTGCTCCCCTCCCCAAGTAATAGGCCGTGACATTCTGTAGAAGGGTTCATGTTCACTCTCATAATAGCCCTTTTTTCTTTCTACAAAGCTTTAAGCAGTGATCACCATTGTATCTGTGAATACACCCAAAGGCATACATCCACTCACCTCCTTCAGTTCATATCAGAATCCAGAAACCCCAACTTGTTTATTAAACTTCTATCATTAGGAAGCACATGCAGACGCCCTGAATGTAGCAACTAAAATAAAGTACAAGCTCACCGGGAAAGGTGCACTCAGCACACACCCACCCCCACTCTCAGGATCAGGAAGAGGGAAGGAACCGAGTCCGACCAGCACTTCACAGGTCCTAAAGCTCAACTCATTCAACCAAATGAACAACTATACAGTGAATAATGCTATGATCGTTTTGGCTTTGCAGGTGTTAAATCAATAATCCTGTAGTAGCAAGTTACTTAATTATTTTGTTCACCATTTCCGTCATTTAGATCCTATCCTTTCAATTAAAATTCTTCTTACTGCTGGGTGGTAGATTTATATGAAATTGTGGGGATCATAAGCTATGAACACTATCTAAAAAAAGTCAAGAAGAAAAATAATGCACAGGTTGTTAAACTTGCTCCATGCAGGTTTCCACGTCACCTGTGAATTTTTAAACTTTGATAGTTAATTAATGCACAGTGCAAATACAGGGTGACCTGGAAAACATGAACTGTGGGGTGGATGTATGAAGCAGTGATAAGGGAGGAGAAGTGATAAAGTACCTGATACTTTATCACCGGCCAATCAGCTCCTAACTGTTAAGTAACAGGCTGGCTTAAAAAAGGGACGGTCAGGAGCTGATTGGCCGGTGATGGAATCGGTACATTTGTCAGAATGAACTTAGGTCTACAGTCATTAGCATACCTCCCAACAGTCCCGATTTTATCGGGACAGTCCCGATTATCAGGGGCTGTCCCGATGTCCCACCCGCGGGCGGCAGTGTCCCGCGGTGTGGGGGGGCTGTTGGGAGTCCCCCCTGTCAGCTGCTAAGCAGCGGGGAATAAACGCTGTGCGCATGCGCACAGCGTCTATTCCCGCAGCCAGGGGGCTGGGGGCATGGCTAGAGGCTTACAGAGCCTCTGGGTCATGCCCCCATAGCGGCAAAATGGGGGCGTGGCCTCGCGGAAGAGTCGCGAGTAAAGGCCACGCCCCCAAATTAGGCCACGCCCCCGAAAATTTCGCCGCGCCTCCGGCGCGCAGGAGCATCGTCCCGACTATGGAACTTCAAAAGTTGGAAGGTATGCATTAGGTCGACCCCATTAGGTTGACTGGCAGGAAGGTCGACCTGATTTAAGGTCGACATGGGCCAAGGTCGACATGACTTAAGGTCGAATTTGCATAAAGGTCGAAATGAGGAAGGTCGACTGGTCATAAGGTCGACATGGGTTTCACTGTTTTTTTAGCCGAATGTTGACACAGTCGACATGGACACAGTTGGCAATGAGAATCGGACCCTCGCATCGCTCGCTTCGCTCGCCATGCATCGGGCATGGTGGCTCGCTTCGCTCGCCACAGCTTTAATAACCTCCTCCACGCCCTAGTGGATGGTAGGGCATGAAATACCGCCTGTCGGCACATGTCGGCTCAAAAAACAGTGAAAAACCCCATGTCGACCTTATGACCAGTCGACCTTCCTCATGTCGACCTTTATGCAAATTTGACCTTAAGTCATGTCGACCTTGGCCCATGTTGACCTTAAGTCAGGTCGACCTTCCTGCCAGTCGACCTAGTGGGGTCGACCTAATGACTGTAGACCTAAGTTCATTCTAATAAATGACCGCTTCCCCCCGCCGGCAGGCAGGAATTTCGGCAAACGGCCCCCTCCCTCAGAACGCTCAGCAAGACCGCTTACCATGATTATCGATACACTTCGCATGCGTACTATGCATAGTGGGAGTGATTAGAAAAACACAGGCATGCCAGGAGGTTTTATGGGAGGGTGTGTGATTCAGCTCCAGGCCTGAAATGTCTGTTTTCATTGCAGCCACTAAGTCCCTGGCTACTTCTAGCTTGCAATGAGTGGTCCCAGTGGAAATATCCTTCGATGGTGTGTGTCTTACGAATGGTTTTGGACATTTTTGACTGCCGCAAACTCTTTGGAAGCCATTCGTAAAGAGTACATATTAATTGGCAAGGCAGGATTTATATATAGATATAAATACATACCTCCCAACAGTCTCGATTTAACCCCTTCAGTGGTGTTTTTTTTTTTTTGGGAGTGCTCCCCACTGGGTGAGTTTTTTATGGGGAGTGCTCCCTTAAAAAAATACCCACCACTACCCCCCTGGGTCCGGGCAGCGCCGCTGAACTGTCAATCAGCGGCTGCCCGGACCTGCGCCCCCCACGGCGCATCGCTGTCCCCGGCAGCCGGCTTGTCATAAGCCGGCGCCGGGGACTTCTATTGAAAACCCGGAGGGGAGGGGGGAGGAGGAGGGAGGAGGAGGCGATGCTGCAGAGGGGAGGGAGCCGGGCAGCGCGACGCTGCCTGAGATCAGGCTCCAAACAGTGGCAATCCCGAGAATTTTCCGGGCTTGCCAGGCTGGGCACTGCGGCACAGCCCGGAAAATTCTCGGGATTGCCACTTTAGGGGTTAAGCGGGACAGTCCCGATTATCAGGGCCTGTCCCGCTGTCCCTCCCGCGGCCGGCAGTGTCCCGCGGTGAGGGGGGGCTGTTGGGAGTCCCCCCTGTCGGCTGCTAAGCAGCGGGGAATAAACGCTGTGCCATGGGGCTGGGAGTATGGCAAGAGGCCCACAAAATGGGGGGCGTGGCCTCGTGGGAGAGCCGCGAGTATAGACCACGCCCCCGAAATTTCGCAAATCGGCTACTGCCCCCCCCCCCCCCCCCAAAAAAAATTATTTTAAATTATGTGGTCATCCAATCCTCGTGACCCCCTCTCCCATGCCCTGGGAAGGTGGCCAAGTCCCTTGGTTTTTCCTGGAGGTCCTCTGCACCCTCCCCTTTGCCACCCACAATAGGGTACAAGGAAGAGGGGGCAGCAATGTAGGAAGTAAGGGAAAGTATAGAGGTGAGGTCTTAGAAGTTCCACAGCCACCACCTGCTTTAAGTACAGCAAGGATCCTCATAGACAGCCTTGTTTTTTTGATTTGCAGACTTGGTGGCGCCCCCCAGATCCCGGTGCCCTAGGCAGCTACCTAAAGCTGCCTAGTGGTAGAGCCGGCCCTGCCTGTGACATGCCAGGTAAGATCTGATTGGCTGGCAGTTTACCACTCTCCACTTTATCACTTTTCAAGCTTAGTACATCTGGCCCACAATGTTTAAAATGTAAATTATATATGTGCTTTGCCGCTCAAAAGTAATGGTAAAAGTAAAAACCCCTTCCTGGTGGGTGGAGTGACGGGTCCGTGCTGTGGTAATGATATGCGGCACTAGTTTTGGAGACCTGGTAGCCCTGTCTGTCCCTAAGCTTACCTAGGTCTTCTGGCCTTCTATCTTCCTCCACGCCGTGTTCCGGACCTCCGCGAGTGTGCAGTGCTTGGCCGGAAGTTCGGGTTTGGTGACTTCCAGTATTGGCGGTGTGCGGACTTGCGTCTCCCCAGGCTTCCAATGCGTTTCGAGAGTCAGACTCTCTTTGTCAAGGATAGAGGCTGACAGGGGAGGCAGATGGTGAGAAGCAGATACAAGGTGGTGAGAAGCAGATACATAGATACAAAGATACAAGGTGACATGGACATAGTGGGTCACATGGAGACATAAGGTGACAGAAAGATAGAGGATGACTGGCATAGGGTAAAAGTAGATAGTGGGTGACAGGAATATAGTGGGCAGTATTCAATGAGGATAATTCGCCCTGTTTCACGGCGAATTTGTGCTATTTTCGTTGGAAGGTGATTTTTTGGGGCAGAAAGCGAATCACCCTATTCAACGTGCACTTCTCGCCGTCTTTCTGTACTGATTTTCGCTGTGTGTCTCCGTGTAGCAAATCGCCATCTTTTCATGGTGAAGTGGATAGTGAACTTTTAAAATAAAGTTGTTGTAGTTTTACATTTGGTGTAAAAAAAATCAGGAATTTTATTCTGTGAAGGGGCATGCTATTTTTATTCATGTGCTTATAGCACAGGAATATATATTTAATAAAAAAAAATATTATTATTTTTTTTTTTTTTTACACAGAGCAGCCAGCAGGGGGCCGGGAGCCGAGCCGCTCATTAGATATTCATATACAGTATTCACTGCACCCGATCATTACATATGCACGATCGGGTGCAGTGAATACCTGGTGCCCTGCTGGCTCTCCCGGGGGGCAGCCTGTGCTGCCTGGCTCCCGGGGAGCCCACCTCCCCCCCACATACGTTCTGGGGCAGGCAGGGAGACTTCCATCTCCCTGCCTGCCACCGTCCTCAGGCTGTCTGCGGCGTCCACCGCAGGGGTTCACACTCGCCGTCAGGGGCAGCGAGCCCCCTGCGACGTTGAATAGGGGGGATGGCGAGGCTCCGGAACACGGTGGGCAGTGACGAGTGTGCAGCGAATCCTAAACAGGATTCACTGCACGCCGTCAATATTCACATTGAATACGGCCCAGTGAGTGACAGGAAGTCACAAAGAGGGTGACAAGGAGATAGTGTATGAATTGGAGGGGGAGCTGAGGTTTACAGGGACATTGTGGATCACAGGAACATAGTGGGTGACAGTAGGGATGTGGTCATTTGGTCTACAGCATGATGGTCGACAGTCATTAGGTTGACACCATTAGGTCGACATGGGAAAAGGTTGACATGGGTCTAGGTCGACATGGGAAAAGGTTGACATGGTTCTGTGTCAAAAGGTTGTTAGTTCGAAAGGTCGTTAGTTCGACAGGTCACTAGTTCGACAGTCAAAAGGTCGACATGGGGTTTTCCACAGTTTTTCGAGCCGACATGTGCCGGTATTTCATGCCCTACCATCCACTAGGGTGTGGTTGGAGAATAAAATAGTGTGCCCGACGAATAGCGAGGGGATGCGGTGCACTTTAAACTGTGGCCATGTCGACTGTGAAAAACGTCATGTCCACATTTTGACTGTTGACCTAGACATTGTTGAACTAATGACCTGTCGAACTAACAACCTGTTAAACTACTGACCTTTCGACCTAAAACCATGTCAACCTTTTCCCATGTTGAACATGGGGAAGGAGAAAATTGGGACAGATAACATGTGCACTAGTACCACGTACAGTTTTGAATACAATGTACATATGTTATATGATAATCCACTATTATGTTATATCAGATGCTATTGCAATAATGCATTTGTGGAGGTGCACCCCTGAGAGTAATAAATGGTGCAGTAAAAAGGAAGAAAAAGTACTCTCTTTTTTGGGGGGCACGCTTAGAATTAAAACTTAACGTTTAATCATAAATTGTTAAGAGCTCACCTATCTAGAAAAAATTCTAATTGGTAGCTGCCAATCTCACACAATTGGGGTACCACAATATATATGGAGTGGACCGCGAATATTTTAAATTTTTTTACATTACACCAACAATGGTACTTGTGGAGTATCACGGCTCCCATCGTATGGCATCGTATGCCATATGTAGTGGCATACGATGCGATACGATGTTTTACCGATTTTTGACCATTTTTGCTCAAAAATCGTATGCCATCGCATGGCATCGTATGCCATATGTAGTGGCATACGATGGCATACGATGCGATACGATGTTTTACCGATTTTTGAGTATTTTAGCTCAAAAATCGTATGCGATCGCATCGGATGCCATACGATGGCATCCGATGCGATGGCACCCGATTTTGCACTGAAATGCATCAGAATGCATTGAAATGTGTATTAAAGTAGTGAAATGCCCCCAAATGCCATTTTTCATAGTGCACCACCCCCACTATCAACGTCAACCCGAAGTGTGGCGAGCGCAGCGAGCCCGCGAGGGGCGGCGGTACGCGTCCTACGACCTTTTCATACCCCCACTATCCACGTCGGCGTGGAGTTGAGAATAGATTAGTGTGGCGAGCGCAGCGAGCCACCGGGCCCGAAGCGTGGCGAGCGCACGCGGATACCTGTGAAGCCCGCGAGGGGACGCATATAGCTGTGAAGGTATCCGCGTCCCCACGCGGGGCTCGCTGCGCTCGCCACACTATTCTATTCTTAACTCCACGCCGACGTGGATAGTGGGGGTATGAAAAGGTCATAGGACGCGTACCGCCGCCGCTCGCCACGCTTCGGGTTGACGTTGATAGTGGGGGTGGTGCACTATGAAAAATGGCATTTGGGGGCATTTCACAAGTTCAATACACATTTCAATTCATTCTGATGCATTTCAATGCAAAATCGGGTGCCATCGTATGGCATCCAATGCGATGGCATACGATTTTTGAGCAAAAATGGTCAAAAATCGGTAAAACATCGTATCGCATCGTATGCCATTGTATGCCACTACATATGGCATACGATGCCATGCGATTTTTGAGCAAAAATCGGTAAAACATTGTATCGCATCGTATGCCACATGCGATGCGATTTTTAGCATACGATCTGCATACGATGCAGGTCGTGGGAGCCGTGATACTCCACAAGTACCCCAAAAATATATAATAAATGGTTATCAGGCCACTCAAGTGTGATTAGCCAGAGATAATCTACCTGAGAGAGTGCTAATTTAGTACAGTCAATAGTTAGTACATAAAGATAAGAAAGAGAAAAATGGAATTGGTGTCAGTACACCCCTGCAGTTTGTTTGTTGCAACCGTGACTGCTGCTGATTGCTCTATCCGGCCTGGCTCTACCAGACCTTACAATTGAGCGGGTTTATCCGTGCTACAGTTGCAGATTAGGGTGTGAAAAAGTTGGGATATTCAATCTCTCAGTGTTAGAGTGGGTGACTCCAAGGTTAGCAGAGCCCTTGCAGGGAAATCTACCCCCAATCAATGAGGTTTTAACACAGAAAGTGTATAGCTTTAAGAAAAGGTTTGTTGCCCTATAAGGTGTCTGTACACGCTGCTTTCTCCCACATGCTTTTCAGTATTGGTGGGCGATGAGCGGTGTACTCTACCTTTGTGTACAACTTGAAAATTACAAGCTGGATAGATATGTAAAGTAGAAATATAGAGCAACAGGCTGGAAGAAGATATTACTTGTAAAATTCACTGTGTCAGAAAATATATAATTTTGTTGGTAATCACAGTAGTATTTGAGTATCAAATTTCTACCCACATAAATTCATTTGATATGTACCGCAGTAATTTCTGTACAGTAACTGTTAATACTCTCTCTCTAGGCAGAATCAATGTATAATATTTTTTAAATAAGGATAGGGTTATCACTGAAGGTTGTTCAAAAAAAGTCTCTCTAAATAGAATACGTAGGTAATATTAATCAGTACATCGCCAAATATATGGTATCCATTTCACCAGTAACTTTTTGGTGTACAACCTATTGTGGCATCCCAGAATTGGGGGTGCCCCCTTTTGCAAAGCCCCATCGGGGTCTGCTACATTTTGACATTGGTGGCCAGCGCTGCCCTTAACTAAAATGGCGGCCGGACGCTCAAGCCTGGGGTTGCCGGGCAACCAACTCCGCCGCAGCCACCTCTGCAGAGAAAGACTGACCTGTGACCCTGGCGAGTGGGAAGAAGAACGCCGCAGGCATTGGTGGAGGGAGAGCGGGAAAGGGAGAAGGAGGAGTCGGTCGGTGTGAGGAGACGGAGAGCCGCGCGGAGGGACCGGTGTTCGGGCGGTGATTGACAGCCGGCGTCTGACGGAGGAGAGCGGCGCCCGACATCCTGCAGACCCGGCGGGGACGCGAGGACGACGCCGAGGGGAGAAGAGAGGAGAAGCCACGGCCGGGGCCCCAAGAAGCCGCAGTGAGACCAGATTGCGGGAGAAGACGCTGCTGCATCAGAGACACCAGCGGCAGAGCATCGCAATCCGGGACAGCCCAGCCGTGATCCCTGACAGCCGGAGAGAAGGAAGAGGTGTGCGGCACCCAGAGCACGCAGCAGCAGTGATCGCTGACCAGCCGGAGCTGGCAACCAGTAAGAGAACACAGGTATTTGGTGCCTTCACAGTGCCTCACAGCGCCTCCACAGTGCCTTCACAGTGCCTCACAGTGCCTCACAGTGCCTTCACAGTGCCTTCACAGTGCCTCACAGTGCCTCCACAGTGCCCCACAGTACCCCTCAGCCCCTGGGCCACGTTCCCCTGGCAGCATACTGACCATCTTCCACTCTGCCCCAACAAAGGGCCTACACAGACAGCACAGGACCCCTTTATTCCCCTGTACTGCCTGGCCACCTCTTTTGCCTGCTACAGGAGTGATTCCCCTCAGTGAAAGGAGCCGTAACCACTGGCCTGGCTCACAGGCTGATTAGGTCAATTACTGAAGAACTTACCACCTGCCAGCATCACGGTCAGCCTAGCCTTTCTGCACCCTCCCCTTGTTGTGAAGTAATCTCAGTGTTGGTATCGTGCCAGAACTCAGGACATAAGCTACATGGGATTACAACTCCAAGTATTAGTTGTTACCACAATTCACGGTGCACCTAGGCCAAAGGGTACCCCATTGCTCTAGAGAACTGCGCAGTTCAGGGACTAATGTATAACTGGACACTTGCCGTATTGTTATAGGGCATCATTTGTTGCACATGATTGTTCTTCCCTTGCAATAACATTCAGGTTTCTGGTTGCAGGTTGTAATTGTTTGTAAGGTGAAGCGGCATACCGTGCGAGTTGTGGCCCCCAGGCGTTCCGTGTGGCCCCATTGCGCACAATATCCTGTCACAGTGTGTTATTATTCATTTGCCTTTCCTGTATTTATTTGTTTACTGCTAAGTAGCATTTGTCTGAGGCGTGTGATCTATGATACTGCAGTGACCTCATCGCGCACAATATCCTCGGAAAGAAGTCGTTTCCATTCAAAGGCTGCCAATTGTCATTATTATATTGCATTGTTTGGTCATTTTCATAATGGTGATTAACAAACCTTTCGCTGTAAAAAATAAATCCTTTTTGATCACCGTCCTAACGTGTGGTGACCACTCTGTGGGGGTGTGCTTGGGGTATTGTCTCCTTGGGGTGCCTTTGTCCCTCCGCCCTCTGAATTGCAGGCGAGTGAAGCAGACAGGTCGCAGACGAGCAGTGCCGGAAAGGAGGCCAGGAACCTCAGGTATCGGCACACACAATTACACGTAGTCTGACAGCATCACACTATAATTCAAATTGCCAGAGATTATTCATGAATTCTAGTCTATAGAATCAATCCCTCACTGGGGAAAAAATGCTGGTAATATATCCAAGTCACCTGGATCTTTTATAATATATATTTATCACAGTGGCTCTCTGATATCCAGCATAGGGCACAAAAAAGCAGAAAATATGGGTCGTATTCACATATGCTTATTATTATGATCAGCCCCTTAACAGGGGTCTTACCACCGCCCAAAGTACTGCTGTTTGCTGCCTGAAAAGATGTCAGTCTGCTCAGAAAAAATCCCTGCATCCTCGATCCTGTGGCCTGATAACAGGTGGTGAGGAGTCCCCAATAGCTGAAGGTGTAAGCTGGTTGTGGAATAGGATAGACAGCTGTTTCGCGGAGGTCCCGCTTCCTCAGTATCCTAATCCTGTCTGGCAAGTGCTAGGTTTTTATCTAGTGGTCAGCCAATAGAAAAGTGGGTGTGTAATAATGACGTGGGGTGGGTGTGTAGGTTACCTGGGTGTTTATGGGAAATGCTGTGAGCTCCATCGCTGTGTTATTTTTGCAAAAAGACTTATTCAATTTTTGCTTTATGCTTTCATTCATGCTCCGATTGTAGTGCCGATGTATTGTTCCATCTGGTGCTACTCCAGAGCGGGAGGCTTAGTGGGAGCGTGTGCTCTCGGTAATCTGTATTGGGGAGGCGGCGCTCTGTCATGACGCGCGTCTGTGTAGGGCGCGTCAGCATGGCAACGCGTCTATGCTAGGGGAAGCGGCGCTCTGTCATGACACGCGTCTGCATGAGGCGCGTCCGCATAGCAACACGTCTATGTATGTGGCGCACCGCCATGTCGCGCGTCCGCACGAGGCGCATCGTCATGGCAACAAATGTCTGCTAGGCAGTCTCTATCTAGCTACGTCCTGAGGGTGCTCAGGCTTTCTTGTTTATGGCGTTCTATGTCGCTATAGTTTCCCTTTTGTTGCTGTTGTCACATGTTCTAAAAGGAGATCATCCCGTAAGTGATGTGTATATACGGGGATCTCACTTCTGATCTGTCTAATGACGTACGCATATGTGAATTGTGTTGCCATGGCAACATGTTAATTGGCCCAGCAGTATGCCGCTTGCTGCATACATAGCTCTCTGGGTATTTAGTTTATGGCGTGACTGCCACTATATTGTACCAGATTTTGGTGCTATTAGTTTATCTATGTTCCAAATGATTACAGGACGTCTTTGATGATCTAAGCTCTGATACAGTTAGTATCGTAAGTGCATATATTGCGATGGCGACTTGTCCGACAGTCTAGGACTGGCAGTTCCCTCGGTTCTTACACACTTTAACCCTTTCCTACCTAAGGCCATCAGGATAGTTTCCTGAGGGCTGGTTAGTTTACACAGCCTCTATCTGTGCATGCTATGCTGTATGTCTATTTGAATGTTAGCCGTGGTGCAGCCAATGGCGGCTCTCTCTTTTTAATTATATTTAGAGTTTCAATGATGTTTAAAGTCTTTTATTTATGTGTATTCATTTTTTTAAGAAAAAGGGGGGGGTGAAAAAAAGAAGAAAGAGGGGGGGGGGGAGAAAGTGGAGAGAAAGAAGAAGAAAGAGAGGGGAGGAAATAAGGAAAAGGGGGGGAAAAAATGGGGGAAGGGGGCAAAAAAGGGGGCAATATGATTTATTGTACGTGCCCGTGAGATTGGTGCTTGTGCGTGAGCACTGTCAATGTTGTATATTACTGTTTAATAATGTGAATTGTGGTAAATAAAGAGTTTTTTGGGTGAAATGGTGATTGACAATCTCTAAAAACTTAAAGAAAGTGATATGTTGATATAGGTGTTGTATGATGTGTGTCATCCTAATGACTGAATAGTCTTAGTGAGAGAGGAAATGTGTGTGTCTTGCGACTTAGTTCGCAATGGAATTTGTGTCTATAAGGTGATGCAAAAGCTGATATACTCATAGTAAACAATATTACTATAATAAAGGGTAATAATTGTTTTAAAAGAAGGAGATGAGGGAAAAATGACAGGATAGGAAAAAGAAAAGGAAAAAAGGGAAAAGCAAAAGAGAATTAAAGAGGATTTGTTTTTAGTTTTGTTGTATTAGGTTTAATTTTGTAAATGAGGTATAGTTTCTACACTAAACCCCATGGTCATTTGATTCCCCCACTGTATTATCAAAATTTGTCTGACACTTTATTTTCATATATTTTTTCTGGGTTTATAATACCATGGTTCATATGTTTATGGGTAAAATTAGTACCATAATTTAAAATGCTGTGACAGGATGGTTTGTATTAATGTATTATTTAAGCTTTTACGGCTTTGATGTCAAATGTGAAAAAAGGGGTTACTATAGTAATAGTCTGAAGATATCCTAGAGAAATTTTTCTCTTTTTGTGACAATTTTAAGATATGGAAATATAGTATGTTTTTGGACAAGGTGATGATTGAAAGGAATTGTGGTTCAACCAAGGAATGATGTATAGTTGGTATTCTCGTTAAACCATATGGGCTGACTGTATTGAGGATGAATATCCATCTACATTCTTTCTGGAGTAGGGCTTTCGCTATGTCTCCTCCTCTGATACCCAATTTGATTTGTTCCAGACCAAAGGTTTTTAGCTCATCTGGTTTCCCCTGATGATAAGACAAGAAATGGCGGGCTACCGATGTAAGTTTCTGTTACGATCCGCCTCCAGCGGATCGGTGTTATGCGCAGATTCACATATTCTGTGTGCAGTTTATGTTTTCCCTGGATTCTGCTCCCTGGGTTATCCCAGCCTGTGTGTGTGTGTTTACTCGCTGGTGGCCTCCAGTGGTCAGCCTGGGCCATTGCAGCTTACTTTCTGTGCTGTGTTATCAGGACTCAGGTGTCTTAATTAGGCTCCTAGCCTGCAGTGCTCACAATAGGCAATGTGTAATCAGCACCACATTGTGCTCACTATAAATACCCTCTGCTCACACACTCCGGTGCCAGTTATATTATTCAGTTTCATTGTTCAGTTCGCTGTGTACCCCACTTTGTCCAGCTTCAGTCAGTTGATGTCCAGCCTGTATCCCAGTCTTGCTGTGTCCCTGCCGGTCTGTTGTGCTCCCTGGATCCTGAAGTGCTGTTCAGTGGTGTTCCTGGTCCCTGCTGGTTAACCCTTGTTTGTCCAGTCTGTTTGATGTACCGTGTACCCAGAGTGTCATCCCCGTGATCCAGTGTACCTGTTCTGGGTTGTCCTGCAAGGCTGTGCTGCGGTGTCCCAACTTCTCGGCTGCATTACATCTCTCAGCTAAGTTGGGGATTCCCCACCTGTCTATTCCTTTATTTGGTTACAGTTGCTTATTACATCTCAGTGTATTGTTACACCCACACCCTGTATTGGCACTATTGGTACCGGTGCATTCATTTTCATTTTGTGTCATCTGCTGAGCATTGTTGCTCCCCTGGGGTTTCTGGGAGTTCCCCGTTTCTGGTGTTTTAGTTAGTTGTCCCCTTGCTCTCTCCTGGCCTCGGCGGACGTGTTGTCTATACGTAAGACCTGCCTGTAGCGGAGTGGGTGGACCTAATTCGCCCTTCAGCCGAGACGGGCCCAGGTGAAGCCTAGCCCTGCACACGTCCATCGATTCCAGCCAGAGGCAACGGAGTTAGATTGACGGGGACACTTTTTTTGCCTTGTCTCAGTCTTGCCTTGTCACAGTTTTTTGCCCACAGCCTCAGTTTGTAGCCCCAAGTGGGGGCCCACAGCCTCAGTTTGTAGCCCCAAGTGGGGGCCCACAGCCACAGTTTGTAGCCCCAAATGGGGGCCCACAGCCACAGTTTGTAGCCCCAAGTGGGGGCCCACAGCCACAATTTGTAGCCCCAAGTGGGGGCCCACAGCCACAGTTTGTAGCCCCAAGTGGGGGCCCACAGCCACAGTTTGTAGCCCCAAGTGGGGGCCCACAGCCACAGTTTGTAGCCCCAAGTGGGGGCCCACAGCCACAGTTTGTAGCCCCAGAAGGGGTTCAAGCCGGTGTCGCCCCAGAAGGGGTTCAAGCCAGTGTCGCCCCAGAAGGGGTTCAAGCCGGTATCGCCCCAGAAGGGGTTCAAGCCGGTGTCGCCCCAGAAGGGGTTCAAGCCGGTGTCGCCCCAGAAGGGGTTCAAGCCGGTGTCGCCCCAGAAGGGGTTCAAGCCGGTGTCGCCCCAGAAGGGGTTCAAGTTGGTGTCACCCCAGAAGGGGTTCAGGCCTGTGTCGAGGCCGCAGCCCCGAGCGGGGGCCCACAGTCTCAGTTTGTCGCACCGAGCGGGGGCCCACAGTTTCAGTTAGTCACTGACTCTAACGAGGTCCCTAAAATCAAAGCCTCAAGTGCCATTACCCCAGCTATGCAGTCTTATCAGTCAGGTGATAATAAAGCCAATTGTGACTCTTTTGATGATATCTCTACATCTCTGGTCTTTGATGGGGACTTAGCCCAATTTGTTGCGCTCGCTAACCACTATGTCTCCATTATGGAGTCCAGACCATTTTTAGGTATCACTTCTGATAATATTGTGTCCTATATGATCTACTCCTTCAGAGGGAAGCCTTCCAAATGGGCGATCGAATTGATTAATTCTGAAGATCCCCTTCTTAAGGATTTCCGGGCATTTAGTGATGCAGTTTTTGAGAGATTTAGTCCCAGAGAATCTTGCTCAAATTCTGCTAAATCTGTCTTGTCCACCGAAAGTCCTCAAGATTTTGGAGAGCTGGCACAAGAGTTTAAGCCTATTGCCTTGACTGCAGGATGTGCTTTTCTATCTTCCTTTCATAGCCATTCAAAGAGAAGGAAAGAGAAGAATAAGCACTGACCTTTTGCTTTGTCCTGTTTGTCATATCTGTTTGTCTGGTCTTGTTGTGTCCGAAGGCCACCTTTGAGAGAGGGGCACTGTTACAAGCTGCAGCCGCAGCTTGTTCCTGTTTGTTTGTGAGTATCCCCATGCCAGGGTTTGGTATTCTCCTTGTAGTGGGGAACCTGGTATTGGGGTCCCTTGACCCCTCTTCAAGGGGGGGGTACTGTTATGATCCGCCTCCAGCGGATCGGTGTTATGCGCAGATTCACATATTCTGTGTGTAGTTTATGTTTTCCCTGGATTCTGCTCCCTGGGTTATCCCAGCCTGTGTGTGTGTGTGTTTACTCGCTGGTGGCCTCCAGTGGTCAGCCTGGGCCATTGCAGCTTACTTTCTGTGCTGTGTTATCAGGACTCAGGTGTCCTTATTAGGCTCCTAGCCTGCAGTGCTCACCTATAGGCAATGTGTAATTAGCACCACATTGTGCTCACTATAAATACCCTCTGCTCACACACTCCGGTGCCAGTTATATTATTCAGTTTCATTGTTCAGTTCGCTGTGTAGCCCACTCTGTCCAGCTTCATTCAGTTGATGTCCAGCCTGTATCCCAGTCTTGCTGTGTCCCTGCCGGTCTGTTATGCTCCCTGGATCCTGAAGTGCTGTTCAGTGGTGTTCCTGGTCCCTGCTGGTTAACCCTCGTTTGTCCAGTCTGTTTGATGTACCGTGTACCCAGAGTGTCATCCCCGTGATCCAGTGTACCTGTTCTAGGTTGTCCTGCAAGGCTGTGCTGCGGTGTCCCAACTTCTCGGCTGCATTACATCTCTCAGCTAAGTTGGGGATTCCCCACCTGTCTATTCCTTTATTTGGTTACAGTTGCTTATTACATCTCAGTGTATTGTTACACCCACACCCTGTATTGGCACTATTGGTACCGGTGCATTCATTTTCATTTTGTGTCATCTGCTGAGCATTGTTGCTCCCCTGGGGTTTCTGGGAGTTCCCCATTTCTGGTGTTTTAGTTAGTTGTCCCCTTGCTCTCTCCTGGCCTCGGCGGACGTGTTGTCTATACGTAAGACCTGCCTGTAGTGGAGTGGGGCGGACCTAGGGCCTTATTTTGGTTCATTCTTTCTGACACAATCCTTCTTAGATGGACAAAACCATGTGCACTGCAGGGGGGGCAGATGTAACATGTGCAGAGAGAATTAGATTTAAGTGAGTAATTTTGTTTCTGTGCAGGGAAAATACTGACTGCTTTATTTTTACACTGCAATATAGATCTCACTTTGAAGTAAAACCCCACCCAAATCTAATTCTCTCTGCACATGTTACATCTGCCCCACCTGCAGTGCACATGGTTTTGCCCATCTAAGAAGGATTTTGTCAGAAAGAATGAACCAAAATAAGGCCCCTAATTCGCCCTTCAGCCGAGACGGGCCCAGGTGAAGCCTAGCCCTGCACACTTCCGTCGATTCCAGCCAGAGGCAACGGAGTTAGATTGACGGGGACACTCCCAGAACCCTTACAGTTTCTTTGTTTTTGAGAGATCAGTTTTGGCATTCCGGATATTCCCGATATGTTCCAGCAATCTTTGCTTGAGGGCACGTGTTGTCATGCCTACATAGCGGAGACCGCATGGACATTCTAAACAGTACACTACGCCTATTGAGCTACAACTCATGTACTGTTTGATGAAATGTTTTTTGCCATGTCTGTCCTCGATTTGATCATTTTTTTATATGGATACATGCTTTACAAGAGCTGCACGGAAAAGTCCCTTGTAATTTGGGTTTCTTTTTGGCAATTTTTTTAAAGTGGCTTTGTACCAGCTTGTCCCTAAGATTTGTGGAACGTCGCCAACTAAATGAAGGTTTTTTGGGGAGAACTTCCCTTAGATAATTGTCTGCTAAGAGAACTGTCCAATGTTTTGTGACCAGATTTTGTAGTTCTCTAAATTCCGCGCAGTAGTTTGTTATGAAGCGTAGATCCGATTGTTCTTTCCCCGCTGTTGGTTGAGGAAAGATTAGACTATCTCTATCTGTTTTTGACAGGGCCGGTGCAAGGCACCTAGGCGCCCTAGGCAAACCTACAGGATACCGCCCCCCCCCCCAGCGTTCCGCAGAAGCAAAAAGTGCAAAAGAAATGAGGTGAGTATAAATAGGGTACAGTCAGTGGTTCCAGCCACCACCCACCGGAGATTAACGCATATTGCTGCTGTGCCATGGTGCCCAGCATTAGGGGGGGGTCAGCGGATTGCAGCTGACTGGTGGGGGCGTTTTTGTACGCTTTTATTAACACTCATAAATTGGTAAAAAAAAATGTTCCCCAGTATTTTGGTCCAGAAGTGTTAACTATTTTCCTTGATGAAATGAGACAGGGTCATTGCAAAAATGGAATTGTACATTATATCACTATCAAGTCCTTCAGCCAGAAATATGTACAAGAGTTAGGGAGGAGAAAGAGAGAGACTGTCTAGGGCAGAGAGAGATCTAAGAAGAGAGGGGAGATGGACGGGGAGTTAGAAAGTGAGAGAAATAGAGGCGCAGGGGAGAAAGAAAGTAAGAGAGGGGGAGTGTGGAGAGAAAGATAAGAGCAGGGAGGGAGGGAGAGAGAGAGAGAGAGAGAGAGAGAGAGAGAGAGAGAGAGGAAGAAAGGGGAGTGAGGGGTGGGGGTAGAGGGGGTGAGTGAGTAAGGTGGAGGAGAGGCCGGGGGAATGTGGAAAGGATGCCAATTATCAAAGTACCCTGCTCTCCTCACTACTTAATGTGAACACAAATAAAGTCAATGTTTTCTTTTAAAGTGCAGAACCCTTTTACACATACACAAGAAAACATGTATTATAAAATATTATAAAACAAAAGAAATCATATACTGTATGTCACATGACATTGCAACATAAGACCAATATTTAACATCAGCCTGCCTTGGAGAGAGCAGGAGAGAGGGAGAGAATGGTGGAAAGAACAGGGGATAGAGGAGGTTGGGGTACAGGGTGGTGGGAAAGAGGGAAGAAGGGGAGTGAGGGGTGGGGGTAGAGGGGGTGAGTGAGAAAGGGGAGATGGGGCCAGGTGAATGTGGAAAGGGTGGCAATTAGGGGCTTGAAAGCATTGTGACAGCCTGAGAGACATATTTCCCAGATGCTCCCCTCTCACCAGCCATCAGCGGGTGTCCCCTTTCAGCAGAACCTTTTGAACTTTGCCAGCCCCGTCTCTCCCGTGCGCAGGCAGAGCAGAGGCACAGACATCCCTTGCTCTTCAGGGCACCGCTGTACTGCGCTCCGTGCACAGAGTCCCCTGCCAGCGGCACAGCCATCGGCTGTGTGCTCCAGCTCTCCCATACACAGATCCTCCTGGCAGAGGCACTGTGCACATACAGCCCAGCACGGGGGGGGGCTTGCGGATTGCGGCTGACCGGCAGGGGGGGGGGCGGCTGCCGCCCACTGCCGAAGAACTCTGCTGGAAGCTTATGACCAGCCAGGGATGGGGGAGCGAATTTAATATTGGCGGGCTCCAGCACAGGGGGAGGTCTGGCTCTGGTGCAGGGGGGAGGTTGGGCTCCAGCACGGGGGGAGAGGTCGGGCTCCGGCGCAAGGGGCACTCACCGTCACCGATTGCTTGGCAGGGACCAGCTTTCTTCCTTTTGCTCTCCTCCGCGAGAACTTTCTTGCTGCTGCTGCAGCTGCTACTCCTGCGGCTCACTACCGCCCTCCAGTGGCCGGCGCCCTAGGCAAATGCCTAAACCTGCCTAGTGGTGGCGCCGGCCCTGGTTTTTGATGCTTGGAATTTTGCAGTTTTGATCGCTCTTTTGCTATAGCCTCTTTCTTGTAGTCTTGTCATTAATTCCACACTCTTGATTTCAAATGTCTCCCTGGTGGTACAGTTTCTTCTTAGGCCAGAGAAAATCGCCTTTTGGAAGATTTTTGATCGTTGGGGGGAAATGTGAGCTTTCTTTATGGAGTAAATTGTTCGTTGCAGTTTCTTTTCTAAAGAGTTTGGTATGGATGTTGCCTTCTTCACTGGGATAAATTTGTAAATCTAGGAAGGTTGCTTCTGTCTGGCTGACGTTATAAGTCAGTCTTAGATTCAATAAGTTGGAATTCAGGATTGAAATGAAGTCATGAAGATCCTTTTCTTCTCCCTGCCAGATTAAGAAAATGTCATCTATATATTTTATATAGGTAATAATCTGGTGGGTATATTTGTCATTAATTTCATTAAAGACAATCTCCCTCTCCCACCACCCGAGGAACAGGTTGGAATATACTGGTAGGCTAATTGGCTTCCAACAAATAAATTAACCCTAGACTGTCTGTGTGCATGTATATGTGGTAGGGAATATAGATTGTAAGCTCCACTGGGGCAGGGACTGATGTGAATGTTCAACTATACCCTGTAAAGCGCTGCGGAATCTGTGTGCGCTATATAAGAAACTGCTAATAAATAAATAAATAAATACGTGGGTGCGCATGCCGCACCCATCGCTGTTCCCCGGGTCTGGAGGAAGAATTTGTCGTCGAAAGTAAAGTAGTTTTTCTTCAATACAAAATCCAGTAGAGTCAATAGAAAATCCTTGAAGTCGTCCATACCTTCTAGGGTAAGGAAGTATTTGACCGCTAGTATGCCCTGATCATGATCAATACTGGTATACAGCGATTCTACGTCGAAGGTTACCAGATATTGGTTTGGGTCAAGGTGGACATCATTCAGTTTTTTCAACACGTCTCGTGTATCCTGTACATATGAAGTTAGTGTATGCACATGGTGTCTCAGGTGGTGATCTAAAAAGATGCTGGCCTGTTCTAAAATGCCTCCTATACCAAATACAATCGGGCATCTAGGTGGATTCTCCAAATTTTTATGTGTTTTTGGCAGCATGTAAAAGGTAGGAACCTTGGGGTTATCAACCCTCAAAAATGCCAGTTCGCTGTTCGTGATAATGCCTTTCTTATGGGCTCCATCTATCAATCTCATATATGTCAATCTAAAGTTGTCAGTAGGATTGAACATAATAAGATGGTAGCAGGTTCTGTCCAAGAGTTGTCTATATGCCTCTTTCATATAGGCTTCTTTTGGCCACAGTACGATGTTCCCGCCCTTATCTGAGGGCTTTATAACCGTGTCTTCCCATTGGCTTATCTCTCTTATGGTTCCCCTTCCTTCCTGGGTAAGGTTGTCCGTTTTTGTCCTGTTATGCTGTGTATCAAGGTATAGTGTCCATCTCTTGTGATATTAGTTCGCAAAACACCTTTACTTCGGGGCATGTGTTCATCATTGGCATGAAAGTACTTTTCTTTTTTAGAATGTCTCTACTGGTTTTCTGAGATGTGTTAAAATCATGACTTTCCAACTCAAGTTCCTCCACGATGGCTACTGCGGTATAGTCTTCCTCGGTTAGCAATTCATGAGTTCCCGAGGTATTTGGGTCTGATTCACTCCTATGTTTGCAGATGGGTATTGTAATGGTGATTGTTGTTTATTGAAGTGTTTTTTCAGAAGAACCTTCCTAAAAAAGAGTTGCAGATCCTTTTCCCAGATGAATCTGTCAAATGTTGCTGTAGGGGAAAAGGATAATCCTTTACTCAGGACTTCAATTTGTTGTGAGGATAGAGTTTTTGATTATAAATTGATCACTCTAAGATTGGAATCGTTAGTTAAAACTCCTTCCGAAACCGTGGGGATTGTCTCTGGGGAGTTTGCCATTTTCTGGCTTCTCTTTGTCTTCTTCCTTCCCCTCCGTATCCTCCTCTTCTTGGGGCACAGTAACGGTTTCGTGTGTCCGAGCCCTCCTCTATAAAAGAAGAGACTGAGGAGTGGGGTGTGTTGAGGAAAGATCTGGAGTTGTTTTGGCTATCCTCTGTGTCGGACTGTTCGGTTTCGGAAGAGCTATATCCACTTTGGTATTTTTGAGTTTTGTTAAATGAGGGATTTGTCCACTTGAAAATTTTGCCATTCAAAAAATCTTGTTTATCAAGTAGAAATTTGTTTTCCTTTCTATCTATTAGGGTTTGTTCGTATGTTTGTAAATCTTCTTTTATTTTTTTCAAACATTTTTTTAAAACTGCCGTCCTTTTCCCACTCTTCCAGTTTGGTACCGAGGGTTTCTATCTCCTTTTCACAATCGTTTAGTACGAGCATATGGTTTTTATTCAAGATGTTCATTAATTCTTGTGAACACTTTAATAGGCAGTTTTCCCACTCTGTTTTAAGTAGACTTGTGGCTAGGTCGAATGTTGGAAATATTTTTGGACGTAGTCCACGTGGAACAATTTTTTGTTTAGAATAATTTTCTAAAGTTGTAATTTCCCAATTTAGTCGTGTCTCATTCCAAGTTGAGTCCTGGGTAGTATTAGTGAGATTTTGTGGAAAGATGTTACTCATATCATCACTGATGTTCCTCTTTCTGGTAAGTTCCTTCTTGAGGCTGAATGCCATTCCTTGTCCTGAGGTCCACCACTGTATCTCCGTATGTCTCAAATCAGAAGAATCAGAATCAGAATCATCTTTATTGGCCAGGTATACTTGCGTATGCTTGGAATTTTTTGTGGTAACAGTGCAGCATCAATCAGGGAACACAAAGGGGGTGGGAAGAGAGGCATAAACATACATCACATACATTTCACATGTATCTAGAAAAGTTCGAGTTAGTATTTGGTATGTTCAATACGGTTTAGTTGGTGGACAGCTATTGGGAAGAAGCCTTTTGTAGTTCTTGTCGTCTTTGCTGGGATGGACCTAAAACGTCTGCCTGACGGAAGGGGTTCAAACAGGTTGTGGCCAGGGTGAAGCTTGTCTGCCAAGATCTTTCCTGCACGCTTATTGACCCTGGCTAGGTATAGTTCTTGGACAGTGGGGAGCTCCGCCCTTTTCTGCCATCCTCACCACTCTTTGCAACTTTCGTCTGTCATTCTCGTTTGCTCCTCCGAACCAGATTGTGATCGAGGAGCAAAGGACAGACTCTACTATGGCAGTGTAGAAGATGAGCAGCAGCTCCTGCGGGATGTTGAATTCCTTGAGTTGCCTCAGGAAGAACAACCGCTGCTGAGCCTTCTTGACAGTTGTAATGATGTTGGGACCCCATTTGAGGTTGCAGGAAATCTTTGTTCCTAGGAATTTGAAGGAGTCGACCCTCGACACTACTCTGTCAGATATTATGAGTGGGTGCATGGCATTTGGTTTCCTTCTGAAGTCCACCACCATCTCCACCGTTTTGAGGGGGTTGAGGTCAAGGTTGTTTCCGCTACACCATTTAGTTAGCCGATCCACCTCCCGTCTGTATGCCGACTCGTTTCCATCCATGATTAGGCCGATAACCGTTGTGTCGTCTGCAAATTTTATAATTTTTACTGACTGTTCTACAGAGGTGCAGTCGTTTGTGTAGAGGGAGAAGAGCAGGGGGGAGAGGACACATCCTTGAGGGGCACCGGTGCTAATTGTGCATGTGTTTGAAATGAATGCGCCTGCTTTCACCGCCTGTTTCCTTTCAGTCAGGAAGTCAGTGATCCAGGAGCATGTAGGTTCTGGGACTCCTAGTGAACGGAGTTTTGGCTCCAGGATGTGAGGGATGATAGTGTTGAATGCCGAGCTGAAATCAACAAATAGTATCCTTGCATAGGTGCCTGGACTGTCCAGGTGCTGTAGAATGTGGTGCAGCCCTAGGTTGACTGCATCCTCGACACTTCTGTTTGCTCGGTAGGCAAACTGCAGGGGGTCGAGGTGAGCATTTGTAACAACTCTCAGGTGGTTCAGCACCATACGTTCAAGCATTTTCATGACCACTGATGTTAGTGCAATCGGCCTGTAGTCATTGAGGTCTTTCGCAGTTGAGCTCTTGGGAACCGGGACGATAATTGAGGCTTTGAAGCAGGTGGGGACCTTGCACATTTCTAGTGAAGTGTTGAAAATCCTGGTAAAGATAGTGGCGAGCTGTGTTGCACAGGTCTTGAGGGCAGATGGAGACACTCCGTCTGGGCCTCCAGCTTTCCTAGGGTTGACCCTCTTGAACATTCCTTCTACCTCTGTTTGGTCCACCTGGAGAGTCTGGGGGTGGCAGTTTTGGAAGGAGGGTGGGCAAGCCATTTTGCCCCGGTCAGGGGTAGGACTGATGCAGGTAGCTTCCTTCTCAAACCTGCAGTAGAAATCGTTCAGCTCGTTCACTAGTTTCTGGTGCATGGTGGAGGGGGTTCGAGAGATCTTGTAGTTGGTTATAGCTTGCATGCCTCTCCAAGCTGACGCGGGGTCGTTGGTTGACAGGTTGTTCGCCAGCTTGTCTGAAAATCTTTTTTTTGCCAGCTTGATTTCCCGTGTTAGGGAGTTCCTGGCCTGTTTGTACAGGACAATATCACCACTGCGATAGGCTTCTTCCTTTGCCCGACGGAGCTTCCTGAGTTGACCGCTGAACCATGGCTTGTTGTTGTTGAAGGTGCGTGCTGTTTTGATTGGCACGCACAGGTCCTCGCAGAAACTGATGTAGGCTGTCACTGTGTCGGTCAGATAGTCTAGGTTTGTAGCGGAGGATTCAAAGACTCCCCAGTCTGTGCATTCGAGACAGGCCTAAATTGATATATATAGGTCTTATAGAAAAAGACCTGTGGTTGACTGTGCTACAGGTAAGAAGCTGAGAATACTCAGTAAAAGTTATAGTTTGAACATGGGGAAGGGGAAAATTGGGACAGATAACCTGTGCACTAGTACCACGTACAGTTTTGAATACAATGTACATATGTTATATGATAATTCACTATTATGTTATATCAGATGCTACTGCAATAATGTGTTTGTGGAGGTGCACCCCTGAGAGTAATAAATGGTGCAGTAAAAAGGAAGAAAAAGTACTCTCTGTTTTGGGGGGCACGCTTAGAATTAAAACTTAACGTTTAATCATAAATTCATTTAAAAATGTTTTGGACATAACTGGACAGACACACATTAAACATACAAAAGTTCTAGATACTCTGTTTTTGAGTTCTGTATTTATTGTGGATTGGTTTTTGTTAAGGTAAGAGCTCACCTATCTAGAAAAAATTCTAATTGGTAGCTGCCAATCTCACACAATTGGGGTACCACAATATATATGGAGTGGACCGCGAATATTTTAAATTTTTTTACATTACACCAAAAATATATAATAAATGGTTATCAGGCCACTCAAGTGTGATTAGCCAGAGATAATCTACCTGAGAGAGTGCTAATTTAGTACAGTCAATAGTTAGTACATAAAGATAAGAAAGAGAAAAATGGAATTGTTGTCAGTACACCCCTGCAGTTTGTTTGTTGGTGACTGCTGCTGATTGCTCTATCCGGCCTGGCTCTACCAGACCTTACAATTGAGCGGGTTTATCCGTGCTACAGTTGCAGATTAGGGTGTGAAAAAGTTGGGATATTCAATCTCTCAGTGTAAAGGTGCGTACATACGGATAGATTTGGCCAACGATCTGGGCGTTCCCGATCGATTGTAACGACCAATCGTTCAAATCGTTCCGTGTGTATGAACGATATATCGAACGATGCGCGTACCCGACGGTCGTTGGTAGAGGTCGCTGATCTTTCCTGCATGCAGAAAGATCAGCGACCAATCGTTAACGATGTGTACCAATCGTTTCATGTGTATGCACGATTAACGATTTGGTAAGGCTAATTGACTGGCTCCCTCTCCCTCCACCATCGTTAAAGATCAATCTTTCATGTGTAATCGTTTGCTCAATCGTTCATCATTTGTCACCAAATCGTTTGTGCAGGAGGTTCAGAGGAAATCGTTAACGAGATTGAATCGTTGGACAAATCTATCCATGTGTACGCACCTTTAGAGTGGGTGACTCCCTGGTTAGCAGAGCCCTTGCAGGGAAATCTACCCCCAATCAATGAGGTTTTAACACAGAAAGTGTATAGCTTTAAGAAAAGGTTTGTTGCCCTATAAGGTGTCTGTACACGCTGCTTTCTCCCACATGCTTTTCAGTATTGGTGGGCGATGAGCGGTGTACTCTACCTTTGTGTACAACTTGAAAATTACAAGCTGGATAGATATGTAAGGTAGAAAAATAGAGCAACAGGCTGGAAGAAGATATTACTTGTAAAATACACTGTGTCAGAAAATATATAATTTTGTTGGTAATCACAGTAGTATTTGAGTATCAAATTTCTACCCAAATAAATTCATTTGATATGTACCGCAGTAATTTCTGTACAGTAACTGTTAATACTCTCTCTCTAGGCAGAATCAATGTATAATCATTTTTAAATAAGGATAGGGTTATCACTGAAGGTTGTTCAAAAAAGTCTCTCTAAAAAGAATACGTAGGTAATATTAATTAGTACATCGCCAAATATATGGTATCCAATTCACCAGTAACTTTTTGGTGTACAACCTATAATTCAAATTGCCAGAGATTATTCACAAATTCTAGTCTATAGAATCAATCCCTCACTGGGAAAAAAAATGCTGGTAATATATCCAAGAGTCACCTGGATCTTTTATAATATATATTTATCACAGTGGCTCTCTGATATCCAGCATAGGGCACAAAAAAGCAGAAAATATGGGTCGTATTCACAAATGATCACGATCTGCTGAAATGCAAATGGACCATCATAAAATGTTCGCCCCATACAGCAGACAGCTCTCTTTGATGGTCCATTTTCATACTAGCAGAAGCCATAGCAGGAGGGGAGCCGGGACCCTGGCACTAAAGCACAGCGGGAGGTAAGGCACGGGGGCATGGGCGACGGCGGCGGGGGGAACGGTGTTTGTTTTCTTTACTGAGGGGGGGGGCGCTGCCGAAATTTTCGGCGGGGGGTGGCGCGATTTTCATAGTTACACCACTGCTAGACTCCTAGGGGGAAATTTACTAACTAATTTTCATTGCAAAATACGATTTTTTTTACGTATTCGTATTTTTGGCATTTACTATGCCAAAAATACGATTATTTGTATTCGTATTGATGGGACATTCATATTTGTATGTACATTATCACCATTCAAAAGATTGGCTAATTGCCGGTCAAATACGCCAGAAAAATACACTTCATTTTTCTGACGTATTTGGCTTCAGCCTGCATGGATCAGTCAGATCCGTGTAGGCTTCAGTGTGTAAAAAATAGAAAAATAAATTTAAAAAACGTCCGTAACCAGCACCAGGCTGAAATAGCCGGGGCTGGTATTAAAAAAATCATGAAACCAACCATATAGGGGCTCCGCTGAATTTTTAATACCAGCCCTGTCTCTTTCAGCCTGGTGCTGGTTACGGTTACACCAGTTTTTAAAATTTATTTATTTATTTTTATAATTTTTTTTACACACTGTAGCCTGCACGGATCTGACTGATCCTTGCAGACTGCCTAGACAAATTCGTATTAGCGGCCGTATATATGTCCGCTAATACGAATGAATACGACATTGGGGTTTACAAAGCAGTCGTATTTGACTGCTTTGTAAATTACCCTCCGGAACACGAATTTTACGGCTGAATTCTCCCCCTAGTGTCTTTGAAATTTTACTATTTTTCGTTTAGTGGCATACATTTGCAAAGAAGGACAGTTTTATTTAAGTTTTTAAATAAAGTTCGGACAAGTCTGCTTAATCTACTGACAACTCCCCGGGGGGCGGGGTCACATGCAGTCCCCGAGGAGCTGCATTTCGTGGGCACGGGGGCTGAGCAAAGCTGCAAGCACAGAGCCAGACAGGAAACGCAAAGAGGCAGTTTGCACACTGGCGGCGAGGGGAACAGATTGCCGGGTAGCGTAGGGGAAGCCGGGCAGCAGCGGGCGCACATAGAAAAAAACACATAGAAATGAATGGACAGCCAGTGATTGGCTGAGAGCTCTCTGACTGAGAGAGCTCTCAGCCAATCACTGACTGTCCATTCATTTCTATGTGCGACGTTGCTGTCCGGCTTCCCCTACGCTACAGGGTCTCTGGTACCCATCGCTGCATTCACCGCCCAGACCACTGCCTCCTCTGCCCGGCTCCTTGCATCAGCCCACCCGTTCAGCTCCCTGCCTCCTATATGCCATGTCCCCTGCCCGCCTCCAGGCTGCACATAAGAATGACCAAATCCTATGTGCAGCCCGTCCGATCTCCCGACCCTGACCAGATGCGCACGAGACCGCGCATTGGGTCGGATGGGACGTCTGCACATACGATTTGGGCCGATTTCACTGCCCGATCCATCTGAATCGGGAGAAATCGGGCCCAAATCGCATAGTGTATGAGGGCCTTTACAGAACACCACATGTTTTTCACAATCCATCACTCAGGTCACAAAATGAGGGTTTGGAAACCCTTAAGGTGTTCACACATGCAGCTGTGGGTACAGCTGTCCCAGGCCCTGTCCTCTGGAAGGGCCCGGGAAGCTAATTTTGCCCGCAACAACCTACCCCCCCTTCCCCCGACTGCCTCCGCTGTGCTGCCTGCTTCTACAATGCAGGACGCTGGCGGACAATTAAAATGCTGCAGTGGCTTTTGAGCATATCCGAGCTTGTGTACCATTAGCCAATCAGAGCGGGTGCCTGTACATGAGCTCTGATTGGCTCACCAGCCGCTGCTGCATTTTGATTGGCCGCCGGTGTCATGCATTGAAGAAGCCTGTCCTTTGGGACCTGCAGCAGGAGTAGGAGCCCGAACTGGAAATCAGTCCCGGGCCCCAAAATTCCTAGTGGCAGCCCTGCCGCTGGAGAGTCTGGGTTAACAACCTTGCAACAAGCAATCCACGACATTATGAGAGAGTGCTTTTTGCACACATAGTAGGAAAGAAAAGTATCACAAATGGCTTTATTCTTTTCTAAAGACAATAATGGCCCACAGATTTAATTGAATTTCCTTTGCTGTGTTTAACTTTTTACTTGTATGTCACTCTTAGGTATTCTGTTACCAAGCGCTGTAATCCTCCTATTGGAGGAGACAGAGGCACAGTTCGGATTTTTGTTTACTGTTTCAGCGCTGCATCGGTTGTCCATAGCAAAGGGGGCGGGCGCGGGAGACATCACCGGAAGCCGCAGCATGTCTAGCAGGACGGAGCCCTGGATCTCTGATGTAGCGTGTCACCAACACAGCTATATAAGGTATGTAACCTAATGTAATTTTGTATGTATATCATCCTGAGGACGGGCCCCTATTTATTAAACCCGACACGTTGACAGGTATCTTTGTGTGGTAATCTCCTTAAGCTGCCGTGGGATAGCTGGAGCCTGTGCAAGTGATAAAAGCCTGCACAGATATCCTAGCCTGCCGAGATGCCCTAGGAATTTCCATATGTCCTTTGCCAGTGCGGTTACTCAATATTTTGGTTTCCTGTGCCAAAAATGGAATTGATGACCACCCCCCCATACTTAAAATAGGGACAGTGCCGAAGGCACCTCAGAAATGTATAGGTGTGGCTTCATAGGGAAGGGCCGTGGTCACATATTAGTGGCAATTCACATTACACCACACAGTAATGTCTACTATTCACATTACACCATACAGTGTCACTTTCACGCATTCCACTGCATCGGCACACACACAAGTTTACACCACACTGCACCAGCAAACATAAAAGATCAGTTTTAAAAAGTAGGAGAAATCCAAAGAGTCTCAAGCGCTTTTTATCCTGCATCTGCTATAAGGACCTTATTCTGGTTGATTCATTTGGATACACATTCGCTCGCAGTCGAGCAAACATCCTCACACGCACATGAGGAGTGAAGGCGTGCCTATAAGGCCACTGAAGCCATACGTTTGGATCAACACACAAAGGGGAGTGGCATGCTGATGCCCGTACACTACCGTGTGCGTACGTATCTTACATTGTCCGCTCAGACTTCCAGCATACACATGGGCGGACGGCCGAGCGAACAGGCTCTGCTGGTGTTTTAAAATGCCACAGCACCAATCCGAATGGAACACATGCTCAAACCCATTACCCCAGTGGCGTAACAATGGGTCTGCAGACCCCACGGCGGCTTGGAGGAGCCAGCGCCGGCGAAGTCTGCAGGGGCGCCAGGTCTGGGATGCTCAGCTGCTGGGAGACCGGCATCACAGGGGTGGAGCAGGATATGCATAGAATAAGCTGGCAAAGCACAGCTGAGTTGTGGGTAGCGTCCCCTGCCTCGGCCATGGAGCCTGCTGCTGACCACATATAGCTACGAGCAGGGCTGCTGAGTGCTATGTGACCTGTATGAGTTTCTCCAGTCACTTCCAGCATCCAGGCAGAAGAGCTGCGGAGAGTGAAACATGGCCATGCACAGCGAGTGCATGTCCTCTCTCTTGTTCCTCTACCCCCTCAGTGTCCTTCTCTTTTCTTTCCCTCACACCAATGCCCTCACAGCAGCTCCAACCTCCCCCATTTGTCGCACCCCAGCAACCCCCGCCTCCCCCACACAGGCTACCCGCTCCTTTCTCTCTCCCCTCACAGCTCCAAACCCTCCCCATTCACGGCACCCACATTCCCCCCTCCCCCACACAGGCTGCCCTCCTGTCTCTCTCCCATGACAGCTCCACCCCCCCCCCCCATTCACGGCAACCCCTCCCCCACACATTCTACCCTCTCCTGTCTCTCTCCTCACAGCTCCAACCCCCCCATTCACAGCATCCGCAATCCCCCCTCCCCCACACTTGACCTCCTGTCTCTCTCCTATGACAGCTCCAACGAATGGGGGATTCGTGTGAGTGTTAAGGTTTGAGTAAGACAATTGGCACATAATAGCAGTTAAGAATAATGCTGCATTTTTGTGTAAAAGCAATGAAATATGGGGCGGGATGTTCTAACATCCGCTGTCCTGTATCGCCGGGCATCGCATTATTAATAACCACATATGCTCTAACATATGCGGTTAACGGGGTTTTTACCGCATTTCTGTGTTAGAGAATCGCCCCCATGAACACAGAGAAGTGTAAATGTTTAAAGTTTAAAAGTGTGCTTCCCATGTAGCTGCCATGTAGTTTGTTAATTGATAAATGATAGACACCTCTATGCTGCATGGGTGTGTATTGCATGCAGATGAAAGTAATTTAGCTATTGTGCATGTTGATTGTCCGACGAATGCGGGCCCGCTAAGGTGACAGGGCTGCGAGGCACGAGACCTGCTTTTTTCTTGCGAGTGTTTCTCATGTGTAGTGGTCCAAGCACTTGGTGATTCAAGCGAGGCGTACACCCAGCACTTGCTGTCACCTTCCACATGCACGCCCTGGTTACCGCCCAGTTTTGCCCAGTTTTGATGCCGCACCCTGTTATATGCCCACATTACGCCCACTGTGTCCACCGTGCTCGGGAGAGTATTTCTGTTTGCTTAGTTACATCCGTACATGGTTGATAGTGGCTGCACATGCACATAGCGAACGGTACGTATGCGCAGTGGGCTAAGAAATGCGTTCCGAGCAAAGTTGTATCAGAATAACCTCCTAACTCCAGTGGATAAATTAATCTTGTACTATCCCAAAAAACACAATATAGCAAGTGGACTATCATTCTTCTGGAATTTTCCTATTAGTTCCATAAAATATCGAACATATTTTCCAGCGCTGCAGATTCATTTTTATATATGTTTAATATACAGGATCAGTTTGCCTTGGTTACAGTGTGAGTTACAGTGCAGGTCCTCTACAACAGAGCTTGACTAATCCCGGGGACCAGGTCACCATGGCGACCAGATTCTGCTTCCTGGTGACCAGATTTTTTTGCAGGGAGGGAGGAACCAGAATCTGGTCATGGGTAGACCAGGACCCTCTTGATGAAGGTCATCGGCAGCACTGGCAGCAGAGCCTGACCCCCCCTCTCTCCTGCTGGAAGTCAGTGGAGCCCGATTCCCCAACTCCCTCCTGCTGGAGGTCAGCGGCAGCATGGGCACCAGAGCCCAACCCCCCCCCCCTCTCCTGCTGGAGGTCAACAGCAGTGCAGGCAGCAGGGCCCGCCCTCCCATTTCCTGCTGGAGGTCAGCCACAGAGTGGACAGAATAGCCTGTGTTCAGTCTCTCACTAAGCAGCTTGGCAAATTCGAAACCTACAGCATAACCCTCCTTTACTTTTCAATAATCGATCTTGATACGATGTCTGAAGAACGGTATTTATTATTCAGTAAAGGGATCATGTATATATATCAGGGTTGCCGACTTTATTATTCTCCTCTCCGGGAGAAGCCCGGAGAGGAGAGTTTCAGCAGCCGCTCAGGGGGCGGGGCTTAAGAGTGACATCACTAAGCCCCGCCCCATGATGGTAAAACCCCGAATTTGCGGATCTCAGTGGAGGGGGCGGGGCTAAAATGATGTGATTGTGCCGTTTTAGCTCCGCCCCCTCCTCTGAGACCCGAGGATTGCATTTTAATGCTGCGATCCGGGGGACAGCGGGGGTCCCCCCTGAATCCGGGAGGGTTGCCCACCCTTCCGGGGGGCCGGGAGGGGGTCCCGATTTTCGGGAGACTCCCGGAAATTCCGGGAGGGTCGGCAACCCTGATATATATGCGATGATTGATTAGATGGTGTATATACAAGTGAATTGGGTAAAACTGTAAATAAAACATAAACATGCAATTACAATCTGCACATAGAAAAATGCAAGGTAAACATGCAGTACTGTACACATAACATTGTGCATACAACCTGACATTATGGGTAAAAGGTATATGCTAGAGTGTAACTGGTATTGCTAACATACATAACTGCCTAAATGAGTTAGGGGTGACATAGTTTTGAGTGATAAACTCACCATCGAATGCTGTATCAGGCTGGACCATGTGAGCTGTGTCTGCCTGCATCCATGTGAAACTTAATATGGCCCCTGATGATCATCTTTGTCCCAGAATGCATTGCTAGCTAGCTACAGAAAGCTAAGGGGGACAAACTACCTAGCATACAGTAGCTCTGTACTGACCACAGGAAGGAGTGGATTATGCAAAACAGAGAAACAATAGAACACAACAGAAACTTATGCTGAAAGCATGACACTCCCCGTCCATATATTAAACTCTAAGATGATAACAGTAAGAACAGTTCGGATACTGGTCTGAGATAGAACTTAGTCTCTCCTTGTTTACAGACCTTGACCTCCACCTTACGGACTTTCCCATCCTTACTTGGGAATGTTTTGGTGACAAGACTTAAAGGCCACTTGTTACGTTGTGCCTGACAGTCTCTGATGAGCACAATTTCACCTGGTTTTAAGTTGGGTTTGGCAACTTGCCATTTGCTTCTTGGTTGTAAGGTAGATAAGTACTAACTTTTCCACCTCTCCCAAAAGGTGTTTGCAAGGCTTTGAACTTTGGATAGAAAGGGTTTGGAAGACCCGCACCATAAATTCAATGATAATATATTATATTCTTTTTGGGTGGTTAAAGTGCACGCATGCCGGGAATTTTTATCAAATATGATTCCTGGCCTGCTAGGGTGCAGCCCCCTGATTTATCGTTTAGGCAATATGAACAAGGAGAAAGAAAAAGAAATCAGTTTAAATGGGACGCACTCATAGGCGTGTGCACAGGGGGTGCCGGGGGTGCACAGGCACCTCCTAATGACAGGCACCCCCGCACGCACGATTGCAGTAAGGTCCGACAGCACAGAAAAGCATTTTTTTTCCTGGAGCCGGCTGCCTGTAGGGGGAGCTGAAGTGCACAGACAGCTCCTCTCAGGCCTTACTGAATAGTGCTGGCCGGGTGAAGAGTGAGGCTGAGCCTGGACTTCCTGGTATATGAAATGTGCAACAGGTTAGCTAGAAAAGGGGGGGGGGGTGGGTTATGTTATATGAGCAGGCTATGACTTTGTTTTAGAGGGAGAGGGGGGATGGTATAAAATGTTGTGTTTTTATTGGTGTAATAATGCTGGCTGCTTTTATGTCATAAAGGTGTGTGTTTATCAGCTTTTTGAAAGTATACTGTGTGTGTGTGTGTGTGTGTGTGTGTGTATATAGGGGGGCTGTGTATATGTATACTATGTGTGTGGGAGGGGGCACTGTGTATACTACAGTACATTGTGTGTGTGCATGCTGTGCCTGTATGTATACTATGTGTGTATATATATGTATGGGCTGTGTATATCTGTGCCTATGTATACTGTGTGTGTGTATTGAGGGACTGTGTGTATGTATATGTATGTATATATAGTATATATTTTGTGTGCATACTGTAGGGGGGGGCTATATATGTATACTATGTGTGTGGGGGCTGTGTATGTGTATACTACATCTGTATGTGTGCAGGCTGTGTGTGTATATGGGTGCGCAAAGGGGGGCTGTGCATATGTGTTGGGGGGCTCTTTGTATGTATGTATGTGTGCGCATCACGATGTAAGGCGTAACCTGTAATGGGCATCACAGTGTGAGGCGTAACCTGTAATGGGCATCACGGTGTGAGGGGTAACCTGTAATGGGCATCACGGTGTGAGGCGTAACCTATAATGGGCATCACGGTGTGAGGCGTAACGTGTAATGGGCATCACGGTGTGAGGGGTAACCTGTAATTGGCATCACGGTGTGAGGGGTAACCTGTAGTGGGCATCACGGTGTGAGGCGTAACGTGTAATGGGCATCACGGTGTGAGGCGTAACCTGTAATGGGCATCACGGTGTGAGGCGTAACGTGTAATGGGCATCATGGTGTGAGGCGTAACGTGTAATGGGCATCACGGTGTGAGGGGTAACCTGTAATTGGCATCACGGTGTGAGGGGTAACCTGTAATGGGCATCACGGTGTGAGGCGTAACGTGTAATGGGCATCACGGTGTGAGGGGTAACCTGTAATGGGCATCACGGTGTGAGGCGTAACGTGTAATGGGCATCACGGTGTGAGGCGTAATGAGTAATGGGCATTATGGAATGTGGTGGCTATGTGATGTGTAATATGCATTACGGTGTGAATTTTTGGCGCGCGCCTTCGACGCGCACAGTTCCTATTGTCCCTGTTTTACTAATATTTTTTTAAGCCCTGACATTATGTGTAATGGGCATTACGGTGTATGGCATTTGTGATGGGCATTATTGTGCGTGGCATTATGTCTGATGGGCATTAGTGTGTTGCATTATGTGTAAAGATAGGCGATGATGGACACGCCCAGTGGGTAGTGATGGCCACGCCCCTCCAATGGTGCACCCCCTAAGAAAACGGGCTGCGCACGCCTATGGACGCACTCCTCACCCAAGGTGTCTCTTTTTTGGACTTTTTTATAAAAACATACCTATTGTTAGGTGTATATTTTATTAGTGTATATTTACACGTTGGCCTATCCGGCCATCATTCATATTTTGGGTTCTCAATTGTATTAATTGTTGTCCAACTCCAATGAGAGTTTTAAATGGAAACAGAGGTATTTTGATTTCCACTAACTAAAATTGGAATCAATGCAATAATAATATTATAAAATATGCGAGAGTAATAATGTAACAAGACATGAGACCTACCAGAAATTAAGTATACCTTTCATCAACTTGCTAAGAATACAAACTTAGCACTCAAAAATAGAATCGGAGACCCAGTACTATCTTGAGTGAAGGGACAGAAATATCCCCTTTATTAAAGAGACACAGGAAGGATACATTAAAGCAACGGATCTACCTGCAATATATCAGATAATTATAAATACAGAGCGACAATTAAACATTACTATATGTGATGAAAACACGGGAATGCAGGATGTAAACAAATGGGCGAATACTACACTTACCAATCAGATCGCCATGTTGAATTTGAAAAACCAGAAACAGGACCACTATTGGTCCAACTGTAAAAACGCCCCAACAAGACCAACTTCCATAAATAGAACCCAGTGGAGGCGGGCCAGATACCTAGGTGAGAGCCTCGAAAAAGCTACTGAGCGAAATGCGCATCGGCATTCACTCTGTGACCTTGTAGCAATTTTAAAATCTGTGTTCATTTGTATGTCTGTTTGGTGTAAATTATTCTGTGATACTAGCCTAGCTCCATAAACGTACCAGATACTGTTGCAGCAGCACACGCCAGACAAAGAGATTCAATCTCTGGCTTGAGGCGGTCTGTTTGGTGCAAATTACCTTATGCCAATAGCCTGGTTCCATAAACGTATTAGTCACTGCTGCGGCAATACAAGCCAGCGAAAGAGACTTAGGGCCTTATTTTGGTTCATTCTTTCTGACAAAATCCTTCTTAGATGGACAAAACCATGTGCACTGCAGGGGGGGCAGATGTAACATGTGCAGAGAGAATTAGATTTGGGTGAGTAATTTTTTTTCTGTGCAGGGAAAATACTGACTGCTTTATTTTTACACTGCAATATAGATCTCACTTTGAAGTAAAACCCCACCCAAATCTAATTCTCTCTGCACATGTTACATCTGCCCCACCTGCAATGCACATGGTTTTTCCCATCTAAGAAGGATTTTGTCAGAAAGAATGAACCAAAATAAGACCCTTAGTCTCTGGCTTGAGACGCAAGAAATACTGACAGCCGTTACTGTAACCGCACATTGCGGCAGACAACCGCTGGCACAGCACGCGGCGTGACTGCACGCGGGGATACAGAGTGGCGGAAACAGTACATGGTGTAAAGACACCACTGTGACAGGGAACCACGATCACAACACGCACTGTGACCGTGCATTCAGTACTGAGCACACATTATGAAAAACTTCCAAGTGTATGACTAATTGAATGTCAAATATATGTGAATACAAGGACACGGGGCGTGGCCACGACGGCGTGCGTGAGGTGAGGAGGTTCCTGCCCTCCGGTGTCTCCATGTCGGAGTGACGGCCACCCGAACGTTCCCTGACCCCAACCAGATGGATGCCGTAAACTGAAGCACAGTCTCCGCAGGCTGCTCAAATATAATAGAGGAGAGCGGTTCAGAGCTGTTACCTTGTTTGATCCCCGTGAGGGTTCCCGGCGGTGAGCGGTGACGGAGGGCGGAGGTGACGTCGCGGCTTGTTCCGGCCAGGACTGAGTTCCGATAGGATCGGTCTTCCAACGCCCGGTCTGTGCCTGCCTGTGGCGGCGAGCGTGTGGCGGCTTGCTTCGTGGAGCGGAGAGAGCCAGATGCCCCGCCGCTGGGACGAGGAGATCAGAGACGTCCACTTGGGAGACGCCAAGCAAAGAAGCGAGACCAGGGCTTCATGTCAGGGTGCCCCAGCAAGATCTGCATACACGGCTGCTGAGGATGAGGAAGGCGCCTGACAGCCAGAGCCGGTAACTGTAAGTCCACACACACCTTATCCCGTTGTAGGGGGAAATATATGCTGGAGACTTCCCCTACTGTGACTACACGGTTGATTAACACACTGACTGTATAAACTGCTCCCGCAGGCTAAAAATTGTGATTAAACAAGACGAGAACGATACGCTGGTGCAAGTTGCCTTAAAGCTAGCCCTGCATGAGGCATATCAGTGGTTGAAGTACTGATCATTGTGGTTAAAGCTGCTGGCTTTGTAGTATATGCTGGTCTGTTTTATAAACCTGGGTGGACCTGGGACCATATTGGTCCAAGTGGGCCTAGTCTGGCCAAATCCCCTGATTGCTTAGTGTGTGTGGTGAAGTTGTGGACCAATAAAGGAGTCGAACCCCCTGGGACATTATAAGAGGCTCATTTGTTTGAACCAGAGATGGGTAAAACACAGAATACAGCGGCGGCAAGGCTGGAAAAATTCGCCCGCACCCAGCCACGTACGGCTGGTAGCTCAAGAGAATCTACCCCGCACAGTACTCCTACAAAGGAGAGTGGGGGAGCTGAGTCCCAGAACGAGGTCACCCTACAGCAGGTATTGGAGGCTGTAAATGCCAGTGAAAGCCGCCTGTCAGTTCAAGTGGGCAAGGTTCAATCTGATATAACATTACTACGTGATGATGCTCAAAAAATCCGTACAAGAGTAACAGAGATAGAAACACGGATTTCAGAGATTGAAGATGTTTGCTCCCCACTTGCAACACAGGTTAAAAATATCGCTAAGGAAGTCAAAGAGCTACAAAGTAAATATGTAGACATGGAAGGTCGGTTGCGCCGTAGCAACATCCGTATCATTGGCCTTGAAGAAAGGGTTGAGGGGCCCTCGCCAGAATTGTTCGTGGAACAATGGATAAAGCAGACCCTGGGTAGTGAGACCCTCTCGCCCTTTTTCACAATTGAAAGAGCGCACCGAGTGCCATCCAAACCCCCAATCCCTGGTGGACCTCCACGCACACTTATAGCCAAAGTTCTTCACTTTCGTGATCGGGACAATATACTAAGAGCTGCAAGGATTAAGGGGGACATATTATATAACGGTAGAAAAATCTCAATCTTTCCCGACCTCCCCCTTGAAATACAGAAAGAGAGAGCACGGTATAAAGACATAAAAGCAAGGTTACGCGAGCTTAATATCAAATACTCAATGCTCTACCTGACGAAATTGAGGATAGTTGTAAATGACGTGACTAAATTCTTCTTTAATCCTGGAGAGGTAGCGGAGTGGTTGGACACAAATTATCCATCAAACCGGCAACTTACAGCTTAAATATAGACACGACTGGGTGACTGTGTAGTCACTTCGGTCTGTGCAATGGTTAATGCAATGGTTAATGTAATAGAGTAAATTCTTTTTTTTTTTTTGCTTTTTTAGATGAGCATTTTGTAATATGGTATATATATATATATAGTATGGATAATGGCAAATGATAAGATCAAGCTATTCGTTAACACTGAAAAGGCAGTGGAGTAGTCGGATGTGAATTGTTCATCGGGACATAACCTATATCAAGTAACAACCCATAACATAGAAATAAATACGATTGGGTGTTTGGTCTAGATATCTGGGTTTGCTGAAATGGCTAGTGTAATGGTGTAAATAGATATCCTCGGAAATATATCAATGGTTGCCTTTCCTTTGTCCCTCCCCTTTTTTTTTTTTTTTCTCTTTTCTCTTCCCTGGATGGGCAATATTCAGCATTAACGATGTAAACAACATAATAGACGGTATATATTATGTAAAAGAAAGGTTGGGGTAGGGCGGGTGGAAAGTCACCGGCTGGGTTATCGGAGGGTAGGCACGCCAAAAGAAAAAAGGGTGGTCTGAAGTTAAAAGCCTCTAGTGAATGAGTAAGATTTATGTGAGTGGATAGAGTGGGTATAAGGAAGAGGGTATAGGTATGCCTAGATGGGTAGGTTATACAGGGAGGGGGGCGGGATCTAATTATATGTTTTATTTGTTGTATGTCTTATGTCTTTGTACACGTGCTTGCAGCAGTTATATACGTATTAGAGAAGGATCTCCAGAAGGTGACTTAAGTGTATTACCAAAACGTTTGTATGAAATATTGCCAAAACTTAAAAGGTATCCTAGAAATGGTGGATTATCAACGACCTGGTGGGAAAATGTTGTTAAAGGAGTATAATGGTAACCTTTTTGACATGGAATGTTAGAGGGGTAAACGAGAGAGTAAAGCGCTCCTTGGTCTTGAAGCATTGTAGATCTCTAAAGGCGGATGTAATCTGTCTCCAGGAGACACATCTATTCGGGGATAAGGTGGTCACACTGGACCGGCCATGGATAGGAGCGTCTTTCCACTCACGTTTCTCCTCTTCTTCGCGTGGGGTGTCCGTTCTAATCAAGAAAGGTGTTAGGTTTGAATTACTAAATTCAAGAATAGACCCCTTTGGTCGTTATGTGTTTTTGGAAGGGCTTATTGAGATGATTAGATATTGCATCCTTGCTATTTATGTACCCCCCCCCCCCTTTTACATTTGAGGTTTTGAGGCATGCGGTAGAATTTGTAACAGAAAGACCAGAAGCTGCAATAATATGCCTAGGAGACTTCAATGCAGTCATGAACCCTGGATTGGATAGATGGATTAGTAAAGGGGTCTATCCCGATGGTAGTAGTAATCTAGCTAATTATATCCAAGAAATAGGATGGTGGGACGTGTGGAGGGAAAGATATCCCCTGAGTAAACAATATTCCTGTTATTCGTTATCCCATCATACCTTCTCAAGAATTGACATGATATTGGTGTCTAAAAATCTATTAAAATCAATTAAGTCGGTGGAATATAAATCTCAGGGGATTTCGGACCATACTCCGATAGTGATGCAGGTAGACAAATGTGAACAGGTCGGGTATACATATTGGAGAATGCACCCTTCCTGGTTGACACAAATAGGTAATTTGGACGACCTTGAAGAACTTGTTAACACCTTCTTCAGGATTAATGAAGATACCTCACAATTTGATATAGTATGGGATACCTTTAAAGCGGTCCTGAGGGGTGATCTGATAAAAAAAATAGCTGGGGTGAAAAAGAGAACGCAGCTCTTAACGTTAGACCTGGAAGGGTCAATGCAAGAGAAGGAACGGAAATATATAATAGAAAAATCTGAGGTGGCTAGGGTAGATTGGATGGCATCGAAACAGAAATGGGTAGAACATCTTCAAACCCTGGTTAATCAAAACTTGGTAAAACAAACCCATATGTTCTATAATAACATCGACAGAGCCGGTAGATACATGGCTTATTTGACTAAAGTCAATAAACCATCGAATACTGTGGTTAAAATCTATTCTGAGACCGGTCGTTTGTGTTTATCAGCAAGCGATATAACATATGCGTTCAAAGAACACTTTAGTCAAGTCTATAACTCCAGGGTCAGTGTAGCTGAGGAGTCCCTAATCAAATATCTCAGCGACACAAATCTCCCCTTGTTGTCAGAGGAGGAGAGCAGAGCTCTTGATGCCCCCCTTCACGATAGAAGAAGTAAACGATGTGATAAGAGCGTTACCAACAAATAAGGCCTCGGGGAGTGACGGTTTACCAGGGGAATTGTATAAACAGCTGGCTGGGTCTTTGGCCCCTAGATTGTTACGTCTTTTTCAAGAAATGGATGAAGGAGGTAATCTCCCTAAATCCATGTCCGAAGCCATTATTACGTTAATACATAAAAGCAGTAAAGATCCCACATCTGTGGACTCTTACCGGCCGATATCATTAATGACAGTTGACGCCAAAGTTTACGCAAAAATACTGGCCAATAGACTTGACAAGGTGGTTGGCAGTATAGTTCACCCTGACCAAAATGGTTTTATGAAGGGGAAATCGACTGCCAACAACATTCGACGTGTATATACATATATCCAGATGGCAGATATGTCTGGATGTGATGTGGGAATCGCCTCTTTTGATGTGAATAAAGCTTTTGATTGTGTAGAATGGTCTTATTTAAAATGCGTATTAATGGCTTTTGGAATGGGGAATAAATTTATAGATCGGGTGTTCACATTATATAACCAGCCAACAGCTCGTATACTGGTCAATGGATATGTTTCTGAACCATTTCAACTATCCCGAGGTACACGCCAGGGCTGTCCGCTCTCTCCCCTTCTCTTTGCGGTGGCCATAGAGCCGTTAGCCTGCAGATTGAGAAATAGCTTGGGGAGGGTGGGGATAGGTGATAATATTATCTCCCTTTATGCTGACGACCTTCTTGTTGGCATGGTAGATCGGGCAGGTAAACTATCTGGGGTGGTAGATGTTATTGGAGAATATGGCCTATACTCAGGACTAACCATGAACTATAGTAAATCATATGTATTAACATCTGAGATAGAACGGAACAATAGTATGTTGAGTGACTGTGGAATTCAACAAGCTGAGAAAATTAAATACTTGGGGATTATAATATCGAAAAATTCCAGGGATTATATTCAAGATAACTTAGAGCCTGTCCTAAAAGAAATGAAAACTAAATTTAAAAGCTGGCAGAAGCTTCCGCTCACAGTAATGGGTCGTGCTAATCTCGTGAAGATGTCAATTCTACCAAAGCTGCTTTATATCTTTCTGCAGGCCCCGGTATTTATCGGGGATAGCATCTTTGGTAGGATAAACTCCTCAATCCTGTCCTTTATATGGTGTAACAAAACACCTAGAATTAAAATGACAGCTTTATGTAGAGACAGGAACAGTGGCGGAATAGCACTACCGAATCTTAAATTATATTATTATGCAGCCCAAATGAGCCATCTGGTTGGATGGGTTAACAAAAATGAAAACTCGGATGATCTGCTAGCTTTTATTTTGAAGTTTGAATCAGGGCTAACTCCGGCACAAGTGCTTGTGACGAGAAGCGACTCAAGAAAAAAAACTCCCCCGATAATTCGACAGGCCCAAAATAAATGGAAGCGGGTAGAAGGAATGATGCAGTATCGGGGAGATGACCCTGAGCTAAATATATTCTCATTGTCACAGTTACAAAAATTAAAGAAACCTCAGGGCAATAGGATATGGGCCCAGGTTGGAATATCCTCACTGGGACAGATTATGCAGGGTGGGGAAATAAAATCGTTTACTCAGCTACAAGGGGAATTTGAGCTACCACAAAATATGTTATTTCGATATTCACAACTGAGAAGTGCCGTGATACACGAGAATAAGGTTAAACCCCTTAATATTGCCGAGTCCCCTACGAGGAAATTTATGAAAAAATTACCAAATGGTAAACGTCTATCCCGATGCTATAAATTCTTGAAGGAAGGACCCCCAGTAGACGACATGGTAAATTTGATGTTGAAATGGAAGCACGACATACCTGATATAGATGAGAGCAGCTGGAAAAGGACCCTGCAAATCCCCGCTAAGGTCACCAAATCACTTAGGATACAACAAATACAAATAAACATTTTATATAGAACCTATTATACGCCAGATAGGATTAGTAAATTCTCTAAAGACCATTGTAATAGATGCCCCAAATGTAAGATCATGGGCTGTAATTTCTGGCACCTAATATGGGGCTGCAAAGTTCTGCAAGGGTACTGGCAAGAAGTGGGAAATGTGCTAATAAACCTCGGAATCCCAAGGTCCAGCATTAACCCTCTGGGTTTGGTGTTGGGAGTATGGCCAGATAATGCAATGTCAGCAGATGATGAAAAACTGGCCGGTAATCTATGTGCAATTGCAAAAGTAATAATAGCCAGATCATGGATGGCTCAAAAAGGACCCGACCACCGAGCCTGGATCAGCATGGTTAACAGTACAGTCGAACACGAGAAATATACGTACATTATAGGGAAGGCAGTGGGGAAGTTTCACGCTATTTGGGGTAAATGGATCTATTCGAAATATAGTATAACACTGTAGGCACATATAGAATGTAAGCACATTAAGGATTATGGAAAGTCTTAGGGCTTACTAATGGTGATCAAGTGTAATTGAATAAATATATTGAGGAAATTTGAAATAAATAACACCATAGGGCACAAAAATTATACTTTTTTTAAAATTCTAAGTCTTTTAAGTATGAAGAGATGTACATTTTATGAAGTGATGTAAATTATGTAAATTATATGAATAGAAGAGTTGGTTTATTAATCTATCATATATATATTTGATAACGTCTCATTCTTGTTTTTTTTTTTTTTTTCTTCTTCTCTCTCTCAGGGTGTTTTCTTAATCTCTTTTTATGGGTTTAAGGTATAGCAGATATAAGATATAGATTAGCCTTTCCAAGCGTACTAGACTGTTAATGTAAATTAAAAGATACATAGCTAAAGGTTGACAAGGGGGTATAAAAGAAGGGAATTGGCAACGAATCTGATCTGATGTATTTAAAGGGTAAAAAACATTAGATGGAAACAATATGGATAGGGCAATGAGCTGCAAGCACGTATGTTTGATATGTGTTATGGTTTTTGTATGATGTGGTATAAATAACAGTAAATAATTATGATTAGAAATTCTTTTAAAATGTTTGGTTGATTGTATGAATTTGTATATTGAGAAAAACTAATAAAGAATGTAAAAAAAAAAAAAAAATATATGTGAATACGCTCTAAGTGTGATACAAATATCCGCAATTTCTAGTACTCTGGTACCCCATGGTTATTCCTCAGAGGATATAGAGACATCTGAATATCGTAAATTGATGCCTGTCTGAGGAACTTGGACGGGGAGATAAGAGCAATTTTTACTGTAAATTTGAAATTTCAATAAATAAAAACAGCTCTATCTATCCTCATCTGTGTATCATCCCATGCATAAGCAGTGTGAAAACAACACTGCATGAATAGATCCAATTTAGGAACCAATCCGTGGATTGCCTCATGTGTACGCGAGAAATGTGATAAGATCAATAAAACTCAGACCAAGCAAATATCTGTCTAAAATGGGTTTGACTGACTAATGTCCACATTGAAGGGAAATGAATCACAAAGCGGACGCCAATATTAATAGGATCTGCACAAAATAAATTGCGATCCAATCGTGTGATCTCCTGGTGTGTATGCAGGAACACCACACTTTGTGCAAAAACAACTAAAATATCTAATACAAATGTAAATGAGAATACAACTCAGTTATGAACTATCATTGGTACTCTTTACTTAGTTGGGCGCCCGTCGCGGGCATCGCGGGTACATTTATGTCTGGCCGCGACGCGACCGACGCGATGCCCGCGATTTCCCATTGAAACCCATGTTAAACATGGAAATCGTGTCGGTCGCGTCGCGGCCGGCCATAAATGTACCCGCGATGCCCGCGACGCGATGCTCCCGATTTGCCATAGGAATCAATGTTAAAAGGCCCGATGGACACGATTTTACTGTTAAATGCCTCAATGGACCCGATTTGGCCATAGGAATCAATGTTAAATGGGCCACAGAGCCCAAATAAGCACAATTAACCCTTAAATGTCCCCCCAAATTTTTTAAGCCACCCCACGATCCACGCCAACCCGAAGCGTGGCGAGCGCAGCGAGCCCGCGAGGGGCGGCGGTACGCGTCCTCCGACCTTTTCATGCCCTACTATCCACTAGGGCGTGGAGTGAGAATAGAATAGTGTGGCGAGCGCAGCGAGCCACCGAGCCCGAAGCGTGGCGAGCGCAGCGAGCCCCGCGAGGGGACGCGGATACCTTCACAGTTATACGCGTCCCCTCGCGGGCTTCACAGGTGTCCGTGGCGACGCGGACACCTGTGAAGCCCGCGAGGGGACGCGTCTACCTGTGAAGGTATCCGCGTCCCCTCGCGGGGCTTGCTGCGCTCGCCACACTTCGGGCTCGGTGGCTCGCTGCGCTCGCCACACTATTCTATTCTCACTCCACGCCCTAGTGGATAGTAGGGCATGAAAAGGTCGGAGGACGCGTACCGCCGCCCCTCGCGGGCTCGCTGCGCTCGCCACGCTTCGGGTTGGCGTGGATCGTGGGGTGGCGTTAAAAATTGGGGGGGACATTTAAGGGTTAATTGTGCCTATTTGGGCTCTGTGGCCCATTTAACATTGATTACTATGGCCAAATCGGGTCCATTGAGGCATTTAACAGTAAAATCGCGGTCAATCAGCCTTTTTAACATTGTTCCCTATGGGAAAATCGCGGTCATCGCGGGCATCGCGGGCATCCCGATTTACCCACGATGCCCGCGATGACCGCGATGACCGCGATTTTTACCCCCGACGCCCGCGATTTCAATCGCTGGCGCCCATCTAGGTAAAGAGTACCCTATCATTTGTGTATTTAGATATAGTTTCTACCCGCATGTGTACCCCTGATTAGAAAAACATCCTATGAAGTGAGTCAGATTGATAAATGTGCATATTTAAAGGGGAAGAAACAATAAGACTACGATCCAAATCTTGCGGTCTCCCTGTCTGTACGCTAAGGTATCACACTCTATCTTTGAGAATATAACTCAATTACGAATTACGTAATGTGTACTTAGGTACAGTGGTCAACTGTAGTGTATACCCTTGATTAATACAACAGCATCACACAACCAGACTGATACCCCTATCCACATGCACAAGCAGTCGTGACCCCACACACTTGTGCATACTTGTATGAGAATCCTTTTTTGATCCTTGGACATCTAATACAAGGGAGTGCCAGGCTAAACGGCAAGCACTCCTTTTCACACGATGTTTGGGATCAACTATTACACCTCAGGATAGCAAGCAAATTCCTAAGCATCCAGAGAAGTGATGTCTGATACGTCTGGGTGAGAATTCTATACACACTTTGAGACAGAATAATTTCACCAGAAATTGTGTTGAAGTAAAACCATATTTATATGTGAAGTGTATCAATCAAACAATCCGATAAAAGTAACAATTTCATGACATTAAGGGGGAAATTTACTAAAAGAAATTTGTAAAAAAAATAGGTGTATTTGCATCCAGAAATACACTTATTTTTGACATTTACTATCCCGAAAACACGGCAATTCGTATTCGTATTGATAGCACATCAATACGAATACAAATTGACGTATTTTCGGGATAATAATTGTCAAAAATAAGTGTATTTCTGGATACAATTTTTTTTTACAAATTTCCTTTAGTAAATTTCCCCCAAAAGGTCAAAGGAGGATTGGATACATAGAAAACAAAACAAAGACACAAAACACAGCAGACTTTGAAATTTTCTTTATTATAACCACAGTGAACACAGATTTGGATACAGTTGCAATAAACTAAGCAAACCCAATACAGCAGCAAACAGGTCACAGAGACACTTTTTAAATCTTTAATCTTCGTCTTTCTATATCTTTATTTGTTTTTAATAATTTCGCTACGTGTTATCCCTTGTAAAGGGAATATAATATATAAAGGTTTCGTACAATTAATACAATTGAGAACCCAAAATATGAATGATGGCCGGATAGGCCAACGTGTAAATATACACTAATAAAATATACACCTAACAATAGGTATGTTTTTATAAAAAAGTCCAAAAAAGAGACACCTTGGGTGAGGAGTGCGTCCCATTTAAACTGATTTATTTTTCTTTCTCCTTGTTCATAAGGCTTTGAACTTGTCTCCATTGACGTTTAAATAAATCTTTGGTGTTGAAATCTCCAGAAGGAGCATAAGCAGTCCCAGTCTTCTGAGTAAGAAGAGTGGCAGGGGTAAGTAGAAATGGGTCCTTTGGAGGATTGATCAAATCTTTCTTGTACAAGAATTCAGGTCCTGTGAGCCATGTGGTGTCTTTGAGGAGACTGGCTGGAACGGCTCTTGTGGCGGGTGCCGGACGGGGTCCCGACAGTCGGGATCCCGACAGTCATTAACCCGACGTCGGGATCCCGACTGTTAAATCACAGACGGACGGCCGGCGGCTATTTTCCCTCATGGGGGTCCACGACCCCCATAGAGGGAGAATAGAATAGGTGGCGAGCGTAGGTGGCCCGCAGGTGGCGTGCCCACAGCGTGGCGAGCGCAGCGAGTCCGCAAGGGGCTTTGTTGCGCTGGCCACGCTGTCTGACTCTGGGCAGTCGGGATCCCGACGTCGGGATAATGACTGTCAGGATCCCGACTGTCGGTGAGTTATACCACACCCCTTGTGGCGTGATCTGCGGGGTTATGAGCAGTAGATACATAGTTCCACTGTTTTGGATTGGTAGATCTCCTGATCCTTAGCACACGGTTGCTGACATAAACATTTCTGGTCTCGTAGTAAATGTACACTAATACTACTTTGCTGTCAGTGTAGAATTCTGTTTCTGAGAGTTCGATAGGCAACTCTGATGAGATTAATTCAGCTACTTCTACGGCTAGTACTGCAGCACAAAGCTCTAGCCTGGGCACTGTGTGTTCTGGAAGAGGTGCTAGCTTTGCTTTGCCCATGACGAATCCAATGTTACATTGACTTTTATTGTCCATGGTTTTGAGATATGCAACAGCAGCAATTGCTTGAACTGAAGCATCTGAGAATACACACAGTCTCTGCTTTTGCACTTCTCTGGAAGGTACAGTTGCATATGGGCGTCTAATATAAAGGTTGGTTAAGGTGGACAGAGAACTTTTCCACTCTTCCCACAATTCCATCCCAGTCGGATGATTCACAGGTTAGGTCTCTGAGCAAGGCTTTACCTTGAATGGTGACAGGAGCTGCAAATCCTAAGGGGTCGTACAAGCTATTGACAGTAGATAAGACACCACTGCGAGTGAAGGGCCTTTCTTCACTACTTACTTGGAAGGTAAAGGAGTCAGATTTCAAGTCCCATAAGAGTCCAAGGCTACGTTGGGCTGGTGGCGCATCAGTTCCTAAATCCAAATCCCTTAAGTCAGTGGTATGATCTTGTGTAGGGAAGGCTTCCATGACTTTTTTGCTGTTGAAGGCTATTTTGTGAAGCCTGAGATTGGAACAAGCAAGCATTTCCTGAGCTCTCTTGAGAATGCTGATTGCGGTCTCTTCTGTTGGCATAGATTTCAAACAGTCATCTACATAGAAATCTTTTTCTACGAGCTGTCTAACATCAGAACCATACTCTAGTTCACCCTCTTGAGCTGAACGTCTGAGTCCTTAGATGGCAACTGCGGGTGAAGGGCTGTTACCAAAGATGTGTACCCTCATGAGGTACTCTACAATGTCCTTAGAGGGGTCGTTGTCCCTGAACCAAAGGAATCTTAGGAAATTCCTATCCTGTTCTCTCACAAGGGCCCTTATTCTGGTCGGTGCGGATATATCCGCGTGCATTCGGGCCGCCGATGTTTTGTATCTGCGCATGTGCAGAGGCGTCTCTGCGCATGTGCGAGCGGGGCGTACGGCCAAATCCCGCATGATATGTGAACACTCCGAGCAGGGGGTGGAGAGGGGCGTGAAGGGCTATTTGGGCTCATTACCATATGCATACGCCCCGCGTTTCATGGGCGTTCCCATGCAAACACTGGGCGTACGTATGGTAATGCGGCCATGACGCACGTGTAGGGGGCGGACATATGACATCGCCGGATGTCAGCTGCCCGCCCAGATCCCTGCTTTTGCACAGAAAAATGTCCGTGTGGTCTGAGGTTGCGGGAGCTGGTGGAGCACTCGGTCCTGCATTCGATGGTCTGCGACCATCGAATGATGGGGGAGGTTCCCTTAGATGGAGGAGGCGTATTCCGTGAAAAATACACATGCGGTCCGTTCGGCCAGCTTCTTACCGCGTACGGACGGAGTTGGCGATCCGTATGGAAGGTGGGGTTTCGCACGCACGGTCCTGGCCGCATAATCGGATCCGGCCGCACCGATCAGAATAAGGGCCGAGGAAACAATGAAACATTTGCTGAATGTCAGCTGTGAAGGCAATAGAGTCTTTTTGGAATCGTATGAGTACTGCAAGGAGTTTGTTGTTAAGGTCTGGTCCTGTCAGGAGCACATCATTTAAGGAGATACTTTCAAATTTAGCACTGGAATCAAATACATCTCTGATTTGACCTGGTTTCTTTGGATGGTATTCTCCAAACATTGGCAGGTACCAGCATTCATCTTTCTCTTTAAGAATGGGAGCTATCTTAGCGTCACAGTTTTCAAATATTTTGCTCATGAAAGAAAAGAAGTGATCTTTCATCTCTGGTTTTCTGTGAAGATTGTGCTTAAGTGAGGAGAAACGTTTGAGAGCTTGTTCTCTGTTGTTAGGTAGACATTGTCTGGGTGTTCTAAATGGTAGAGGGGAAACCCAGCTGTTGGTATTGTCTTTAACTAGTCCTTCCTCCATTATTTCCAAGAATAGTTTGTCTTCTATGGACATTGCTACTTGGTCATCCCTTTTTGTTCTTTGGAAGACTGTGAATCCCGGATGATCTTGGTAGTTGTCACAGATCTGGTCGTCACTAAGAGAATCTATGGGAGTACAGTGTGGTAGTTCCTTAATGAGGAAGTGGTTGTAACATGGTTGAAACAGAGAAGAGCGTCCATTTTCTAAAGTGCAAGTAAGCATGGTATTGATAGAAGCTGGTTTGTGCACACTCCCAAGGCATACCTCTCCTATTATGACTCATCCTAGGTCTAAACGTTGAGCATAAGATGCATTGTGTGGACCATTAATCTGACTTCTGACTTTGTGGACTCGTAGGAGATCTCTCCCGATGAGTAGAGATACCTGGGCTTGTGAGTCCAGTTCTGGTATCAGATGTGCTATACGTTTTAAATGTGAATGATGAAAGGCTGCATGTGGTGTAGGAATTTCAGACCTTTTCTCTGGGATATCATCGCACTCGGTGATTGGTGGTAAGGGAAGACATATCTTACCATCTATGGATTCAACTATATAGCCAGTGGCTTTCCTTCCTGCTGCCTCAAAACTCCCTGCACAGGTTTTTAAGGAGTAAGGGGTGCTGGGGCCTCTGATGTTAAAGGTCTCAAAGAAGTTTGATCTTGCTAGAGAACCATTACTTTGGTCATCTAGGATAGCAAAACGTTTGACAGCTTTATCTGGTTGGCCTTTGAGGTAGGCTCTGACTAGACAGATTTTGGAGCAAGATCTGTTGCTAATGGCATCTTTGCAGACTTCGGTACATTGTCCAGTCATCTCTGGTGTTGCTGCGTTAGTGTCTTTTTGCTCTGCATTGTGCTCCCCGCCATGTTCTGTGTCACTGTGGCTGTTTTGTAAAGTCCATGGGGGAGGCCCAGGGTATAAAGCTGTGTTATGACTTGTGCTGTGACATTCTGTGCAGTTAAGACTAACCTTGCAATCTTTGGCGAGGTGAGATGAGGAAGAGCAGCATTTGTAGCAGATACCATTTTCTCTTAAGAAGGCCTTACGGGGGGCATGGCTTGACGGCTGGACTGGACGGACGCAGCTTGGCCGAGCTCCGGGGCTAAAACCCCTAAAAGCTGGGGGAGAGCCCACTCACCGGAGCAGCGGCATCCAGTCCCACAGGAGGAGGCACCGGAGAGACGGCAGGAGCCCCCTGCCGAGTCCGAGAGGTCCGGGAGCGGAGATCCGTGCTGCGGCCTACCCGGAAGCTGAGACCGCGGCCTCGATTTTGGAGCCCCGGGACCCGCGACTAACCGCGGTATCGCGGGTGGACGGGGGAGACGACGCACACACTACAGCGCAGCCTGGGGAATGCTGGAACACACAGAGACACAGGTACCAGGCTGCTACTGGCTAGGCCAGCTGGCGGCGACTGAAGGGGACTGAGACAGGCGCCATTACTCTGTGCCCCCAGCCATCCCTGCCCTCTCCCCTAACATCACCAGTGGACAGATCTCCTACCTTGCCTCACTGCACCCTGAGAAGATCACTGGGCAGTTGCTGGCTACACCCCCGCAATCCAATTCAATTTAATATAATACACAAAACTGCATTATTGTGTTGGACATTGCTCCCCACACTGCAGGGACACCCCCTGTTTATTGGCCACACTACATCGGTGGCTGGTCTACTTGCACAGGCACACTGCTGCTGACCAAGGGAGCTGTGCACCTTACTGGTGTGCCTTTGCAATATAATACACAAAACTGCTTTACTGTGCTGGACATTGCCCCTTACACTACTGGGATACCTGCTGTTTATTGGTCGCACTACATTGGTGGCTGGTCTAATTGCACAAGCTCACCGCTGCTGGTCAGGGGAGCTGTGCACCCCGCTGGTGTGCCTTTGTAAAATCTGCTACTGACGCCTGAGTGACATCTGGCGGACCAATTTCCAGATCCCTGTATGCCGCACCCAGTCATTATGGATAAATTTATGGCTCGCCCACAGAGGGCCCAGAAGAGTAGTCAACAGGGCAGGGGCCGTGGGAAAGCTACTACATCTCAATCCTCACCCAGCCCTCCTATGTCGGGACAGGAGGGAGACTTGGATACTCCCTCCTCTCCGGCCGCCAATGCTGTGTCGACACAAGAGATCACGGCCATACTGGCGACATTATTGGATCAAAAACTGGCACCCATAAAAGATTCAATTGAATCGACCCTCACACAGTTGACACAGCACACGCAAAGGCTGTCCGAAGCGGAACAGAGAATCTCTGATTTGGAGGACGAACTAGAAGCGTCTAAAGCCACAATTGCGGCGCAAGAGAAGTTGGTGACCACCATACACGATAAGCTTGAAGATCTGGAGAACCGGAATCGACGGAACAATATCCGCATCGTTGGCCTGCCGGAATCCGTTAAAAACTCAGAGCTTATGCCCCTGGTCGCGGACTGGCTACCTCGGGAGCTGGGCTGTGTGTCACCGGAGGGTTCCCTGGTGGTAGAGCGAGTACATCGGGTGGGACCGGATAGGCAGACTTCACGCGACCGACCAAGACCGGTTATTCTGAGAATTCTTAACTATGCGGACAAGGTCCGCCTCTTGGAGGCTTACAGAAAATGCAAGGACTTACAATACCAAGGAAACAAATTGCTGTTGTTTCAAGACTTTTCTTTCTTGGTGGCGGCACAACGGAGAGAATTCGCACCGGCGTGTAAGAAATTATTTGAAATGGGCCGTAAATTCGCCTTACTATATCCGGCCAAACTACGATTTTTCCACGAGGGACGCCCCTACTTCCTAGACACTCCACAAGCCGCAAGCAACTTCATTGACTCCCTCAAAGATGGCTCGACCTCACACATGTCTGACGCAGATTGACATTTCCTGCTATACAATGCTTCTGCCAACATATCCTTTACATGGTTTTTCATTCCAGCTCATTTCATGTGTAGCTTATTATATGCGTAAATTTCTCACCTACTCTTATAATGTCCTGCTACTTACAATACCCTTCATAATAATGTCATGTGCAGCTTCCAACACCGGTGCGCCTATTGCATCCAGGATACCCCCTATCCCCCTCCTGCCAGAGAATGCTACGATAAGCCATGACTCGAAAGCATTCCCCACAGTTGATTATTCTCATTACATTGTTCAGATGTTTTCCCCTGCGGATGTCCACCCGCGGTATACAATATTCTATTATGTCATGTTGCAGCAATGCCAGCTGCACTCTTGGTTCTTGAAATTACTTAAAAATGTTTGGTTTATTTTTCAAGTTATTGTATATGAAAAATGTTACGCTCTTACAGGTACAGTGGGTTACTATGATTTACATCGTATGTTCTACAACCCGCTCGCTGGGACGGGGAGGAGAACTCTAGAAATTTGTTACCTAAAGTTTGATTGGCCTAGGGCGGGCATCGGGTAGCTATGTCCACTACATTTACCAGCTCCACTAGGGTGCAATCTTCTTTAAAATTCGTTTCATGGAACGTGGAAGGGTTAAACTCCCCCATTAAACGCCGTAAGATACTGACTCATCTCAAACGGCTAAAACCAGACATATCATTTCTCCAGGAGACTCACTGGGATATAGGCGATAATAATGTTTTGAGAGATACCTGGGTGGGTGAATTTAAGGCTGCCCCCTTTACCTCAAAACGCAGGGACGTGTTAATACTTTTTCGCAAACACCTTCCTTATACTATTCGGGATGTATGGTCGGATCAAGAGGGCCACTTCATATTTCTAAAACTCCTATTGTTCGGCTCAGTTTACACATTAGCCGCTATTTATGCACCGGTAAGCCACCATAAAATGTTTTTTACTAACATATACACTAAACTTTTGGCATGGGCAGAGGGAGAAATAATAATGGGTGGAGATTTCAATTGTGTTCAATCTAATGGGCTTGATAGGTCTACAGGCATGGGGAGGGGCATCGGGGGAAGAGATGTAACCCCTATAAATTTACTAACTAATAGCCTGGGCTTATGCGATCCCTGGAGGTGCCGCTACCCAGTATCCAGAGAGTATACCTTTTACTCACACCCCCACCACTCCTCATCCAGGATAGATTACTGGTTACTGTCAAACTCTCTATACCATAAGGTCTTAGACTCTGGGATCAACCTTATCACTATATCAGACCATGCCCCGGTGTGGTTTACGTTAGCCCTAACTGACCCAATCCTCACATCCTATAATTGGAAATTCCCCTCCTATCTGGCTAATTCCACAGACTTCCAGGCCCACCTGAGACAGACAGTTCTTACATACATGAAAGATAATGCAGAACATAAGCAGGATATCAATCTGTTCTGGATGGCGGCCAAGCCGGTGATTAGAGGACAGATCATGGAGTATGTGGCCAGGAAACGCAAAAAACTAGCAAATGCCATAGCGGAGTGCAGTTCCAGGGTAGCTGAGACCTATGATACCTTACTCTTACAAGACTCCGAGGAGGCAATGAATTCATACCGTGCTGCCAAACAAACTTATGATGCCTTGTGCACAGAGAGGGACCAATTTACACATAATATCCAACGCAATAGGTATTTTCGTGGCAGTAATAAGGCTGGGAAACTGCTAGCTAATCTGGTCCGCTCCCAATCCGCCCCCTCCCAAATTTTACAAATTGAAACACCCCAGGGCTCACTAGCTGAGAACCCTCGGGAGATCCTCCAGACATTCCAAAAATACTACGAACAACTCTATTCAGCCCAACCTGACACCCCTGAGGCGGGTTCTGATTTTCTTAGACTAGCAGACCTACCCGAGCTTACTTCGGAGGAAAGAGAAGCGCTGATTTCCCCTGTCACTGACTTAGAATTATCCCCCATCATCAAGTCTTTGGCAAATGGCAAGTCCCCGGGCCCCGATGGCTTTAGTGCCGAATTTTATCGCATGGCACATGAACAGGTCTTACCTCACCTCACCTCCCTTTTCAACGCTATGCTTGCGGGAGGCCCTGCCCCACATGGCTTCACCGAAGCTAGAATTGTGGTTTTCCCAAACCTGGGAAGGACCCTATGAAGGTGCAGTCATACAGACCTATTTCTTTGCTAAACCAGGATTTAAAACTTTTTACCAAATTGCTAGCTCAGAGGCTTCAAACCATTCTACCCAGGATTCTGCATCCTGCTCAAAATGGCTTTGTGAGGGGACGTACCTCTGTACACAATATACGAATGTTAGTTGCTGCCCTACATAAATTTCAACAGCTCTCCAATAAGGAAGCTATTATAGTTAGCTGTGATGCCGAAAAGGCGTTTGACAGAGTTTCCTGGGCGCATATTCTTAGGGTACTCCAGGCCCAGCGGTTTGGGGACGGGTTTATGAAAATATTTAGTATGTTATACTCCTGTCCTACATCGCACTTAACGGTTAATGGTTTAAACTCCACGGCCTTTTCATTGCATAGAGGGACCCGACAAGGCTGCCCACTTTCGCCACTTCTTTTCAACTTGGCCCTAGACCCACTGATTAGGACATTCTTAAAAGATAATACCTGGAGAGGCATATCCCTAGGTGAATCTGAAATAAAGGTGTCGGCTTTTGCAGACGATCTACTATTATATATTAGTAACCCCAAGGTGGCCATACCTGGCTTACAGCGAACCCTGTCAGATTTTCATGAGATATCTGTTTTTTTTATTAATTTTGATAAGACAGAAGCATTGGCAATATTCCCCGAGGCCACGCAGGGATGGCCCTCCCCGTTCCCATTCCGTTGGGCACGAGATTATTTGATCTATCTAGGCTTACGGTTCCCTAGACAGCTATCTGATTTATATTCAATTAACTATACGTATTTTATCTCCCGAATGAAGGCAGATTTTGATAAATGGCAACATCTCCCACTATCTTACATGGGGAGGTGCCAACTATTTAGAATGATATCCTTTCCACGCCTCCTCTACCCGGTCCAGATGCTGCCATACCTTGTGAGTAAACAAGATGTTCTGTCAATTAACAGGGCTCTCACCAAATTTATATGGGCTGGAAAGCGCCCCCGAATTGCACTATTTAAACTGCAACAACCCCTAACGCTAGGAGGCATTAACCTCCCGAACATACAAGATTATGCTCTGGCCTCAAATGTGCGGTATGCTCTGGACTGGGTGGGAGGGACAAACCACTATGTTAACTTAACTTTGGACCAGGCATTCCTCCCGAACTCCTCCCTGGTGGCACTTTTACACTTGCCATTGTCAGCGATAGAACAAGATGTGAAAATTAACCCCCTACTTTTTACTCCCTATCTAACCTGGCGTTCTACACGCCGGCGCTCCAAATTGCCTACCACTAGCTCCCTGTTTATGCCACTAACTCATAAACGTACCTTCCAGGGTGGTAACCCAGATGTAATTTTTGGGAGATGGCACCTCCGGGGGCTACGACTCGTACACCAATTTCTAGACGCGGAGTACACCACAGTACTCACACTATCTAGTTTACAGGAAAGATTCCCAAATATAACCTTCCCAATATTTGCATACTTCCAGGCCAGAAGTTATATTTCAAAATTAATAACTACTCTTCCAAAAGCCGAGTTTACCAACACATTAAATAATTTAATAATCACGTCCAAAGGCAGGTCACTATCCACTTCTATACTATATGACCTGACACGGAAGAAAATAGATCTAACAATGAACTCCACAGGACTATCCAAATGGCATGACACGTCCCCGGGAATTAGCACAATGGATGTAATCAGACTCACAGTCCGACTTAACAAGCAATTGGTCTCTGCGTCATATGCAGAAATGCAATACAAAATCCTGCACAGAGCCTACTACACCCCAAAGTTGAGATATCTCACAGGGATGTCTGATAACTCTAATTGTTTCAAATGTGCTTCGGCCGATGCAGAGATCACCCACTGTCTTTGGTCCTGTACGATTGTACAGCTCTTTTGGGACGCAGTGCAGTCGTATATCGCTAACACTTTACATATATCGTTTAAAATTACTATGCCCTGGGCCCTATGGAACTTCTACCCTTCTTCCCTCACCCCCAAACCTACTTTGGGAGCTCGCCTTCTCTTAGCAAGGATTGCTGCGGCAGCAAAAAAAACCATATTGTCAAAATGGATACACGCAGACCACATACCACTATCCCTCTTCATGCCTAGACTGACCTACATGTACCAGATGGACTGGGTAGAATGTGTGCTCGATGTGGAATCCCGGGCTTCTAAATTTTTTTATATCTGGCTGCCCTATATACTAACACTGACCCCCACAGAACGAGATAATATTAGAAAAGCCGTACAATTGTCCACTTGGTACAACATGACGGTCTTGGAGAAAGGGACTCCTCCCTTTTAATTCACCACGGGAAAACCTGGAATACTACTCCATACTTCCTAATACCAACTAAGTGCACCCTAGTACTGCAACCCTTGCTTGCCCTTCTATATATGTGTGTATATATATATCTAAGTATACATGTACCCTATACTGCCTGTACCTGTAATGTGAACTTTATTGACTTGTTATGTGATGTTAACTGCTTATATTTCAATAAAAATTAAATTAAAAAAAAAAAAAAAAAGGCCTTACGGTTCTCCAGGGACTTTTCTCTGAAGGCTCTGTATTTCAGGAGAGGGTGTGGTTTGTGATGCAGAGGGCACTGCTTGGCGGGATCTTTCTCCCTGGTCTCTTGGTGAGCAGAGCTGATAAACCTGTGGGAAGAATCTGAATTATGAACGTTAGTCTTGTGAACTGTGACTGCAGTTTTGAGAGGGTTAGGTAGTGCAGGGGTAGTGCCTGTTAGGGTAAAGGCAAAGCTAGGGTCATTCCTGGTCTTGGCTTGCTGATTTACAAAGTCCACGAAAACAGAGAATGGTGGAAATGGTACCTTGTTCTGCTGTTTGAACTTTGAACCGTGGGAAATCCATTGTTCCTGTAGATTATAAGGTAGATTTTGCACTATAGGGTTAATGCCTCTGGCGGTGTCTAGGAAGGAAAGTCCTGGCAAGTCTCCCTCACATTTGGCTACTTGGAGCTCCATTAGTAAGTCGCTTAACTCTCTAAGTCTCTGATAGCCTCTGTTAGGTAACCTAGGAAAATCACCAATCCTTTTGAACAGTGCATTTTCAATTACCTCTGGTGAACCATAGCACTCATTAAGTCTGTCCCAGATCATTTTAAGGCCATTCTCAGGATGGTTAATATTAATCACTCTTATCCTTCTAGCATGTTCAACTGATTCATTCCCAAGTCATTTAATTAAGAGGTCTATCTCTTCACTATATAAAAAGGCCTAAATCTTTGATTGCGTTTTGGAAAGAGGATCGCCATGCTCCGAAACTCTCAGGGTGATCATTGAACTTTGAGAGTCCTTTTGTGACCAGGTCATGGCGAGCAAGAAATCTGGCAAAGTTTAATGTATCTTGATTGGCTCTAGGTGCATTAGCATGGTGGGTAAGTGGTGTGTTATCATACCTGGTAGGAATGACTGGTTCCTGCTGGCTTGTATTTCCCCACCTTTGTGTGTAGGAGGTAGTGCCATGGTTGTAGTTTGCGAGTACAGGCTCTTGGCATAGGGGAGAGTTGTTTCATGGATCCACTGTGATTGGAGTCCTCTTGCTTGCAGGTTTGCAGTTTGCTACTGACTTGTGGTGGCACTGCATAGTGTACTTGGCTTGTTTCATTTATGAAATCTGATTGCATACCTTGTACTGGTGGAGCGTTGCTGCTATTTGTGGACACTTGGCGCACGTATTCTGCTGCACGTTGCATTGAATTCTGTGATCCAAGTTCTGCATCAAGTATATTAATGGTTTCTTTTATGTTGACAAGTTCTGCAGACTCTAAGAACTCTGCTTCGGCCATAGCGGCAGCAGCTTCCTTCTCAGCGGCAAGCTTTTCTCCATATCCTTTTATGCACCCAGACGTACCTTTTCTGCCTCCATGTGAGATTTCTCTATTTCTTTCTCTGCTTCCAAACATGATTTCTCTACTACATTTCTTGCTCAGCAAAGTTTGCCCGTACCTTTGCAGCTTCTGTTTTTGCACGTGCAAGGATGGCTGTATTGCTAACTGATGTTGATTTGGAGGAACCAGAGATGTGGGACCTTGTTTTGCATGAAGATGTTGTTTTATGAGACATAATGATGAGGTGTAAATGCTTGACTGCGTAGAGACTGCTGTATTGCCGTGTGCAGGTATCTGTTCTGACAGTGTAGCAGAGCTCTGTGAAGTCAGGTTCTTGGAACTATTAAGCTGTTTGACTGTGCAGGGACTGTTGTATTGCCATGTGCAGGTAGCTGTGCTGACAGTGTGAGGCTTCTGTGTAGTCGAATGGCGGTACTCCTATTGCTGAGTTGCCACTGTTAGCAGACTGTATAGAAACGTGTGCTGTCATATGCAGATAGCTGTTGCTGGCAGTGTAACAGATCTGTAAGTCAGTACATGTGATCCACTTGCTGACAGACAATGCTACTGACAAATTCAGGATGTATGTTTTAAGTTGCTGACAGCCTGATATTTTACTGACAAATCAGTGTGCATGTGTCCAACTCGATGGTAGCGTCGATGGCATCGATGGTTTGCTGATGAAGTCAGTGTGCATGTGTCCAAATGCTGATAGCATCGATGTTTTACTGTTCAGTCTCTCACTAAGCAGCTTGGTAAATTCGAAACCTACAGCATAACCCTCCTTTACTTTTCAATAATCGATCTTAATACGATGTCTGAAGAACGGTATTTATTATTATTATTAAAGGGATCATGTATATATATGCGATGATTGATTAGATGGTGTATATACAAGTGAATTGGGTAAAACTGTAAATAAAACATAAACATGCAATTACAATCTGCACATAGAAAAATGCAAGGTAAACATGCAGTACTGTACACATAACATTGTGCATACAACCTGACATTATGGGTAAAAGGTATATGCTACAGTGTAACTGGTATTGCTAACATACTGTACATAACTGCCTCTCTCCGAGGTGGGGCGTGGCCACGGCAGAGCGGGAGTAGAGTGGCGTGGTATGGGAGCTCCCTGGAACATGTCCTGATATCAGGAAAAAAAATAAAAGTGTCCTAGCCAGCGAATGTGAGAAGAGCCACATCCTCTTTTCCCCATTCCCATCTACCCCATCCATCTTTACTCCCCCCGTCCCCATCCCAGAACCCCCATCCCCCTTTCCCCCTTTCCCATTAGATATGTCATAATGGACGACCCTACTACGACCCCCCTTAAATATGCCCGGACAGTGTTTATTAACCCCTCATACACCCCAAATGACACGCATACGTTTTAATCATAATCCCTCAGTAATGACACCATCTGCTGACAGTATCCCATTGAACCTTATGTCGACATCCTTACCCTCCAAACAATAAAATACTATGATCCCCTAGACCATCAGACTGTACTGCTGACCTTTAACCGACCAGCATCGGTATCACCATGACAGCACGCAAGACGGGAGACACTCCCACTAGCGCCACAGACTGGACCCACCCCCATACCCTATTTAAACCCTCTATACATCTCCAAGAACTATCCTTGACAAAGGCTGTCTCACAGCTGAAACGCGTTGGACCAACACAGCAACAACAGGCTTTGCTGCCTACCACACACCTCTCATCCACCTCCGCTACCTCCGTGTCAGCACGAGACGCTGACGTCACAACAGCGCGCCGGGACACGCCGCGTCCGACAGACCGGCAACCCGGCACCCGCTAGGAGCGGAGGAAAGACCGCACACTAACGCTGCATCAGCCGCAATACCTACAGGACCGACCGGTACTCCTAGTGAGCCCAGGACGTCCGCACAACGACAGCGAACAGGGTAAGGAGCAAGGTGCGGGACGCCGCTACTTGCCTGCTTTCATCCCTGCAGAACTGTTTTGCACCATCAGACTTTAAATTGAACAGCACACAAACATTGTAGGAGACATAAGTCCGCTGGACTTATGGTATAAAGGTACCTGTTGGCACCCTGATTCCCAAGGGACTCCTCACCACCAACACGCTGTCAATTTTCACAGAGACTCCACACCACACTGTATCTCAATAGGAGACATATGTCCCTTTAGGACATATGGTAAAAGGGAACCTGTTGGCATCCCAATCCCCACAAGGGCTCCTATAGGGGCAGTAAGGTGTGTATCGACATTTACCGACACTGCTCCTTTGACTGTGTCGACACCAGCTCCAGCGGAGCACCCGCTCATTATTGTCACATTTTAAAAAAAATAAAAAAAAAAATATTTCTTAATTTACCACTTATCCTCCTGACTGTCATTTAGAGATCATTACCACCCACCCTGCACCTCCCCACCACTCATTCCCTATCCTCCCTCCTCCCGTCTCCCATTCCCCACCCCCCCTCTACCCCCCCTCCCACCCCCCCTTACCTTCCCTTCCTTCCCTCCAACTGATTCGCCATACATACCACACATAGGGCCTTATTCTGCTTGGAGCGTCCGGGCCATACGCGTACGTCCCGGGGTTTTTTACGATCTGCGCATGTGCAGATACGCTAATGCGCCGGCGCGAACACTCCACAACGCTTACGGCCGGGGGTCTCAACGTGCGAAAAAACCTGTACGCGAGCGTACGGGTAATGGGGCGGCATAGGGGCGTGTTGATGGGAGCGGCCGAAATAATGAGGGAAAATGGGCGTAAATATGGGCGTACACGGGGGTGTGCACCCAAAATGAGCGGTGCTACTACCGCACGATCGACTAAGGCACCGTTCGTTTCGGACGCCAAACAGGCGGCCGCCAACCGCCAGCTAAAACCACCCCTACAGATACCGCATGCCAGCGTGCGCCTGAGTTGGCTAATTAACGCTGATTACTACTCAAACACATACACCTGAATGTAATAAGCAATGCTGCAGTCTATTAACTACAAACCATGATTTCACTGCCTGCAAGCCACACATGCAGCACGCAAACACATTGGAAGCTTATGTTCCTATACTTCTCCACATGTAAAGGTTTGTTTAATTTAAGGTAAGAATCTTTTTATACGCTAAGGTAGGTATTTGCTAAACAGACACATTCACTACCTGCTTTCATAGACTTTACGCAGTAGCACACTCAATCTACACAAGTCGACATGTGTCAACGTGTTCACTCTAATACTAACATAGGTTTTGTATTTAGGATACAATAACATAAACCACATCTAACACCTACAAACGATGTTTCAGCAATGTTTGAAGCCCATGACCACTATTTTCCACACAATCTTTGTATAGTACCCAAAATTATGACCTGTACCACTATCTCATCTGCTATGATTTGGATTTCACTACACTCTGGATGTAAGATGCCACTAATCACATTATTGCACTCTCATCTCTCTAACAAAGGATTCCTACATCTGCTTATGACACTGTCAAATCATATATATTTTAAAAGTTATGCATGTTTGTTCACAAGCTAATTTATCATGTTTGGCTCATTCACACATCTTTTTTTAGGGAGGACACATATGAATTCCTACACAAATGTACCTTTTCACCCTTGTTTGTCTGCCTCACCCACTCCATGAGGAAAGCATTGTTCTGGACCTGCTTTTACCTACTACTGTAGGAGCTACCTCACCTGCACACAAACTGCTTTCTCACCTATTAAGTTGCTCTGCACATGTGCTGACACAAACTAATTAGCAGGGAAAAGTTGGATAGGAACATGGGAATGGCCATGGAGAGGGTTACACATGGGAAACTTCCACCACACTTCAACAAATGTTCAAAAATACCCTGGTCAGTAAGTACACATAAATCTAGTATTTGTTTCACACAAGAAATGACACATACCACAATTTAGATTTAATTTGTAAAATAAATTTATTTGCTGTTCAGCATCACAGCTTGACACTTTAATGTGAGAAATCAAAAAAACAAATAAAATAGACACACAAATAATAAAACAGCCAGAACAAGAGGTTGCATATCTCCAAACATGTGTTACCCTGCAAATGCAATGGTGAAAGAAATGGGGACACCAGAATACGTACTGCAACAACCAGGGTGAATACTAAGCAAGATACACACCACCAAAAAAAAATATCCTGCATTTGTAGAGGTCAAAATACGAACTTTCATGCCCATGGCACGCAAATGGATCGATGGGCAACTCAGGAAGCGGATGTCCAGTGCAATTTAAACCTTTGGCCTCCAACCACAGAGGAAGTGAACCAGGTCTCATTTGGGCCCTTTTTTGACCCTTTTAGATGGGGCCTTGGGGACAGGGGCCTTTGGGTCAGCTGGCTTTCGGCGTCTTCCCCTAGTCGCCACAGGAGGGTCAGCCGAGGTGGAAGGTTGGGGAGCAGCTTGGGGTGGGGCAGCAGATGGGGGATTGTCCCTTAGGGACCTGGCGGTGGACAGCTGCTCCGCAATAAGTTCATTCTGGCGGCTGAGGTGTTGGCCAATGCTTAGCATGCCAGCCGCCAGAGTTTCATTAATGCGGTTCAACGCCTCAACCTGCAGCTGGTTTGTGGCCTTCCACTCCGCCAGAAAATCCGCCACCTGCTGCTGACGGATCGCAGCATCCACCCCTTGCTGCTCGATCCTGTCCAGCGTCACCAACAGGCTCTCACTCAATGTCTCCTGTGGCTGGGGCTGGGGGCGACGTCTTGCTGGAGGCTGGACCACCTGCTCCACCTGTGGCTCTGCAGAGGCCGATGCTGCCGGTACATCCTGACTTTCTGCTTCTGCTAGGATAAGAATTGAAAACAATGTCACCATCACATACGCAATAAAAAATATCTTTCTAAATACAATGCATTACTGTGACTTACCATCAAAAGCAGCAGCAAAGACCTCCACCGGGAGCTCACTGTCCATATTGGAGATCCCCCTGATCTCCCCCACATCGATGACGTCACAGGAGTCCAGCTCCAGGGGGGTAAACTCCAAATGGTCAGGCATAGGACCGCTCCCGGTGGACATGCTGTGGTTGTACCGGTCAGTCATCTTCCTCTTCAGGGCACTTTTGAAGTCAGTCCACCTACAAGTTTAAAAATACAAATATCACCATGAGATATGTGCACCACTGTGCTACGTGTAGGGTTACCACCTAGTCCCTTTAATTCCGGACACATGTTACTTACACAGGTTCTGTGGCAGTTTAAAATTAGGTGAAGTGGAGTCTTGAAGTCAGCCAGCCACAGAACCTGTGTAATTAATATGTGTCCGGAATTAAAGGGACTAGGTGGTACCCCTAGCTACGTGACATTTCCTAGTGTGGGTGATCTTTTGTGCCATGTGTGGCCAAATATTTCTTTGATGGACAAAACCATGTGCACTGCAGGTGAGGCAGGTGTAAAACCCCACCCAAATCTGATTATCTCTGCACAAGTAACACCTGCCTCACCTGCAGTGCACATGGTTTTGTCCATCTAAGAAATATTTGGCCAGAAAGAGTGAACTACAATAAGGGCCTCAGTTCCTGCTGGAGACTGCTGAAAAATTGCCCTGACAAACACACTAACCTTTTCTTCACCGCGTCCCAAGTTCTGACCACTGGTGACACCTGGTTCACTTCCTCTGTGATCTTGTCCCAAAGGTTTCTCCTGGCACTGGCACCCGGCTTCCTGGTTGCCAATTCAATCCATTCGCGTGCCCTGGGCACGAGAATTCGCATTTCGGCCTCTACAAATGCAGGGTTTCTCCTTCTGGTGGTGGTATCCTGCTCAGTCATCACCCTAGATGTTGCAGCACGTTTTCTGGTGGCCCCAGCTCTCTCACCATGCACCTGCTGGGTCACACCTGTTTGGAGAGATGCAACCTCTTGTTCTGGCTGGTTGCTTGGCCCTTGTGGAGCTGGTGGAGGTTCACCAGGGCCTGTTACTGAGGGGCCCGCTTGATCTTGCAGGCGACTCCTCTCTTGGGCCCTCCTTCTCCGCTCCTGTTCCCTCTTCTGTAATGCTTGAAGCAGGGATTCGGCTTGTGCTCTCTGCAGAGCGTCCTCTGCTGCTGAATCGTCAGAGTCAGACATGTTTGCAGCAATTGTGGGCTGCATCTGACTGAATATTTATATGTTAATCTCCCGCCACGAACAAGGGGGCGTATATTTTTCCCCGCAAGGTAGATGCAAATTTACGCCGATATTTCCCACCGATAATTGCCGCTTAAATTACGCAGGTCTCAATGCACCTGATTAATCACCCGTATATGTATATACACAGGTTGTGGAGCATTGTGGGCTACATCGTGAAATGTGTGCACCTGTCATTCCAATGATGAGTGTTGTCAGCTGGTATCTGTTGGAGTTCGTGTATGCTTTGTGAGTCACATTTCAAAACATCACGTTATCATGCTTGCCTTGCATATGTAATGTGTATGAAATTGTCATACAGCAACATGTTGCATTGTGGCCCTTTAGGCAGCGTAGTTATAAGTAGAGGGTTGCGTGTATTATTTTCCGCCTACTGTATATACAGTACTCCTCCCCATGCATATCGGTGTATCGTGCCCCCTTTAAGCAGCGTAGTTATAAGTAGAGGGTTGCGTTTATTATTTTCCGCACACTGTAAATACAGTACTTCTCTCTTCATTGAATGCATGCTGTTGGTTGTGGTGTGTGTATATCGGAACGGTCCGCGTAAGTTTCTATTCGCATCCAGTTTGTTAATGTAAGAGGGATTAATAAAGTTAATACCAAACAAACAATTTTTTCGACCAATCAGCAAGCACCAAAAGTGATATATGTACCTGCAATTAATAACTGCGCCATTGCCAATATGACTTGTACAAGAGCTAGGCCCTTTTCGACATCAGAGCTTTTGGCCCTGGTGGAAGTGATGGATCGTCACCTGGGGCCCAGGGGCCCATATGTATCTAATGCGGACAAGCGGCGGGCGTATAATGCTGCCCGCCGCCTGATATTTTCCACAACCGGCGTCCGCAGAAGCCTGGGCCAGGTTGAGCGGCGCTGGTCCGACCTGCGCCGGCGGCAGCCGGTTCTACTCAGCAGCCTTCGCCGCCATATTGCCCGATGTAAGTTTTGATTACTAGTATGTCAGCGTTTTTTAGCAATGTTTTGTGTACTTTTTATAAATATGTTCCTGAGTATGGGGGTGTATATGGGTGTATAGGGGGTGTATATGGGTGTATATGGGGTGTATATGGGGTGTATATGGGTGTATATGGGGGGTATATGGGGGGTATATGGGGTGTATATGGGGGTATATGGGGGGTATATGGGGGGTATATGGGGTGTATATGGGTGTATATGGGGGGTATATGGGGGGTATATGGGGTGTATATGGGTGTATATGGGGGGTATATGGGGGGTATATGGGTGTATAGGGGGTGTATAGGGGGGGTTTAAGTAGTTGATCAGTTTTTGGGTGTAGGATATCAAATAGTTTGCATGATAAATGTCTGAAATTTCACAGCAATGATAATTTTGAAGGTTATGAGCATGACTAATGTGAATTTTTCTTTCCCCCTTTTTTATGAAACCCAATCTTCGATTTCTATGCCATCAACATGAACATTTCAGCACGGGCAAGGGCACGCATTCAAGCCCGGGAGCAGGCAGCCCGGGACCAGGCAGCCGAGGAGGAGGAGGAAGAGGAGGAGGAAGAAGAGGAAGAGGAAGAGGAGGAGGAGGAAGAGGAGGAGGAGGAAGAGGAGGAGGAGGAAGAAGAGGAGGAGGAAGAAGAGGAGGAGGAACAAGAGGAGACCCAGGGTGCAGTTTGGACCCACACCATTTCCCCATCCCCTTCCCCCTCCACAACCCCCCCCCCCTCCACAACCCCCCCCCCCTCCACAACCCCCACCCCCTCCACAACCCCCACCCCCCCCCCCCTCCCCACCCCATTTCCAACCCCCCTACACCTCTCCACCACCCACCCCCAAACCTCTCCACTCCCCAGTCACACCCACTACCTCGGTCCAAACACCAGGACCATCCTCCTTGCTCCTGCCCCCCCCAACCACTCCACAGCCAACCAGCGGCGCCCAGGATGGCTCAAGTAGCCGTAAGTAAATAATGTGTCTAATGTTGACCTACACATTTCTACACATAAACAATCACAACAACCACATATGTGTATCCAACATCAACATTAGTTGCAACATATCACTGCAGGCCGACCATGAGGTGTGTCCTGTCCTTCTCCAGGAACAAGGCTCCCCTTGGTGGTTTTTTGGAGTGTGGCCATGCCTCACCCCTTGAATAATTGACATAACAGTACATCCAATGAGATATCCGACATTAGTGGTGTGGTAGTTATGTGGCTCCAGGTGTTGGGTAACTCCAGTTCCCAGCATGATGTGCAACACAGGACCAGATTATAATGGAGGCGCAAGGGGTCAGTGCCCCTGGGACCCCCTCTAGCTAGGGGCCCCCTGTGGTTGTCATTTTTTTTTGTAGCTAAATGTTTGTGCATGGGTGGGGTAGTGCTGCAGCTTCACCTATCTGCCAATGTGACAATGATTTATGGTGCTGAGCATCGGGAGGCAAGGCACACTGATTGCACAAGTGTGCAGTGCATTTCTGGGAGTTGACTAAGTCCCATGACACTTTGCACCAGAGGACAGAGGCTGAGAAGTTTGTGCTGAGCTCTGATTGGTGGAGCTCATTACATGCTTCTCAGGTCCATGGAGAACAGCAGCAGCAGCTTAGTCATAGGAGGGTTTTTAATCAGAGGCAGCACTAGGACTGTGAGGTCTCCTCCAGAGTAAGGGCCAGAGGGACAAACACAGGCTTTTCATGTGGTGTGTGTATATATATATATATATATGGTGTCTATTATTATTCCGAGTGCCGCCAACCCCCTGTCTATATATATATATATATATATATATATATATATATATATATATATATATATATATATATCCCCTGCAGGTAACCATTGACCAAGTTTATTCTGCCTTTACTCTATGTTTTGACAGTATAATATTCGCCCATACAGTGTGCGGCCAGTAATGACAAGTGCAAGGGGGCCCCCCGCTCTAAAGTACCCCGGGCCCCCCAAAGGCTTCATCTGCCACTGGTGCAACTTAAATGTAGAGATTGTTTTGGTAATAGTGTGTGAGGCCATGCGGATGCATGCTTTACAAACATAGCTGTAGGCCTATAATTTGTACAGCAATGTCCGAAATTTAAAATAGTAATGAGTGCTTAAGCCACAACAATGTCATAACCCTTAAATAGCACAGGCTAATTGTGAGGTTAGAGGAGAGTCCCCCAAAACCAAAGTACCAATTGGGATACAGCATACATTCATTGATGAAGGAGTAATTGAATTAATGTTATTTACTATGTACAGTATGTGTGTGTTAACATATTATTTTTTAGTACTGTGTTTACAGCATCTTCAATGTAGTTTACAAATGTATGTGGCCTTCACACATAACTCTGAACTTTTTATTATGTACAAATACAACAAACATTTGTGTATGTTATATATTAATTTTTTTTTTTTATCCCTTCACTACAGACACTGAACAGCAACAGGAGGAGGTCGCCAGAATCATGAGGGAAATGTTCCTGACCCTCCTCTATTTATTTATTCTTTTTGGGCAACTGGAGGCCCTCATTTAATTTATTTTTATCCCCCCCCCCCCTTATTATGTTTGTTACAAATAAAAGTTTCGATTCTGTTATAAATTGCCTGTGTTTTTACTAATAAATATGTTAGAGGGCTTGTAAGGGTAGGTACATACAGATGTGTACTGTACGTTATACTTGTAATTTGAGGTGAGGGGTAATGATTGATGTGTGAATGTGTGTGTTTTTGAGTAAAACAACACATAGTGAAAATGCATGAATGTTTAATGTTGTTCGATTAAAACATCACACATAACATCAGGGTAGGTATACATGTTACACATTTTGGACAAAGTAATTACGTACATAATTTAGTACATATACAGAAACACCAACATAACTTGATTTAAAAGTAACAGCAATATGGGGACACATAGATAGTGATTAAAATGCCACATTAGAACATAACAAATATACATGTAATGAGGGTTCAAATGTAGTTTTATTAGGTCTTTATTAAGGTAGACAATTGAGTTAATAGAAAACAATAAGTGAATAACAAATAGATTAATTAATCAATTGTCAGATTAGTAGTTGAGAGGCAAGATTTGCAGGTCCATATATGTGAAGGGTATGCCAGCGTGCACGGACGTACGCTCACTCTCACGAGCGGTGACATAAGCTGAGTTTTCCATTGAAAACAATAGGGACCCGTCCGTGCAAACTGGCGTACGCTCAGATCGCCGCAAGAAGGCGGTGGGGAGACGGAGGAAAGACGGCCGTAGACGGCGCCGTACGCTCAGTTGTACGCCTGTTGTCGGAGTGCAAGGGCTGGCCCGTCCGCGTACGTTGCCGTACGCTCATTTGTACGGCACTCCCCTTCTACGGTATTTCTGGCCGTACGTAAGCGGCTGATTTGTGGGTGGACTTAACCCTAACGGCCGCGTACGGCTAGCGTGCGGTAATGGCGAACGTACGCACGTTTGGCCGCTCCGATCAGAATAAGGCCCATAGAGTGCGCTATCCATCTATCTAACCAATTTGTACTTAAGGGGTTCTGGACAACCCCTAGGATTAAGCAGCACCACGCACACTTAGCAGGTAGAGCGCAATATACCCCCACCTCTGCAATGACAAGAATGGTAAAGTTTGCTGGCAGAACATCAAATATCTGCCCAAAATGCAACAGCGAGATAGGAACATTTATACACCTGCTGTGGGGATGTTGGTTGGTAGCCAAGTTTTGGGGGGAAATTATACAGATAATAATAGATACTGGGATAGCCAAAGAAACCCTCACTCCGAATTGTTGCATACTCTGTATAATGAGCAATAGCAGACTGAAAACGGAGGAGAAACTGTATGTGATTAATATGTGTTCATTGGCTAAGGTGATGGTGGCTAGAACATGGCTCTCCAGCAAAGGCCCAGATACCAATAGCTGGAAAGCTTTGGTCAATTACACTGTCAGATGTGAAAAATATGTGCACTTAAATAGGAACACAATGAGTAAATATGAAAAAATATGGCACTATTGGATAACCTCCGCACATTGGAGTAACGATACACTTAACTAAATGAAACACAAATGGAAATGGTATAACTAAATATATCAAAGTGTACGTGCACTTTCAAAATAGTATTGCACAATCAAAATAATCTATAAGAGACACGGATACACAGTAGTTAGATAACTGCACATAATCACTATAAAGATTGATATAGATTGCAGGAACCACTTAGGGAGTAATGTAAAAAAAAAAAAAAAAAGGAATAATATTGTATCACGTAGCCATGGGCACCGCATACGCATTATAAATGGTAGCACATCTCAAAAGTATAGTTTTTTCTAAATGGTACCTGTATATACCAGGATAAAAAGTAGTTACAAGAAGTAAAGATATCTCCAACCCCATGACCCCTAGGAACGGTAATCCAACAATATAGGTGGATAGAGATCCCCGGGAGAATCTGCCGCCACGGCACTGTTATGTATGTAATCATGTATCAACGTTGTACAATACATTCGTAGAGCAAAACAGCTTAAACTCTGTGAACACTCCTCTATATGTCCGCATCTTGATGTAGAGTTGTTTGTGTTGGGATGCAGTTAAGATCCCGGCGGTCGGGATCCCGGCGTTCAGAATCCCGACGCCGGAATCCCGACCGCCGAAATGCCGACACTTTCTCCCCCCTGGGGTGTCCACGACACCCCTGGAGGGAGAATAAAATAGCGTGCCGAGCGTAGCGAGGCACCGGGCCCGCTGCGTGGCGAGCGCAGCGAGCCCGCAAGGGGGGGCGATCCACGTCCCCCCCTTGTCGGCATTTCGGCTGTCGGGATTCCGGCGTCGGGATACTGAACGCCGGGATCCCGACCGCCGGGATTCAATACTGAATCCGTTTGTGTTATGTGTTATTTTTTATATGAAAAGAAACCTAAATAAAGAGTAAAATGAAAAAAAAAAACATACATAACTGCCTAAATGAGTTAGGGGTGACATAGTTTTGAGTGATAAACTCACCATCGAATGCTGTATCAGGCTGGACCATATGAGCTGTGTCTGCCTGCATCCATGTGAAACTTAATATGGCCCCTGATGATCATCTTTGTCCCAGATTGCATTGCTAGCTAGCTACAGAAAGCTAAGGGGGACAAACTACCTAGCATACAGTAGCTCTGTACTGACCACAGGAAGGAGTGGATTATACTAAACAGAGAAACAATAGAACACAACAGAAACTTAAACTGAAGGCATGACAACCTGACTTGCCCTCTCCCATTCTGCTGGAAGTCAGGGGTAGCACGGGCAGCAGAGCTTTTTCATGCTCACAACTTCTAGGTTTCTTCTACTCTTCTGTGTCTTAGTGCTGTAGCTCACATTCACAGACATGCAGGGCCGTACTGGGACCAGAAATCGGCCCTGGCATTTTGAGCACACACGCCCACTTGCAGCAGACGGGACCGAAAAGGGGGTGTGGTCTAATGGAAAGGAGGCGTGGTATCACAAAAAGGAGGCATTACACTGCGCTCAGCAGGTATATGACAGGGAGATGTATAAAGGGGGAGAGAAAAAAGGGATTGAGAAGGGGAAGAGAAAAGAAGTGTCATAGAGGGAAAAGAGTGAGGGGACAGTGGGGGGGAGAGAGGCGGGATGGAAAGGGGGGGTGATAGGGGATGGTGTGTGAGAAGAAAGAGAGGAGGAAGGAGAGAGAGGGGACAGTATATATATATATATATATATATATATATACCTCTTCCACACACAGACACACTATATAATTTATGACTATCACCTCCCTTATATACAGATAGGGCAGGCCTTATGCTTGCTGGCGAATCGCCAGCAGCATGCTGCTGGCGATCCGCCAGCAACACGGCGCGCCATCTGACTGAGACGCGCGTGCGTCCCCCACGCACGTGCGTCTCAGTATCCGGGCGGCCGGCGGGCGAGGCGGACGCAATACTGTCCGCCTCCCGCTCGAGGGGGGCTGGGGGGACCCGAGGAGGCTGTGGGGGGGTGCGGGCGCCCGGTGTGGGCACCGGGCGACCGTCGGAAGGGGATGGCAGCACCGTCGGAAGGGGACGCGCGCGCACCTCGTGCGCGCGCGTCCCCTTCCGACACACAGATGGCGCGGGAGCAGGGAATGGCGAATGGCGTCGCCATCGCCATCCCCTGCAAAGATGAGCCCGGCCCCATCTGTACTTATGCCTATTTACTGCACACACATACCGCTTATATACATTACATATATGCCTAGCACCCTCAACCCCAACAATTTTACACCCATGTATATACTGTATGCTTAGTTCATGATGCCACAAAAACGATTAACCTACTTTTTTCATCTGACAGGTAGTTGTTCCTCTGTGCTGGGACGTTCACTGCTGAGTTCTCTCCTTGTTCTTAGCAGGGGCAGGATGCGGAGTCTGCAGTGTAGAGGAGCTGCAGACAGCCAAGGCAGGATGCGCTGCTACTGCTGGCTTTTCACATATCATAGCAGCCAGGGGCGGATTGGCCATTAAACTTACCGGGAAGTTTCCCGGGAGGCCGGCCACCCCTGAGGCCGAAGGCTGCAGGTGCAGAGTCAGGCTGGGCCGCGGGGCAGGGTGACAGTTGCTGCCCGGGCCAGTCCCATTTCCAGCAATTTGGGCCGGCCCCTGCACACTGCCGCCATACCGTGTGTTCCTGTGTGTAGTGTAGTGTAGTCCTGGGTTCACATCACAATACACATACTGTCTGCAAGTTCCACTTCCGCCTCCGCTCCCGCAGCATGACCGCCGGGCAGCAGAGTAGAGTCGGACCAGCAGGAGAGACCACGGAGCCGGGAGCATCAGAGATGGCTGGCGGCTGCATCATAAGCAGGGAGAGGGTAGCAGGCCTGCCAGCAGTTAGGACGGAACACTTCCTGCAAACTGAGGCCAGCCCGGCTGATAGAGGTCACCACCCGGGGTAAGTAGTGTCAGCGTTAATGCATGCGGGGGGGGGGGGGGATTCTGTGTATTCATATGGAGCTGCAGTGCCATGCTAAGGTTTAAGTGGGGGTAGTTGGTGTTAGTAATTGAGTATGGAACCGCACTGGGGTTATGTTTTATTGTTTGGGAGGGGATATGGGGGTGGGGGGGGGGGGGTTGTATATGTGTATGGAGCTGGAGGAGGTGTGTCCATTAGGGCGGAGTGAAAAAACTGAAATTGAGAAATTCAAAATCGGCTAGTGTGGAAAAGTTGTGACTTGACTTAAATAAGAAACGTGCAAAAGCATTTTGATCTGAGTCAACATCTTCTGTTCTGGCAAGAGGCCTGAAGTTTCACTTTTTTGGTGAAAATGACGAAAACTATGAAGATGCTCCGATCTAGTTAAAATTATGTCAGGATGTCTTAGAGTGGTTCATTAATATACTTTAGCATAGTAAAAGAGAGTACGAGCTTGTCCTACTGCAAAGTGAATGACTTTAGTGGGAGAAAAAATCCCTAATAATTGACCCATTTTCATGGTCACAATTGTGAATATTGTGTGTTTTCTCCTGAACGTGTTTATAATAGAAGAAGCACAAATACTCTAAATGGAATTTCGGTGACACTGTGTGAAATATAACACTGCATAATAGCCCTTAATCAGACCTGATCCCAGTACAAATTTGTTCTCAAAATGGGCAAAACAAATGCTGCATTGCAGAAGGGGCAGATGTATCGTGCTGAGAGAGTTAAATTTGGGTTGGGTGTGTTGAAACTGAAATCTAAATTACAGTGTAAAAATAATGCAGCCGGTATTTACCTTGCACAGAAACAAAATAAATCACACAAATCTAAAGGTGGCCATACATCTACAGATCGATTGTCAGATTGGGCCGGTTGGAACGAACAGCTGGTAATATCTGAATGACAGTTTTTCAGCATTTCAAAGCAAATGGTCAACTGTCATTTGCTCTCATCTTTTACCAGGATTTTTTTCCAACCAGACAGATCGGACAATAAATCTGTAGATGTATGGCCACCTTAAATCTCTCTGCACATGTTACATCTGCCCCACCTGCAGTCCAGCATTTTTTTGCCCATTTTGAGAACAAATTTGTACTGCGATCAGGTCTGATTAAGGGCCATTATGCAGTGTTATATTTCACACAGTGTCACCGAAATACATGAAATTGGATTTATGCTGCTCTCTTTGCAGTGCATATACAAAGATAGACAATCCTGTGTATATAAATAAGAAATAACTGTTGCAGTCTGTTATTGAAAAACAGTAACTGTTACAATAAGTATTACAAGTAAGTGTAAACTGTCTTATGTATCATTTTACATATCACTTCTGTTTATTGACAGAAAAACAGTGTTGCATCCCTTATACTGGGAACATGATTGGGCTGCATTACAGCATATAATTATGCCAAAGATAAGCCAATATATTAACTGTTAAATACGTTGAAGTGTATTATGATGTAATAAATTGTAAGCTTGCAGCAGGGCCCTCTAACCCCCAAGTCTGTCTGTCATTACCCAGTTTGTTTCATCACTGTCTACTATTGTAAAGCGTAAAGGAATCTGCTGAGCTATATAAGAAACTGTAAATAAATAAATAAACAAATACATCTAATGTTTAGGGAAAAAAAAACAAGAACATTGATTCAAAAAAATAACAGGTTAATCATTCTATGAGTGGTGTCCAGCAGTACATATATGCCAATCACTGTGTTCATTTCTAGGCAGCAGGGCCATCTTAACAGCAGTGTGGGCACCTGGGCAAAGCAATGCACTGGGGCCCTTACCCATTCTCCCCTCCTAGGGGTGGGAGGTGGTATCAGAAGCAGCTTTGATGTCCCACGGGTGGCAGGGGGTGCTCTATCTTCCATTCAACATGGAGCAGTAACTTCTGCTAATTACTCCTTTACTGCACAGGTGGTGGGAGGGTGAACACTAACGTGTGGAAGGGGGCACTGAGCTGTATGAAGGGTCCCTTGTAAATGACTTCCAGGGAGGTAGGGGGTGTTTTATACACAGGGGACGGTTGGATAATGGAGTGGGCTTAATATTCGTCATTTTCCGGTGGAAGGGCAGCTTGTTTGACTGCAGATATCGCCATTATCTGGAAATAGATTTCTTAGCCTAGTATAAAAACCTAGAGTCCCAACTTTCAGGAGGTGCTGGGAACTTGGGTATCAGAGATCAGGAGCCAGAGCAATCCATTGACAAAAATATAAAACGACACCAGACGTTTGGAGCTGGAGCAGGGACCGGCTGCTTGAAGGCTGATATCTCTGGTTCTGGGCATGATAGAGACAAGCCGCTAGTGTCAGAGAGAACATGAGAAATATGACTGGAAATTGTAATTAACAGGTCGGATGTGGACTGCTGCTTTGAAGTTGGATATCTGCAGTTCCCCAGGGCCGATTTTCTAAATTTTGGTAACCCTGGAAAAAGGGGATCATCAGCTATCAACATACAGCCCTTATACGCCGGGGGGCCCTGGGCAAGTGCCCATTAAGCCCATACAAAAAGACAGCCCTGCTAGGCAGGATTGATCAGCAATACTTATTACAGCATAATGCACTTTAATGTATTTAACTGTTAATATATTGGCTTATCTTTGGCATAATTATATGCTGTAATGCAGCTGCAGGTGGGGCAGATGTAACATGTGCAGAGGGAGTTAATGTGGCCATACATCTACAGATTTATTATCCGATCTGTCTGTTTGGAACAAAATACTGGTAATGGATGAGAGCACTTTGCTTTGAAATGCTGGAAAACTGCCAAAAACTGTCATTCAGATATTACCAGGTATTTGTTCCAACCAGCCAGATCTGACAATCGATCTGTAGATGTATGGCCACCTTTAGATTTGTGTTGAGTTATTTTGTTTCTATGCAGGGTAAATACCTGCTGCAATTTAGATTTCAGTTTCAACACACCCCACCCAAATGTAACTCTCTCAGCACGTTACATCTGCCCCACCTGCAATTGTGACCATGAAAATGGGTCAATTATTAGGGATTTTTTCTCCCGCCAGTCAGTCACTTTGCACTAGGACAAGCTCGTACTGTTTTTTACTATGCTAAAGTATATTAATGAACCACTCTAAGACATCCTGACATAATTATAACTAGATCGGAGCATCTTCATAGGTTTCGTCATTTTCACCTAAAAAGTGAAACTTCAGGCCTCTTGCCAGAACAGAAGATGTTGACTCAGATCAAAAAGTTTTTGCACGTTTCTTATTCAGGTCAAGTCACAACTTTCCCACACTAGCCGATTTTGAATTTCTCAATTTCCGTTTTTTCACTCCGCCCTAGTGTCCATGTATATATGATTGGAATTGGATGGATATAAGAGAGGCAGTGTATGTATGCATATATGTATGAGCGTGGTGGTGGGTACATGTATGTATATATGAGACCGGCAGCGTATGTATGTATGTATTAAAATGGTGGTGCGAGCAGCCGGGTATATGTATGTATGTATGAGAGCGGCAGGGTGTATGTATCTATTAGAGTGAAGGTGCATGTATGTATGAGAGTGATAGTGTATGTATGTAACTATAAAAAGTGCCGGAGTATGTATGTACATATGTACAGTATAAGAGTGATGGTGTTACTGTATGTATGTACAGTGTGAGAGTGATGGTGCGTGTATGTATGAGAGTGTCTGTACATGTACTGTATGTATGAGAGCGTCAGGGTGTATGTATGTATGTATGTATGTATGTATGTATGAGAGTGCCGGAGTATGTATGAGAGTGATAGTGTATGTATGTAATTATGAAAGTGCCGGAGTATGTATGTACAGTGTGAGTGATGGTGTGTGTATGTATGAGAGTGTCTGTGCATGTACTGTATGTATGAGAGCGGCAGGGTGTACAGTATGTATGTATGTATGTATGTATGTATGAATGAGAGTGCCTGAGTATGTATGAGAGTGATAGTGTATGTATGTAACTATGAAAGTGCCGGAGTATGTATGTACAGTATGAGAGTGATGGTGCGTGTATGTATGAGAGTCTCTGTGCATGTACTGTATGTATGAGAGCGGCAGGGTGTATGTATGTATGTAACTATGAAAGTGCCAGAGTATGTATGTACAGTGTGAGAGTGATGGTGCGCGTATGTATGAGAGTGCCGGAGTATGCATGAGAGTGATAGTGTATGTATGTAACTATGAAAGTGCCGGAGTATGTATGTACAGTATGAGAGTGATGGTGCGTGTATGTATGAGAGTGTCTGTGCATGTACTGTATGTATGAGAGCAACAGGGTGTATGTATGTATGTATGTATGTATTTATGAGAGTGCCAAAGTATGTATGAGAGTGATAGTGTATGTAACTATGAAAGTGCCGGAGTATGTATGTACAGTGTGAGAGTGATGGTGCGTGTATGTATGAGAGTGTCTGTACATGTACTGTATGTATGAGAGTGGCAGGGTGTATGTATGTATGTATGAGAGTGCCGGAGTATGTATGAGAGTGATAGTGTATGTATGTAACTATGAAAGTGCCGGAGTATGTATGTCCAGAATGAGAGTGATGGTGCGTTTATGTATGAGAGTGTCTGTGCATGTTACTGTATGTATGAGAGCGGCAGGGTGTATGTATGTATGAGAGTGCCGGAGTATGTACCTACCCAATACCCAGCACAGCACCCCTCCTGTGTACCCAACTCCACCTTTTGCACATCAGGAAGATGAGGAGGAGCCATATACTGCCAGAGGCAGAGCACAGCTGCACCCCATCCAGCCCCCCCCCCCCCCCAAAAAAAGTAAGATACAGTTGATACAGTCTACACACACATATATACACACACACACTGGTCCGTGTGTGGGAGAGGTGTCTGGGACACACCAGTGAGAAGGTTGTGGAAGGTGATGCAGAGCACGAGCATATTGGGTGCCACATCCAAAGCATCCACAGGGCAGCCATTGTTCAGGGAGCGAATTAGGGGCCCCATTCCTGCTCAGGATGCTTTATAGGGATCTGCTCTCTGCATCCTCGCAGCTTTGGTGGGAAACATGGGGGGGGGGGAGTAGCAGAGGGGATGTGTTAAGGACCACTAATTGTGCAGGGCAGCATGGGGCAGATCTGTAGAAGTGCGGGTGTCACAATGGGGTATCTCTCCCTTCCTGGGTTGGTGCTTCAGGGAGTCTCTCACCTTCCTCCTGCATGGAGCAGTCTCTCTCACTGCTTGTGTGTCTTGGCGTTGGACTCTGGTTATGTGCATCACAGCATTGCTAGTTCTATCTGAGGCTCTCTCTGAACTGCGCTTTCCACTGCACTGCCCCTCCTCCTCCACAACATGGACCATGCTGCCAATAATGCTTTATCACATAAATGCATAAAATAAAAATATGAGTCCCTGATCGGTGGCAACGCCGCACACAGTGCGCTGTTACTACTGTATGTGAGCCACCTCCACCCGCCCGCTGTTCTCCAGGACTCGGTCACTCGGAGAACAGCGGGCGAGAGGAGGCGGAGCCGCATATAGTAGCAGGGCACTGTATGCGTCATTGCCGCCGATCAGGGACTCATATTTTTATTTAATACATTATGTGATCATGGCATTATTTATTATTGGCAGCATGGTCCATATTGAGGAGGAGGAGTCATGAAGCTGCTGCTCCTCTCCCCCTGTCCAGCCAAAATGCTCATGTATCATGTGTAATTTGCATTACAGTGTGTGAATTTGTAATGGACGCTACAGTGTGTGGCATAATGTATAATGGACATTACGGTGTGTAGCATAATATGTCATAGGCATTATGGTGTGCTGCATAATATGGAATGGGCACTACGGTATGCAGTATAATGTTTAATTTGCATTACGGTGTGTAACAATGTGTAATGGGCATTACTGTGCGCGGCGTAATATGTCATGGGCATTATGGTGTGCTGCATAATATGGAATGGGCACTACGGTGTGCGGTATAATGTGTACTGGGCATCACAGTGTGTGAATGTGTAATGGGCACTACAGTGTATAATGGGATTTAAATTTGAAGTAAAGAAAGCAAGCCACAATGTGGGTTTTTTCTGTGTGTTTGGGGGGCCCAAACCATATTTTTGAACCGGGGCCCACAACTCGCTTGTTTCGAGGGGGCAGTGCAGTGGACAGCGCTGCTGCTTGCGGCGTGGGCGGCCGCTTATTAGCAACGGCTGGGCAGGGGACTCATTTTAATTTTATATAACATACAGTACATGGCCTGAAGAGGAGGCAGGACAGTAGCCGCTTGGAGAGATTTAATACAGGATTACGGTGTGTGCACCAGCATAAGGGAAGGATGCGATGAATGGGAACAGTGTATGCATGTATGTATGAGAGTGGCGGTGTTGTATGTAAGACAGTGGTGTATGTGTGAGATTGGTGTATGTACAGTATGAGAGTGGAGGTGTGTATGTATGTATGTATGTATGTATGAGAGTGGCGGAGTATGTATGAGAGCGATGTATGTTTTAATTAGAGATGTGCAGGTCCGGATCTCCGGGATCCGACAGATCCGAATAACGCGATCCGAGTCTGGATCCGAGCCGGCTCGGGAGTTCCCGCCTAAATTCCAGACCGAAAACGAGACAAAACTTCATAATCGCGCTGGATTCTATATAAGACGCACGCGCGCCCCGCCATCTTTACTCCAGCATAGGAGAGGGAAGAGGGTGGTTGTGCTCTGTGCTGTGCTATAATAATAATATATAATTTTGCTGCTGCTCACTCGATTAGGGTGTGCAGGGGCTGCTGTACACAAGTCCAGTATACAGGGGCTGCAGTGGCCAGTGTACAAGGGGCTGTACAGGGGCTGTGTTCAGTGTGACAGAGCTTGTGTCCAGTGTGACAGGGCCTGTGTACAGTGTGACGGGGTTTGTGTCCAGTGTACAGGGTTTGTGTCCAGTGTACAGGGGTTATGTACAGTGTACAGGGGTTATGTACATATGTACAGTGTACATGGGCTGTGTCCAGTGTACGGGGCTGTGTCCAGTGTACAGGGGTTTTGTCCAGTGTACAGGAGCTGTGTCCAGGGGCTGTGTACAGGGGTTGTGTCCAGTGTGACAGGGCCTGTGTCCAGTGTGATTTTCGGAAAATGGCCGAAAACGATTTTTTGCGAAAAAAATTTGCAAAAAAAAACGCACCCTATTAAATTTCGCCCCGGATTTCAACCAGGCAAATGTGCAGTGTAAGGGTAAACCCAACTTGTTCACTGCAAAGGAAAAGCGAGCGCTGGGAGATGCTCTCACCTCCCAGTGCTGGCTCAGGCCCTGCCTATGGTGATATCACCCAGTGTTGATCTGATCAATCACGGCCCATCGCACCGTGTATGGGCACCCTTAGTTTGTCTGGCTCCTACATGTTCATCCTGGCTCCTAGAGTTTAAGAAAATTTGTTAGGCCTTGCTCGCAGTGCATTCTTATCTTAGTACACATGCGCATAGTCCACAGTGCGCATGTACAGGTTTTATCGCCCGTAAGCGCTCGCACCCTTGTGAACATAAATACGCTTGTGAACGAGCCCTACCAATGTAGGCATGATGTGGGTGCGGCCTTGAAACAAGGCAGAAATGGGTGGAAACTGGGGCATATACAAGGGTGTTGTCCACAAGTGCTGGCTGGTGGCTTCGCAACCTTGTGCAAACACTCGCAGTGCTCAAGCTCAAAATCATTTGCAAGAAAAAAGTGACTCTCAGGTCTGGCAGGGCTGGAGCTTAGTGGACCAACGTTTGCAACACTAATCAGCACGCACAATAGCTAAAATACACCATGCACCATACAAGTTTCTCTCATTATCTAATATATATGTGTGTGTATATGTAACAACTTAATAACATTCGCATTACAAACTCTTGCTGTCTGCATGTGGACACTTTAATTTGGAAACAAGACTACTGAATCACTATAATGATTGAATATCATTCTGACAAACATCTTAAACCTATACACCAGGCTTTCCCAACCACGGTCCTCAAGGCACACCAACAGTGCAGGTTTTAGTGATATCCAGGCTTGAGCACAGGTGACTTAATTAGTACCTGAGTGATTCTGATTAAAACATCTGTGCTGAAGCCTGGATATCACTAAAACCTGCACTGTTGGTGTGCCTTGAGGACCGTGGTTGGGAAAGCCTGCTATACACTCTCACAACCTACATCAATTTTTCATTCCTTTAATGGCTCTTATGTACCATCAGACTATCTGCTTGCTTAATGTCAACACACAAGTTTTTATGTCATTTAAATCAAATTTACACACAATTACAACAAGTCTACATGTGTCAACTCTCATAGCAAACACAACCACATACTTGCCTACATGACCCTCTCCATGAGGGAGAAAATGCTCTGTTCCTGGACTTCCCAGGTAATGTATTATTGTTAGCATTTGTGGTGAGCTAGGTAATTGATAAGAAAGGTGTTTCACCACAGGTGATGGCAATTATACATTACCAGGGAAGTGCAGGAACAGAGCATTTTCTCCCTCATGGAGAGGGTCAGGTAAGCAAGTATGCACAACCATGATGGTGTGCTGACATTACAAACATCTGTGTTCTCATGCATTTATATACCACTGTTGTGTTTGCAAACATGTGACTGTTACTAAATATTTCTGAAATTAACACGTTTGTTTTAGTTGTCTCCAAGTAGTAGTGGCTGGTGGGCGGCTGTCAATAGATGGATGGGCAGTGTCTTACTCCCCCCCCCCCCCCCCCCCCCTCTCTCTCTCTCCCTGTTCTGTCCGGGCAGTGTGCTGCATTGACAAAATATGCAGCAGCAGCAGCAGCAGCTCCACTTTATCTGACAGCAGCAGGTACATCTCACTTGGCGCTGCTGCCTATGTGAGTTGTGGGCGGCTTCTCTCTCTCCTCAGCCTACTGCTGCTGCTGAATGTTTACAGCATACAGCAAGGAGGAGCGAGCAGCAGTGGGTTAGCTGATCAGCGAGAGCTTCCCCAGGACTCCTTACCCCAGCACCACAGCCATAACAGATTTCTAGCAGCGCTGTATGCTGTAAACATTCAGCAGCAGCAGTGGTAGGTAATCGGAATATTGGAGACAACTGTGCTGCGTAATATAAATTGGTATTATTTTGTGACCATACCCATCTCCCATTAAGACACTCCCCTATATTTTTGGCTTGAGCACCCACCAACAGAAACAAAAATCTCCTTCAGCACAGGACAAGATTGAGTTCAGGCCAAAAAAAGATGGGTGCACAAAACAAGGAGAAAATTTTGAAACAGATCCTGGAAGAAGGATCATGGATAAGGTGTATCCACTACTTCACTTTTTCCTCCCTCTTTTTGCCTTGCTGCCTTTGTTGGCCCATGAATATTGGCAGGTGGCAACTCTTTCAGGTGGAATTCATCGTGCCCCGGAAGGAGCAGAAGCTGCAGGACTTTCGTCATCAGGGGGTGGGGGTGGTGGTGGTGCTTCAGCATCTGTAATTTACTGGGAAGTTTGGCAAACTCCTCCACCAGGAGCTTGCTATCCATAGCTGCCACCTTCTCGACTGCAATGCAGTCTTGTGCTATGAGATCCAGGGGGGTCAACTGCCGATGGATAGGATTGGTGCCACCCCCGATTGTTTGGCTGAGCTTCCACCTGTCAGAGATTTTTTGCTTCAGCCTCGACTTGTAGTCTTGCCACCTAAAAATGTGGAAGCAATAACAATGTGTAACAAATTAAGGTAAAAATAAAAATATATTGTTCCTTTGCAACACATAAAAAATGCACTTTCCAGAGTCACTAAATATAACATTTATTACAAAAAGCCTGTCCATTTTTACTGTCTTAAAACAATAAAAAACATATACCCTGAGAAAATGTGATTCAATATGTGTTGTTATATACTTTTATACATTTTTCCACATACTACCTACAAATGTAAATGTATGCAAAAGGTATTTATTTTGTTTACATTATTTTCAGGTGCAATAGTAGGAGTGCTCCTGCTTTTGCCTTGCGCCTCCTCGCTACGAACATTAGTGGCAGCAGAACATCCAGTAGTGGCATGGCCTGTCACTTTAGCAGCCAACGGTTTTGACCAGATGCTGTTGATGAGATAATATTTTGGGATGTCTCCTCTGCCTTTCAGCCTGTTGGTGAACAAACACCATCTGTGATTGAAGCCAACCGTGCTGCAATGATCTCAGGGTCTGAAATCGTCTCCGGATCAGAATCCAACAACATTGTAGCAGCAAATGAGACGTGTTGTTGCAGATATTTATACACAGCATTTTTCTGCAAATTTTTGCAATTAGTACTTAATTAGCCAAATAACATGCCAGCAGCTACAGAAATACCTTGGTAAATCTGTGTGCACCAGAGACGTAACTCTGAGAGGCAATGGAGTCATCTGCCGTCGGGCTCCTGCTCCCAAGGGGGCACCTCTACTTCCATACAAGTTTGAATAAGTTAGTTGAAAACCATTGACATAGATTCCTTGGCTGACTCCCCCTCTGACCAGGACCAGAGACATCATACTCTCTTTATTTTAAACATAATATCCATAACATACATACACACACACACACACACACACACACATATATTTATATAAGGTTGTGTGTGTGGGGGGGCACCAATATTTATCTTGCCGCCGGGCAACTGGGATGAACTTACGCCACTGGTGTGCACATGTGTAAAAGGTAGAAATGTAATCCATTTTAAAGTATAGTATTTTGACCAATTTCAAATTATTATTGTTGAAATCATTATGAAGCATGTGAGATAGTGTGGCTCTTTTGTTGATGTGATTATGACAACTTACTTGCGGATCCAGGAGAAAATTACAGGGGGGCACATGATAGGAGAGGGTTTGGGAGGGGGAGGAGGGTGTTAGTGGTGCCAGTGTACATGCTGTCACGGCCTGCAGAACGGCACCGCAATACTCACCTGTCCGGCGGCTTCAGTCCCGGCGCTGCTCCGGCGTCTGGCTGAGGGGCTCCGGCAGGTAGGAGGCTCCCTGACGCCGGCTCCTGGTGTGAGCGCCGTCATCCTGCTTCCGGGTAGAGGGCGCAGGGCTCTGCTCTCTTCTGACCGCTGCTGGAGGTCTGGCCAATGACAGCCTCTCAGGAGGGATTTATTCCCAGGAAACTGGTGTTCCTGCTGCTGGAATAGCTTCAGTGGATCCTGACCATTAGCTGGCTGCAGCACTCCTAGCCTCATCTCCTCAGTGTCTCCTGTATCTCCAGCGACCACTTCTGAGCTACCGCAGCTTCATCCTGCAGTCCTGCTACCACCCCAACTGGCGAATGTGTCAGTTTCGTTATTACACCAAGTGGGCATACCTCTCAGTTTCGTTATTAAGCCAATTGGGCATACCTTTTAGTTTTGTTATTACGCCAGGTGGGCATATTTCTTAGTTTCATTATTATGCCAAGTAGGCGAACCTCCAGCTACATACACTCCCTGGTTCAGTTACTTGCTCAACCGGCAGTAGCAGTATTCTCGCCGTTCACCTACGGTGTCTGCTACCCCTCTGACTACCGAGGCACTTCCGCCAGAGGGCCGCTACCTGCTGTGTGGGCACAGCACAGTCCAAACCTCCTTGCGGGTGTCACTGGTGAAAACCGCCACACAGTTAGACTCCGTGCCTCTGGAAGTTTAGCCAACGCTTTGGTAGTTTTGGCCTATACAAAGGCAGTATATTCGTCCAGCTACTTTCACTCCAGCCGAAACCCCTGCGTCAGAGCAGCCACCCGGGGTGGCTCCACAAACCCAGTCTGTGACACATGCTAAGAGAGCAGCGAGAGAGAGGAGAGCAGAGAGAGGGCGGGAATGGGATTAAAAATATTTACATAGTTACATAGTAGATAAGGCTGAATAAAGACTTGCATCCATCGAGTTCAGTAAAAAGGGTGCTTGACAGTTCCTTATATTGACCCCTGATATATTTTTACATGTTGAGCATATCCCCCCTTAATTGTCTATTCTCTAGTGTAAACAGTCCCAATTTGCTCAATCTGTCCTTGTAGCTTAAATTCTCCATTCCCTTAATAAGCTTTGTTGGGTTTTTTTTTCCAGTTCTATGATGTCCTTTTTATAGTGTGGGGCCCAGAATTGTACTCCATATTCAAGGTGTGGTCTAACCAATGCTTTGTACTGTGGCATAATTACTTTTGAGTCCCGAGTTTCCATACCCCTCTTTATACATGCTAGAATTCTGTTGGCCTTTTTTGTTGCTATGTGAAATTGAGCACTACACCCCAGTTTGTTATCTATTTAAACTCCTAGATCCTTTTCAAGTACTGAATTACCCAATGCATCCCCGCTTAGGTTATAACTAGCACACTGGTTATGTCTCCCAAGGTGCATAACCTTGCATTTATCGACATTGAACCTCATCTTCCACTTTTTTGCCCACTCATCTACTGTAGTTTATTAAGATCATTCTGAAGCGTGGGGACATCCTCGGTTGATCTAATAACTCTACTCAGTTTTGTGTCATCAGCAAAGATGAAAACATTGCTGAGTAATCCCAGCCCAATATCATTAATAAATATGTTAAATAAAGTGGACCCTAGTACCTAACCCTGTCGCACTCCACTTAGTACTGGTATCATATTTGATATTGCACTGTTCACAACCACTCTCTGCTCTCTATTACACAGCCAGTTCCCTACCCATCTACAGATTCTTACCCCTAATACCAGGTCCTCCATTTTATTTATCAACCTCTTGTTTGGCACTGTATCGAAAGCTTTAGCAAAATCTAGGAAGACCATGTCTACAGCGTTTCCATTATCAATGTTTTTGCTGACATCCTCATAGAAGCCTACTAAATTTGTTTGGCATGATCGATTTTTCACGAACCCATGCTGGTTAATACTATGAAGATCTAAATATTTCTGGATACCATCCCTTAAAAATCCTTCAAATAATTTACCCACTATTGATGTTAAGCTCACAGGTCTGTAATTAGCTGGGTCATCCCTTTTCCCTTTTTTGAATATTGGCACTACCTCTGCTATTCTCCAGTCTTTTGCCTGTTGAAAGTGAGTTATCAAAAATGTAATACAGAGGGGTCACTAATTCCTCTCTTAATTCCATTAGTACCCTAGGATGAATCCCATCTGGGCCTGGTGATTTGTTTGTTTTGATTTTGCTGAGCCGCAATATTATCCCATCGGTCATGAAAGCAATATTAAGATCTGGCTTGTTCGTCCCATTTGTGGTACCTGTGCTTTCCACTGTCTGCTCTCCCCTAGTAAACACTGATGAGAAGAACTCATTTAACAGTTCTGCTTTTCCCTTATCCTCTGTAAAACTTTTACCATTGATATTGGTTAATGGGCCTATGTTCTCTTTAGTTATTCGTTTACTATTGATGTACTTGAAAAACTTATTGGGATTGGTTTTGCTCTCAGTGGCTATGTGCTCTTCATTTTCCCTTTTAGCTACTTTGATTACCCCTTTACAAATTTTGTTTAAAAGCTTTGGACTTGCTGAACGCCTCCTCATTCACATGATCCTTATAAAATTTAAATGCTCTTGTTTTATTGTTGACTAGCTGACCCGCCCGGCGTTGCCCGGGACAACCTTGGTTTTGTTTTTTAATTTCCAAAATTGCTGTAAAATGTTGTCTTATGCTGCATTTATGGCTCAAGATTGTAATTTTTTAAAGCCTCCACCATAATGTTAGAATGTGTTTGCATTGATACTCAATTCTAGCAATGAAATCAGGTGTGGTATTGTTGTTGTTTGAAACGCACCACTCCTGACTTGATAGCTGGTGTGTGTTGATGAATTCCACATCCACTCCTGATATTTAGCAACTATGATAAATTTATTTTTGTGTGTTTGTGTGCGTTGTACTGTTTTTGTGTGTGTTGTAGTGTATGTGGGTGTGTGTACTGTGGTGTGTTGTGTTGTATCTGTCCAATGTGTAAGTGTGTGAGGTGTGCTACGTATAAATATGTGTACAATGGTCGAAGTTGGGGTATGGTAAGGCATGGGAAATGAAAGGCTGAAGTTATGTGCACACTCCAGAAAAAGAGGGTGCCGCCTCTCAAAAGGGGGCATTTCCTTGAGTGTAGTGTACCATGCTGTATGCCCCTTATACACATTATGCAAAACAGTAGTCGACCCCCTTACACTTGCCCCTTAATTATTACGCCACCCAGAAAGAGCCAAAATTCACATTATGCTACATAAATTGAGCCAAAATTCACGTTATGCAACATGGATTGAGGCAAAATTGACATCATGCCACATGGAATAATCCCAAATTCACATCATGCCTCCCGGATTGAGCCAAAATTTACATTATGCCACACATAATCCCAAATTCACTTTATGCCACACGGATTGAGCAAAAAGTCACATTATGCCACCCGAATTGAGCCAAAATTCACATTATGCCACCTGGATTGAGCCAAAATTCACATTATACCACATGGCGAGGTGACGCATGGACAGAGATGGTGGGGTGAGACAGGGGCAGAGATGGTGGGGTGATGCAGGGACAGAGATGGCGGGGTGATGCAGGGACAGAGATGGAGGGGTGACGCAATGTCTAAGTGTGTGATCTGTGTGTTTCTGTATGTGTGCAAAATTTAAGTGTGTGTGCGTGTTTTTGTGAGTGTTGTACTCTTTTAGGGTGTGTGTTGCAGTGTTTGTGGGTGTATGTTGTACTGCATGTCGTGTGTTGTGTGTATCTAACTAATGTATAAATGTGTGTAGTGCGCTATGTATCTATGTGTGTGGTGTGCTGTGTGTGCGTATGTGGTGTACTGTGTGTGTTATGTGTGTGTGTGAAACTTGCCTACCTGACTTTATCTTTCATGGAGAAAATACTCTGTTCCTGGACTTCGCTGGTAATGTCTATTTACTGTCACCTGTGGTGAGCTGGTTAATTGATAAGAAGGGTATTTCACCACAGATTCACACATTACCAGGGAGAGGGTGAGGTATGCAAGTATAGTGTGTGTGATGTGTGGTTTATGTATATCCCCAAATATTCCTTATTGTTGAAATCCTCCACCATAATGTTGTAATGTGTTTGCATTCATATTCAATGGGAGCAATGAATTCAGGTGTGGTGTTCCGTCATCATCTGTTTCCCAGATCGTCGATCTGGGAAACAGCACCGGGTATAGAGGTACCTTGTTGCCAAATTTGGGGGCTCTGAGTGCCACGGTGTGTCCGCAATGCAACGGACACGCACACACACTCTTCAACTTATTATATAGATTGCTGTCCTTACTTTTTTTTTAAATTTACCCTTATTGACTTTTGAGTGTAGTGTACCACACCATATACAACTTCTACACATTATGCAACAAAATACTACAGATGCTGATAACTGATTGAGCACAGGTGCCGATAGCTGATGGTGCACGGGTGCATGTAACAGATGGTGTACAGGTACAGGTAACAGATGGTGCAGGTAATGGATGGTGCACAGTTGCTGGTTAGCGGATGGTGCACAGGTGCTGGTTAGCGGATGGTGCACAGGTGCTGGTTAAAGGATGGTGCACAGGTGCTGGTTGACGGATGGTGCACAGGTGCTGGTTAAAGGATGGTGCACAGGTGCTGGTTGACAGATGGTGCACAGGTGCAGGTTACAGATGGTGCAGGTAACGAATGGTGCACAGGTGCTGGTTAACAGATGGTGCACAGGTGCTGGTTAATGGATGTGCACAGGTGCTGGTTAATGGATGTGCACAGGTGCTGGTTAATGGATGTGCACAGGTGCTGGTTAACGGATGGAGCACAGGTGCAGGTATTAATTGCAAAGTCTCTGGAACTGAGATCTGGATACAAAAGTATCTTGGAAAGTCTCAGGAACAATTTGCAGGAGCTCAGGACGCTAGGTACTCCCAAGGGAACAGTAAGCGAAGCACTGGCGTCCCTTTGTAGCCAGAGCTCAGCTTTATCCCCCTTGCCCTATTCTGATTGGCCAAGAAGGTACAGAGCCCGTTTCTACTGGTGGGCTACAAGAAAATGGCAGCACCCGGCGGACAGCAGGAAGTTCCCTGTACTGTCTGGCCGGAGACGCACGCTGACAGACAACCGGGAGAGAGAGAGGGTCGTGGTGGCTGCTGCATGGTGGCAGACTTCACCCATCCCCTAGCCGCAGGGAGGACGACTAGACCCCACCGCACAACGAGGAAGGGTAAGTGCTGCCGCGGGAGCGTGACAGCACCCCCCCTTTATTGTTCGAATATTTTATTGAAGATTGGTGAACAAAATATTAACAAGTACATCATACATTGATTACAGTTTAAGCAAGGGACCTAATGATTAATAGGAGGTGATATAACAGAGCCGATGTCAAACAAGGTCCTTGGTGTAGATGTACTGTAGTAAACAGAGGTAAACAGAGAGGGGTGGAGGAGCATGGGGGGGAGGGTAGAAGAAGATTGAGTGTGGTAGGGGTGTGGAAGAGGAGTGCGGAGGCTTAGCGGGGCATAGAGCAGAAAGGTGTTTGGAAATGTTGGGGGGAGAGCAGTGGGGGGAGGAAGAGAAAGAGTGTGTAGGGGGAGCGTGAGGAGTGGGAAAGGAAAGCGAGGTTTGAAGGTGGGGAGGGGCGGGTGTAGAGTGGAGTTATGGGATGCAAGAAACCCTAAGGGGGTGTAGTAGTCAGGGGGGTTGGTACGGGTGTATTAGAGCTTAAGCAAGTCCTGGAATGGGGATATTTCTTGCAGAGTACCAGGGTTCCCATGTTTTGTGGAACTTCTCCACTGTGTTATTTTGGAGACTGGTTATGTACTCCATTTTGGCGACAAACCAAATTCGGTTTAGTAGTTCTTGGTGTGTTGGGGGAGTCGGGTTTTTCCAAGCCTTAGCGATCTGTAGCTTGGCAGCGCAGGTGATGTGGAGAATCAGTTTGTTTACGGAAGTAGGTAACTGGTCGACCGGGGCACACAGAAGCATTGTGGTAGGAGTTAATGGGGGGCAGGTTGGTATAGTTGAGTTTATGACAGATTGGACCATGGTCCAATAGGGCCTGATACGTGGGCAGGTCCACCAAATGTGGAAAAATGTCCCTTCGCAGCCGCATTGTCGCCAGCATGAGTTGGTTGCAGACGGGTATATAGCGTGGAGGCGTGTTGGGACCAGGTACCACCGGGTGTAAACTTTATATGATGTTTCCCTAATAGCTACGCTGATAGAGCACTTAGAGATGGCTAGTCGGATTTCTTTCCAAGAGTCTTCTCCTAGAGAAGTCTCCAGGTCTGCTTCCCAGGCTGTTTCGTGAGCTTCTAGGGGGGGGTTATCCGGCGTGAGGACAAAGTGATACAGGTGTGAAATGATACCTTTATCCATAGGTCTGTGGGCACACAGACTTTCCATGGGTGTGGGGTTTCTGAGAGAGCCCGTCCTAGAGAGTGCAGACGAGATGAAGCTTCGGATTTGGAGGAACTGATAGAAGAGGGAGTGAGGGAGGTGGTGTTTTTCCTGTAGATCGGCGAAGGAGAGTAACGCGTTCTTGTCGTGAATATGCCTAAAGCGTGTTATTCCTGCTGAGGACCATGTGGAGGCCATGTGTAGGGATTGGCCAGGGGGGAATGATGGGTGTTGCCAGAGAGGTGTCTGGGGGGAGGGGTATGTGGTGAGTGAGAGCTTGGTGGCAAGTGAGTCCCAAACAGAGAGAGTAAGGGAAATTGTGGGTATTGCTAGGGCTGTAGTGGGTCTCTGTTGGCGCGGGATCCAGGGTAGATAGGAGACAGAAAGCACCTTTGCGAGATCGGATTCCAGGTCGACCCATCTCTTCACATCTCGGGGAGAGTGCCAAGCTACTAATTGACTGAGTTTGGACGCGTGGTAGTATTTGGAGAGGAGGGGAAGGCCCAGGCCACCCGAGGATGAAGTCTTAGTGAGGATATTTCGGCGTATACGGGGTTTTTTGTGGTTCCAAATAAATTTACAGTAAGAGGTTTGGAGGGTGGCAAGGGTTCTTTTGGGGACAGCGATGGGGAGAGTCTGGAAGAGGTAGAGAAGCTTTGGAAGCACAGACATTTTGATGACATTTATGCGGCCTGTCCAGGATATAAAGAGTTTACTCCATCGGGTGAGGTCTTGTGTAATGGCCCGGAGGAGAGGGGGATAATTAAATTTATATAGGCTGGCATAAGTTTTTGACAGATGGATGCCTAGGTATTTTATAGAGTCTCTGCGCCAGGAAAAAGTAAAGTTAGATTGAAGAAGGTCGAGAGTGGGTTTAGGGATGTGGAGGGGAAGTGCTTCAGACTTGTCGTGGTTTATTTTATAGCCCGAGAAGTGACCGTACAGGGATAGTTCTTGAAAAAGGTTAGGGAGGGATATAGAGGGATTGGTTAAGGTAAGGAGGACGTCATCGGCGAAAAGGGAGATTTTATAGTTGGAGTTGCCAACCAAAATGCCCGAGATGTCAGGGTTGGATCTGATTCGGCTGGCTAGGGGTTCTATGATTAGTGCGAAAATGAGTGGGGATAATGGGCATCCCTGTCTGGTCCCATTGGAGATACTGAAAGAGTCAGAGGTTATGCCTCCCGCAGAGACTGATGTGGAAGGGTTGTGGTACAGGGCTTGAATGGCCTGGAGGAATTGTCCCTGGAAACCGAACCTATGGAGTGTGTGGGTCAGAAAAGACCAGGAAACCCGGTCAAAGGCCTTTTCTGCATCCAGGGCTAGTAGTAAGGAGGGGAGTTTTAGAGTATTTGCATGGTGGATCAGGTTTATGGTTCTTCTGGTGTTGTCCAGTGCTTGTCGCGTTGGGACGAAGCCCACTTGATCAGGGTGTATAAGGGATGGGAGAATGGGGTTGAGTCTATTAGCGAGTATTTTGGCAAAGAGTTTCAGATCTGTGTTCAGGAGGGAGATAGGGCGGTAGTTTGAGACCGACTGGGGGTCTTTACCAGGTTTCGGTATGACGGTTATCACGGCTCTTGTAGTGTCTGGATGGAAGTATTCTCCGTTTAGAATACGATTAAAGGTGGAGGTGAGGTGAGGGGTAAGGGTTTGTTGGAAGGTTTTGTAGTATGAAAAGGTGTATCCATCAGGGCCTGGTGCTTTAGAGGGTTTTTGGGCTTTAAGGGCAGTTGCAATCTCGTCTGGGGAGATGGGGCGGCATAGTTTGGCGGATGTGTTAGGGTCAATCTCGGGGAGAGAACAAGAGGCCAGGTATTCAGGGGGTGTTGTCGACGTGGGAGAGGATGGGGGAGGTGTAGGGGAGTTATACAATTGTTTGTAGAATTCCTTAAATATAGTATTGATTTCGGTGGGATGGTAGCACGTAGTGCCTGATGAATTTTTAAGAGCTGGGATAGCCGATCGGGCTTTACGGCCTTTTAGTTGGCTGGCTAGTAAGGCGTCAGCCTTATTGCTTTTCTCGTAAAAGCGCTGGTTCGTCCAGCGGAGTGACTTGTCGATTTTCTCTGACAGAATTGCATTGAGGGCGGATTTTGCCTCAGTGAGATGTCTGTAGTTAACATCGGTCGGGAAGCGCTTATGTCGGGAGTCCAGGAGGGCGACTTGGTCTTGGAGAGATTGGAGTTTTTGTTTTTGATCCTTATTTCTATGGGAGGCATAGCTAATAATGTGGCCCCGGATTACCGATTTGTGCGCTTCCCAGATCAATGGAGTACAGCCTTGGTCGGTAGTATTGAGGGAGAAGTAATCAAGCATGGCTTCATTTATCTTGGTTTGGAAGTGTGGGATCTTTAAAAGGGTCTCGTTTATGCGCCAGGAGGGCTTGGGTGCCAGTGTATCTAATAGGTTAAAGGATGAGGTGAGAAAAGAGTGGTCAGACCAGGAGTTGGGGATAATGGAGGAGTCAACTAGTTGGGTAGAGGCTGTAGGGCAGCAAAATATGAAGTCGATTCGTGAGTGTGATTGGTGAGGCGGAGAAAAATAGGTAAAGTCTCTGGAGGATGGGTTTACAGCGCGCCAGGTATCAATGAGGTTTGTCTCTTTAACATGCTTTGTCAGGGCGCGGGCTAGGGGGTCCGACCGGTTGTGGGGTTGGATGGGAGATTTGTCAAGATTTGGGTCTAAAACACAGTTGAAGTCCCCACCTAAGAATAAGTGGCCTTTCTTTTTTTTGTGTAAGATGTTGAAGAATTTTTTAAAGAAGCGTTGTTGGCCCGTGTTGGGGGCGTATACGTTGGCAAAAGTGACTTCCATGGGTCCCAGCCGACCAGTCGCGATAATGTATCTGCCGTCCGTGTCCTTATAGACGGATTGTAGTGTGAAGGGTAGTCTATTGTGGATTAGAATGGCAACACCGTTATGTTTGGTCGCACTGGAGGAGTATAACACAGTGGAGAAGTGTCTGGAGCAGAGGGTGGGGTGTCCGGGCTCTCTGAAATGTGATTCCTGGACTAAGATTACATCAGCCCTCAAGGATTTGATAGTACGGAATAAGAGAGAGCGTTTTTGAGGGGTGTTTAGTCCCCTTACATTCATGGAGGTTATGGTTAGCGGGATTTTTGCTTAGAGAGGGTAGGGGGGAGGACAAACAGGGGGAGTGTATGAAGGGGACCGAGATAGTTGCGCAAGGTATTTGGAGGAGAGGGTAAAAGAAGGAATGGGGGGGATCTGAAAGTGTCAGGGATCGGGATTGTGTATGTTGTTCAAGAGTGGAGAGACAAGTGCTGTGGGGTGAGACTGGTTACGTTAAGGGAAGGAGGAGGATGGGGCTGGGTACGAGTCCTCAGCAAAGGGAGGAGGTACTCAGTGGTTGGGACTGGGGTGTCCGGAGAGGTGAGAGCCTTGTGGATGGTGTCACCTCAGGAAAAGGTGAAGGAAGCAGAGTGTGGAAGAAAAATTAGGAGGGTGTGTGGGTAGGGGGCCACAGCCCCTGGGTGCAGTGAAAAATAAACATTGTAAAACATCAAAGAATTGCAACAACGAGCGATAAAAACAGTAGATGCTAAGAGAGATCCAGAGCGGGGGGCGGGGGGCGGAGGCGGGCCACGGTACCCGCTGCAGCCCAAATTGGCAATATGACTAGGTAGGTTGGCATTAGTGTTATCCAACAATCAAGGGCATCGTGGTCCCACCCCAACCCACACCTAACCCCACGCCCGTCCCTCGAACAATCAGGGATAACCAAAACATCCTAAACATTTAGTGACATAACTGGAAGTCCAAGTAAAGGTCTGAGCAGATTGGGATAACAATTTGTGATGGACTAATTGTGTGAAGAGTGTGTGGAGGCAAATTTAAATGCAACTAAAGCCCAAAAGGGCAGTCCAGAGCTGAGTTGTATGGGGATGTCCCCTTTAACGTGGTGGTGAAACTCCATCTGAAGAGGGAGTGGACTCTTCCAGGTGGGAAAGGAAGTCTTTACATTCTCGCATGTCTCTAATTAGAACAGTCTTACCGTTAAGGTCCACAATGAGTTTAAAGGGGAATCCCCATCGGTAGCGAATGCCTTTCTCACGGAGGGCCACTGTGAGGTCACGGAAGTCTCTCCTTTTGGCAAGCGTAAGAGGTGCGAGGTCTTGGTAAAATTGAAGTTTGGAGGTCTCGAAGATTTTTGCCCTCTGGTTGCTGAGAGGACAAGTTCCTTGTCCTTGAAGCTTAGGAAACGGATAACGACGTCCCGAGGTGGGTCGCTGTCTCGGGGTTTTGGTCGAAGCGCGCGGTGAGCTCTTTCCAGAGGTAGTTTCCGAGGCCCAATATCCGGGCATAAGAAGGAGAAGAGTTTGTGGAGATAGGGTTCCAGAGCTTCTTGGGAGATAGACTCGGGGATGTTTCGTATGCGGATATTATTTCTACGTTCCCTGTTTTCCAGGTCTTCGTTTTTGGTACGGAGGTCGGTTAGTTCGGAAATGATGTGGTCAAGGTCTCTGCTCGTATCGTTTATAGACTTTTGAAGGCCGTCCTGGCGGGACTCTAATTTGGTGGTTCTAGCGGCCAGGGAGGATATGTCTGATTTAATGGAGGCAACTGCCTTATCTAGTTTGGTTTCAAGTGAGTCCTTTAGGTCAGTTATGAGGGATCGTAGGGCTAGGATGTCTTCTTTGGTGGAAGGAGAGGGGGATGAGGGGCGTTTCTTATCCATGGTTTTGGTAGGGGGGGAAGGAGGGTCTTCCCGTTGGTTCGCTTTGTTAGCTCTGGTGAAGTGTTGAGAGATGTCTGAGCCTCCTTTTTTGGGTGTTTTAGCGGCCGATCTCCGCATGTGAAGAGAGCCCAGGAGGGTATAAGTGTTTAGATAGTACTTCAGCGATGCGCCCTTGTGGAGGGTGGGATATGAAGGGTTTGTAGTGAGAGAGTTCAGAAACTGTTGAGTCCGAGGACTGGGAGGGGATGGATATGTGCACCCAGGGGGAGTGGAGGGTGATGTTTAAGTCGACATTATACACGCTTATTTGGATAGCTGAACAGAAAGGTCAGTGAGGGCTGAGGGGACTGCGGGTTAAATTAGTCTGCACCTTGTATGTGGAGTTTCTTGGCAGAGTAGTTGTTGGCGTGCGGGTGGAGGGAGTGGGTTCCAGTTCTTGTAGAAGTAGAGGGGGAGTGAGTTGAGAGGATTCTGCTGTGCAGTGGCAGGTTCAGTTGTTCCAGACTTCGAGGCTTTATGAATGGAGAGGGAGCCTGACCAGCAGTGCTCCTGTTGGAGAGCGGGTATGTGCCTTGTTATGCCCAAGATAAGAAGGCTGTACTGCGGGGAGGTACACAGGGGTAGGAGGGGTGGTTACAAGAAACCTGCTGTCGAGTTGGGAGGGGAATGTCTCTTTTAGGGTCTGTAATTCCTACGCTGCAGGAGGGCGTCCTGCGCTTGAGGCAGTGCAAGTTTTTTTTTTTTTTTCCTGCGTCTCTTAAATGACGGTTAGGGCCCGGGCACTGGGCGGTTACTGGTGTGGAGGAGACGGCTTAGGCTGGTGTAGGGGCAATCAGCCGCTTTGGGGGAGGGGTAAACTTTTCCGTCTCCTCTGCCCTCTTGACCCCAGTCCTTAATGGATGGAGCGGGTGTGAAACAGCAGAAAGCGTATATGAGGAGAGGGGGGATGTATAACAGAGCCCCACTTAATGCAGAAGTTGGAAGCCCATCCTAAAAGGTAGGAGGGAATGAGTATATCTCTACACAGCTATTTTCCTCCCTTTTTTTACTTTTTTTTTTTTTTTTGCTTATGAAGTTAGCTGTGGAGGCGTAATTTTCAGTTGGACCACAAGATGGAGCTCCACGTTCATTTATCACAGAGTCCAGGAAACCTTTTCAGCGTCACAGTGCTATAATGTTGGGGTCTGCAGGGGGCGAAGCAGACTGAGAGTGCCCAAAATATGCAGGATGCTATCTATTAGAGGTTCCTGAGTAGATAGACCCAGGTAATTGAGGGAAGTGGATGGAACCCCCTGAATGGGATGGTGTGGTGTGGAAGGTTATGCCACTTACTGTGGGGCGAGGGGGCAGAGTGTTGAGAGGTAGGAGCCCCAACTCCCTGATTCCACCTTGTTTAGTGTCCAAACTCCATCCCCTGACTGCCCCTATTTTAGTGGATGGCAGGGCTATGGTGGCTCAGTGCTTGTGTGGCAAACAGGCTGGAGGGTAGGGGTAGGGAACACTTCTCCACTCCGCAGTGGATGCAGGCAGGGGGATCTGTGTGATGGACTCAGCTACTGCCGAGTCCAAGATGGCCGCCGCGTCTGATACTGGAGGAGGGTGCCCGGCTCTTTTCTCCTGATATAAGCCAGGGAGGCAGCGCAGGGGTACCAGGGGAGGTAAGGGCAATCACCGCTTACCTCCTACACGAAGGGCTGCTTGAAACGTCGTCTCCGGGTGCTGTAGTCCGTTGCGATGCGGCCTTGGAGCCCGGCAGTCGGACACAGGCTCCTAATTGAGGCCGCGGCTTCAAATGAGGAGAGGGCCGCAACCTGCAGGGTTGGATTTCTCCTTCCCCCGGCTCCGCAGCTCACTCAGCCTCGATCCGGAGGGTGTAGGAGAGGCGGCTGGGCAGATGTTAATGTTTTATTTGTGCCTTTAGGGCAGCAGAAAGGCTTTTTTCATTAAAAGTAGCAGGAGCTCTCCTAAAGTGCGTCCTGCTCCCTGCTCGTCCAGGCCACGCCCCCCCAGCACCCCCCCTTTAGAAGTGGACTCTGGACACTTCCCTGGTTTCTTTGGATTCTCTTGATGAAACTTTCGAATTAACGAAGGAGCATCAATGCTAGAGGCCTCCACCCAAGTTCTCTCCTCCAGACCATAACCTTTCCAGTCCAGAAGATATTGTACACGTCCAAAGCGAATTCATGAGTCTAGGATTTTCTTGATCTCGAAGGCTACGCCACGATGCGTGCGTACCCGAGCAGCCTTAGGAACTTTGTTCTGGAATCAACTCAGCACCAATGGTTTCAATAGTGAAATATGGAATGACTTAGGGATTCTAAAAAATTGAGGTAATTGTAATTTGTAGACCAGAGGAGATACAACTGAAACAATTGAATACGTACCAATAAACCGCAGTGCAAACTTCATTGAAGGAACTCGTAGTCTAATGTTCTTAGTTGATAGTCATACTCCATCTCCAACTTTAAGGCTCGGAACAAATCTTCTATGGCGATCAGCAAATTTCTTGTAACATTGGGAAACTTTATTGAGAGAGATATGGACACTTTTCAAAATATTAGAGAAATATTGAAGAGAGGAATTCTCTGCCGGTAGATTAGAAATGGGAAGACTTTGAAATTCAGGAATGCGAGGATGATGGCCATAAAAGATGAAGAAAGGTGTTTTTCCTGTGGATGAATGATACAAATTATTATGTGCAAATTCTGCCCAAGGTAAGGAGTTCAATCCAATTGTCTTGTGTTGACGATAAATATAAAGGTAAGAAGGATTCCAAATCTTAATGACCCTTTCCGTTTGGCCATTGGTAGGTGGTAGAGAAGTTTAATTTAATTTGCAAGGCACCACACAAGGCTCTCCAGAATTTTGCCACAAACTGGACTGCTCTGTCAGAGATTATTTCAACAGGTAGCCCATGTAAACTGAATATTTCCGACATGAAAATTTGAGCCAATTTGGGTGCAGTGGGCAACCCCTTCAGGGGAATGAAACAAGCCATTTTAGAGAAACGATCAATGACCCTTGTGGTATAGATACCAATTTGGTTTTGGCAAATACCATAGGACTGAAAATAGGAGTTGATACTTGATCTTCCTGGGAAGAAGAGAAGGACAGAGAGAGCATCGGCTTTGTTGTTCTGGGAGCCTGGACGGAAGGACAAAATGAAGTTGAATCTTGTGAAGAATAAGGCCCATTGGTCGAGTCTAGGATTCAAACACTGAGTATTCTGAAGATAAAGTAAATTTTTATGATTAGTAAGCACAGATACCGGAAATTTGGCCCCTTCTAGAAGGTACCGCTATTCTTGAAATGCTAATGTAATAGCGAGGAGTTCTTGGTCTCCGATTGGATAGTTTTTTTCTTTGCTGGGAGGAATTTCTTGGAGAAGAAACCATAGGTATGTATTTTACCTTTGTTGAATTTTTGAGAAAGAACTGCCCCTACTCCCACAGAGGAGGCGTCCACTTGCAGAATAAATGGTCGGGAACAGTCAGGTTGTCGGAGTACAGAAGCAGTAGTGAAGACTCGTTTTAGATGTTGGAAAGCTGGCACAGCTTCAGGTGACCATCGAGAGGGATTGCTTCCTTTATGGGTAAGCGCAGTGATGGGACTGATAAAAGAAGAAAAGTTCTTGATAAATTTCCTATAATAGTTGGAAAACCCAATAAAGCGCTGAATAGCTCTAAGTGTTGAAGGTTGGGTCCAGTCCAGAACTACCTGCACTTTGGAGGGATCCATCTGTAAACCTGTCCCAGAAATAAAATACCCTAGGAAGGGTACTGATGTTTTCTCGAATTCACATTTCTCTAATTTGCAATAAAGCTGATTCGCAGACGCTGAAGAACTTCCTTAACATGGTGGCGATGATCTTGACGGTTCTGAAAAAAAATTAAAATATCATCAAGATACACTACTACTGAATAATAAAGAAGATGGCAGGGCATGACTGAGACCAAATGGCATAACCAAATATTCATAATGGCCATCCCGGGTGTTAAACTCCATCTTCCACTCATCGCACCCCTGAGATCCTATTTTGAAAAAAACTTGGCTCCCTTGATTCTGTCGAAGAGCTTAGTTACTAATAGCAGAGGGTAGCGGTTTTTAATAGTTATATTATTTGGGCCCCTATAGTCAATGCAGGGTCTAAGGCACCATACTTTTTTTTTTTTTTGCAATATATGTTTATTGATTTTTCAAATGTAGCAAGAATATAGCATCCGTTGGCAATGTGAACAACAAGCCAGAAAGTACAAATCAAATATAGTAAAGGCATAATAATAAAATATTATACAATGACAAATCGACTGAGTCTAAATGATTTGAATCATACACATATCGCACCTCTGGGATACAAATTACATAAAAATGGCAATAAAGATAAACAACAAGAAAAAGGAAAGAAAGAAAAAAGAGGGAGGGGAATAATAGTTAAGGAAGGAAGATATGGGGGGGGGGAGGGAAGTGCAGTTGGCGTTTGTATAAGTTTTCCATTCTATCAATTAGCTATTAGCTGAGAAGACCTGTGAAGACTTAAACTCCATCCACGGGAACCATATTGCTTTAAACTCCTGGGTACGTTCAGGAGGCACTCTCAAATCCTCCATTGTCATATACAAATCTATACGAAGAAACCATTCTTTAATCGTGGGAGGATATGTAGATCGCCAGCGTACCGGTATGACAGCTTTCGCGGCACCATTCAAAAATTTCAGGAGGGATTTTTTATATGATCTCAACGATCGAGGATACAAATTAAGTAACCAGAAAGAGGAAGTAGTAGGTACTTCTTTACCCACTATAGACTTTGTAATAGACAGGACTTGGTCCCAAAAAGGATGAAGCAATCCACATTCCCACAATATATAAAGAGGAGAGCCAACCTCTTCATTGCATCTCCAGCAGATGTTAGATGTACCAGAAAACATTTTCGCTATCGTGAGGGGGCATCTATACCAGTGAGAGAGAACCTTGAACTGAGTTTCAATTACGGAGTAACTAAAGGAGCTGACAAATGTAGCCTGAAACATTTTTGTCCAGGTCTCATCGTCTAGATCAGTAGAAAGGTCCCTATTCCAGGCTTGGGCATAAGCAGGCAGTGCAGTATACTTATGTTCTATTAAGAGTTCTTAACCCCTCAACAAGAAATGCGCCGGGCGCGATGGTGCAAGGCACATACTCTCAAAGGGCGTCAAGCTCTACTAGCAGCTCCGCGTACCTCCCTCCCCTGCGTGTAGTGTTTGAGTTGGAGGTATCTCTAAATCTCTGAAGAGGGTAACCCCCACTTGTCCTGCAAGGCAGGGAAGGGCATCACCTTATTCCCTTCCATCAGCTGGCCCACCCGCTGGACCCCATGCTGTTTCCAAGTATCAAATACTGAGCTGGCAACTCCAGGGGGAAACCCAGGGTTATTAAACAATGGGGTAAGGGGAGAGGTTTGGGATGAAACACAGGAAAGTTTCCTAGTTTCCTAAGTCTATTCCAACAAGCTACGGTGGGGCCTACCTGGGGGATGTGAGATGATCCGGACTTTAAACTGCCAGGGGTAAAATTCTATGGGCCTGGGGAGAGACTCACTTTCTAGAAGGACCCATTGTTTAATATCAACCGACCGCATCCACACCAACACCCTGCCTAAAATTATAGCGTCATGATAGACCGAAAAGTTTGGTAACTGAAGTCCACCCATATGTTTCCGTCTAAAAAGTATTGCATGTTGGAACCTCGTTATGCAGATCACTGAACCAAACCTTCAGGATGTGAATGGTTTGCAGGAGGTACAAGACCCTAGAGAGGATATTCATTTTGACCACACTAATTCTGCCCAACCAGTGCGAAGTGTAAGTAGTAGGCATTTAAAATTGTCATAGAGGCGGGAGACACATCTGGGGACAACGTGACACCAAGGTATTTAAGGCTAGTAGGGTGCCAAGCAAAGGGAAAGGATTGCTTGAGGTTCTCCAAACTGTGAGATGGGGATGATACGTTTAGTGCAACAGATTTGGTCATATTTATTTTAAAATTTGAGAGGGAACCGAATGTCTGAAATTCTGCCATGAGGTTGGGGATAGAAATAAGAAAGGGGGGAGTGAAAGGATTCACTCAGTAGCGCTGGCTGATAAACCGGGGGATAAGATGACATTCAGTATCTTATTTATAATTTTGAGTATGGCTGCTGCCACCTTATCAGAGAGATTGTGTTTTCTCTGTGCAACAAAACAAAACAAGATGTGTGGAGACTGTAGTAGTAGTAGTAGTATTACGTTTATTTATAAGGCGCCACAAAGTGTCCGCAGCGCCGTACTTAGCAAACAAAAAAACAAAAACAAATTACAAGGTAACGTACAGGGTGTGTTGAAAGATACAGTATAAATAGGGGTATAGCTGGTAGAACTAAAATCAGCATCAGTTCAGAAGTAGGTGTCAAAATTGTCAAGGAGACTGAAGATGAAGTAGAGGAAGGGAAGAACAGGACAGGAGCACAGGTGAGGTAATGAGGTAGGGTGAGTACGTGAGGAAGGAGGGCCCTGCTCATAAGAGTTAACATACTAAAAATAGGTGGGTGGACGAACGAAATACAATAGGATAAGTAGGAACGGAGGGGAACGGAGGCAGGATAGGAGGATCAAAAGAGGTTAGGAGGAGGGATAGGCTAGTCGAAAAAAGTGGGTTTTGAGGGAGCGCTTGAAGGAGGTAAGGGAATCAGATAGCCTGATGGCTGGCGGGAGGTTGTTCCAGTGCAGGGGGGCAGCGCGAGAGAAATCTTGGACACGGGAGTGGGAGGAGGTGATTAGGTGAGAGGTCAGTCGGCGGTCAGCGATGGAGCGAAGAGGACGGGAGGGAGTGTGGATAGAGATCAGTGAAGAGAGGTAGGGAGCTGTGGAGGAGGAGAGAGCCTTGTAGGTGGTGGTGAGGAGTTTAAAGAGAACTCGGAAAGGAATGGGGAGCCAGTGAAGAGATAAACAGAGGGGGGAGGCGGAGGTAGAGCGGCGGGAGAGGAAGATGAGCCTAGCAGCACAGTTAAGAATGGATTGGAGAGGTGCGAGGCGGGTGAGAGGTAGCCCAGAGAGAAGGAGGTTGCAGTAGTCAAGGCGGGAGATGACAAGAGAGTGAATGAGAATTTTGGTCGCGTCAGTGGAGAGGAATGGTCTGATGCGTGAGATGTTGCGTAGGTGAAAGCGGCAAGACTGTGAGAGAGCACGAATGTGGGGGGTGAAAGAGAGGGAGGAGTCAATGATGACACCGAGGCAGCGCGTTTGGTCGGTGGACGTGATCTCGGTTTCACCAATGCTGATGGAGATAGTGGGAGAAGAGGGGATGTTCGGGGGATGGAAGATTAGAAGTTCAGTTTTAGCCATGTTTAGTTTCAGGAAGCGTTGGGTCATCCAGGCTGAGATGGCCGTGAGGCATTCGGAGACCTTGGACAGGAGTGATGGGGATAAGTCGGGGGAGGAGAGATAGATTAGGGTATCATCAGCATAAAGGTGGTAATGAAAACCATAGGAGCTGATGAGGGTGCCCAGAGAGGTGGTGTAGAGGGAGAAGAGGAGAGGGCCAAGGACTGACCCTTGGGGAACACCGACTGGCTGGGGGGTAGTAGGAGAGGAGGAGCTCGGAGTGGAGATGGAGAAGGTGCGATCGGAGAGGTATGAGGTGAACCAGGAGAAGACCGTGCCAGTGATGCCAAAGGAGCGGAGGGTGTTGAGCAGGAGAGGGTGGTCAACAGTGTCAAAGGCAGCCGACAGATCAAGCTGGATGAGGATAGAGAAGAGGCCTTTGGATTTAGCCGATAGTAGATCGTTAGTGACTTTGGTCAGGGCAGTTTCAGTGGAATGTAAAGGGCGGAACCCGGATTGGAGGGGGTCTAGAATGGAGTTAGCAGTAAGGTGGTTTAGGAGACGATTATAGGTCAGACGTTCTAGGAGTTTGGAGGCAAAAGGGAGGAGGGAGATGGGCCTGTAGTTGGATGGAGAGTTGGGGTCCAGATTTGTTTTTTTGAGAATTGGGGAGACAAGAGCGTGTTTGAAGGAGGAAGGGAAGATCCCAGAGGATAGGAAAAGATTAAAGAGGTGAGCCAGGTGAGAGCAGACTGATGGACTGAGACAACGGATAATATTGGAGGGGATAGGATCGAGCGGGCAGGTGGAGGGAGAAGCGGATTGAAGGATAGAGTGGACTTCAGCAGCAGTGGTGGGGTAAAATGAGGACAGGGGTTCGAAGGAGGGGAGTGGAGATGTAGGAGGGGAGGAGGGAGAGGGTGAGGTCATGGCAGCAGTGATGGCAGTCCTGAGAGAGGAGATTTTGGTTGAAAAGTAGGTAGCAAAATCAGCGGCTACGATGGAGGACGGAAGAGCTGGAGGAGGGGGGGAGAGCAAGGAGTTGAAGGTGGCGAAGAGCCTGCGGGGATTGGATGATTGGGAAAGGATGAGGGACTTAAAGTAGGATTCCTTGGCCAGAGCAAGGGCAGAGCTGAAGGAGGAAAGAATGAAGATAATCCGCAAGGGAGCGTGATTTCTTCCAGAAGCGCTCAGCAGTGCGAGAGCACTTTTTAAGGAATCGGGTGATAGGTGAGTGCCACGGTTGGCGGTTGGAGCATCGAAGGGGGATAGAGGAGGGAGGGCAGGCAGAGTCCAATGCCGAAGATAGGGTGTCATTATAGAGGGAGGCAGCGAGGTTCGGGCAGGACATGAGGGCGATTGGGGCGAGAAGAGGACACAGCGTGTTTGAGAAGGCAGCAAGATCAAGCGTATTGACGTTATGCCGTGAGACAATGCGCTTGGGAGGGGGGTGGGAGAGGGGGAAGCAGTGAGGGAGAAGGAGATGAGGTGATGGTCAGAAAGAGGAAAAGCTGAGATAGTGTAGTCAGTAAGGGAACAAGAGCGAGAGAAGACGAGATCGAGGGAGTGTCCTTGGATGTGGGTGGGAGAGGTAGTCCACTGAGATAGGCCAAGAGAGGAGCAGAGAGAGAGGAGTTTGGAGGTGCCAGGATCAGCGGGGTTATTCAAGGGGATGTTAAAGTCACCAAGAATGACAGATGGCAGGTCGGAGGAGAGGAAGTGTGGAAGCCAGGCGGCGAAGTTGTCAAGAAATTGGGAGATAGGGCCAGGGGGGCGGTAGATTGCAGCGACACGGAGGTGGTAGGGGTAGTATAGACGGATAGAGTGAGACTCAAAGGAGGAGAAAAGGAGAGAGGGTTCAGGGTGAATGACACTGTGGGTGCATGAGGCTGAGAGGAGAAAACCCACACCGCCACCTTGGCGACCGTCAGGCCTGGGAGTGTGAGAGAAAGAGAGGCCACCGTGGGAGAGAGCAGCTGGAGAGACAGAATCAGAGGTGGAGAGCCAGGTCTCGGTGATAGCAAGGAGGTGGAATGCTCTAGAGATGAATAGGTCATGGATGGCAGGGAGTTTGTTGCAGATGGATCTGGCGTTCCATAGTGCACAGGAAAGAGGGGGGGTGGGTTGTGTATTTATGTGGATAAGGTTTTTGGGATTGCAGAAGCGAGGGGGGGTCATTGGGAGGGTGGGGGTGCAGGGGCGAGTGGTCAGGATAGGTATGGGATGGGAGGGGGGAGGAGCAGTTGGAGAAAGTGAAGTTGAGAGATTAACAGCCATGAGGAACCGAAGGTGAGAGGGTAGGTTAGTGAAAGCAGACAGAGGGATTTGGGAGGACAGACAGCGTCTGTAGTAGATTTGGTAGAAAACAGAGTGAGAGAGAAGGTAACAGGCAAGGAACTACTGTCAGAGAGGAGACCAGTGGGTAAAATCAGGTTGATTGAGTAATCCAATTAAGTATGAAACAACAACAAGTGAGAGGATGAAGGGAACAGAGAAGGTCAGAAGTGAGGCAAATGTGAGCAGGCGTGAAGAGGGAAACAGAGTGCAATAAATGTGTGGCAAAGATAAGAGAAAATAATAGTGAATGAGTAAAATGAAATACAATGTTGGAAAAAATATAGATACAATGAATTAAATGTCAAAATTGAGCAACAGGTTACAATAGGATAGAAAGAAGATGAATATATTTCAATAAAACAGAATATGAAAATTTAGACTGTGTTCAAACTCACCTTTTTCAGTATTCTAACTCACCTGCTTCAGTTTCCAACTCACTTAAGTAATCAAGCTTCACTTTAGTATGCAAGCTTCCCTCTCAATGAGCAAGCTCCCAAATGAGCTCTGCCCCTCCTTATATAGTATGTCAGGCCCCTGTTACACTCAGCTCCTCCCCCTAATCTTCCTTGACACCTAGATTTAGCTCCTCCTCCTAGTATCTGTTCACACCTAGTAACAATACACTATACAGATACAGGCACAACCAAAATCACACTCAGATTTCTTCCTCAAAATTACAGTCTCTATATAGAAAGACAGATAAAGAATACAAGACAGACAGAATGCAAGATAATTCACCTGCTTCAGTTTCCAACTCACTTAAGTAATCAAGCTTCACTTTAGTATGCAAGCTTCCCTCTCAATGAGCAAGCTCCCAAATGAGCTCTGCCCCTCCTTATATAGTATGTCAGGCCCCTGTTACACTCAGCTCCTCCCCCTAATCTTCCTTGACACCTAGATTTAGCTCCTCCTCCTAGTATCTGTTCACACCTAGTAACAATACACTATACAGATACAGGCACAACCAAAATCACACTCAGATTTCTTCCTCAAAATTACAGTCTCTATATAGAAAGACAGATAAAGAATACAAGACAGACAGAATGCAAGATAATTCACCTGCTTCAGTTTCCAACTCACTTAAGTAATCAAGCTTCACTTTAGTATGCAAGCTTCCCTCTCAATGAGCAAGCTCCCAAATGAGCTCTGCCCCTCCTTATATAGTATGTCAGGCCCCTGTTACACTCAGCTCCTCCCCCTAATCTTCCTTGACACCTAGATTTAGCTCCTCCTCCTAGTATCTGTTCACACCTAGTAACAATACACTATACAGATACAGGCACAACCAAAATCACACTCAGATTTCTTCCTCAAAATTACAGTCTCTATATAGAAAGACAGATAAAGAATACAAGACAGACAGAATGCAAGATAATTCACCTGCTTCAGTTTCCAACTCACTTAAGTAATCAAGCTTCACTTTAGTATGCAAGCTTCCCTCTCAATGAGCAAGCTCCCAAATGAGCTCTGCCCCTCCTTATATAGTATGTCAGGCCCCTGTTACACTCAGCTCCTCCCCCTAATCTTCCTTGACACCTAGATTTAGCTCCTCCTCCTAGTATCTGTTCACACCTAGTAACAATACACTATACAGATACAGGCACAACCAAAATCACACTCAGATTTCTCCCTCAAAATTACAGTCCCTATATAGAAAGACAGATGAAGAATACAAGACAGACAGAATGCAAGATAACTCACCTGCTTCAGTTTCCAACTCACTTAAGTAATCAAGCTTCACTTTAGTATGCAAGCTTCCCTCTCAATGAGCAAGCTCCCAAATGAGCTCTGCCCCTCCTTATATAGTATGTCAGGCCCCTGTTACACTCAGCTCCTCCCCCTAATCTTCCTTGACACCTAGATTTAGCTCCTCCTCCTAGTATCTGTTCACACCTAGTAACAATACACTATACAGATACAGGCACAACCAAAATCACACTCAGATTTCTCCCTCAAAATTACAGTCTCTATATAGAAAGACAGATAAAGAATACAAGACAGACAGAATGCAAGATAACTCACCTGCTTCAGTTTCCAACTCACTTAAGTAATCAAGCTTCACTTTAGTATGCAAGCTTCCCTCTCAATGAGCAAGCTCCCAAATGAGCTCTGCCCCTCCTTATATAGTATGTCAGGCCCCTGTTACACTCAGCTCCTCCCCCTAATCTTCCTTGACACCTAGATTTAGCTCCTCCTCCTAGTATCTGTTCACACCTAGTAACAATACACTATACAGATACAGGCACAACCAAAATCACACTCAGATTTCTTCCTCAAAATTACAGTCTCTATATAGAAAGACAGATAAAGAATACAAGACAGACAGAATGCAAGATAATTCACCTGCTTCAGTTTCCAACTCACTTAAGTAATCAAGCTTCACTTTAGTATGCAAGCTTCCCTCTCAATGAGCAAGCTCCCAAATGAGCTCTGCCCCTCCTTATATAGTATGTCAGGCCCCTGTTACACTCAGCTCCTCCCCCTAATCTTCCTTGACACCTAGATTTAGCTCCTCCTCCTAGTATCTGTTCACACCTAGTAACAATACACTATACAGATACAGGCACAACCAAAATCACACTCAGATTTCTCCCTCAAAATTACAGTCCCTATATAGAAAGACAGATAAAGAATACAAGACAGACAGAATGCAAGATAACTCACCTGCTTCAGTTTCCAACTCACTTAAGTAATCAAGCTTCACTTTAGTATGCAAGCTTCCCTCTCAATGAGCAAGCTCCCAAATGAGCTCTGCCCCTCCTTATATAGTATGTCAGGCCCCTGTTACACTCAGCTCCTCCCCCTAATCTTCCTTGACACCTAGATTTAGCTCCTCCTCCTAGTATCTGTTCACACCTAGTAACAATACACTATACAGATACAGGCACAACCAAAATCACACTCAGATTTCTCCCTCAAAATTACAGTCTCTATATAGAAAGACAGATAAAGAATACAAGACAGACAGAATGCAAGATAACTCACCTGCTTCAGTTTCCAACTCACTTAAGTAATCAAGCTTCACTTTAGTATGCAAGCTTCCCTCTCAATGAGCAAGCTCCCAAATGAGCTCTGCCCCTCCTTATATAGTATGTCAGGCCCCTGTTACACTCAGCTCCTCCCCCTAATCTTCCTTGACACCTAGATTTAGCTCCTCCTCCTAGTATCTGTTCACACCTAGTAACAATACACTATACAAATACAGGCACAACCAAAATCACACTCAGATTTCTTCCTCAAAATTACAGTCTCTATATAGAAAGACAGATAAAGAATACAAGACAGACAAAATGCAAGATAACTCACCTGCTTCAGTTTCCAACTCACTTAAGTAATCAAGCTTCACTTTAGTATGCAAGCTTCCCTCTCAATGAGCAAGCTCCCAAATGAGCTCTGCCCCTCCTTATATAGTATGTCAGGCCCCTGTTACACTCAGCTCCTCCCCCTAATCTTCCTTGACACCTAGATTTAGCTCCTCCTCCTAGTATCTGTTCACACCTAGTAACAATACACTATACAGATACAGGCACAACCAAAATCACACTCAGATTTCTCCCTCAAAATTACAGTCTCTATATAGAAAGACAGATAAAGAATACAAGACAGACAGAATGCAAGATAACTCACCTGCTTCAGTTTCCAACTCACTTAAGTAATCAAGCTTCACTTTAGTATGCAAGCTTCCCTCTCAATGAGCAAGCTCCCAAATGAGCTCTGCCCCTCCTTATATAGTATGTCAGGCCCCTGTTACACTCAGCTCCTCCCCCTTATCTTCCTTGATTCCCTGTGATTCCCCACTAGATGGCGCTGCCACACTCAAGAAAATTCCACAATAAACCTCTATTAGAGAAATATAATGCTTTTTACATTCTTTAGTTTAATAAAAAACCATGGTATACATAATAAGATCAATAAATGCGCATTTTTACACATAAATAATTACACTTAAATATGACACACTAGACATACAACACAAAACATATAAGACTGCTTAGACACGGGCTGGCTATGAGGCTCACGGCTGCATGTGAATATTTATAAGACAATAAAGCTTTTAGCTTCTTGAGCAAATATTTACCAGTCCACATGGATTGTCCCTCTTAGTGTGCTGGGTACAGGTGTCTCCGCAATGGATGTCCACTCCTTTAATGACAGGAGTACAGCTCCAGGTACTGGTTCCGTTACTGTTAGTGTCCCAATCCCAAGTGGGATATTTGTATTCCAAGTGATGGTGGTGGCTGGCAATAGTCTGGCTAGAGCAGGCTCCAGAACGCGTTTCTCCGCCTTCAATACACTCGGCGGCTTCCTCAGCTGAGGAGGCATTTTACTTGGTATCAAGTCGATGGGACAGTCCCAATCATGGGGCCTTATTCTGGTTGGTGCGGTCCGTTCCGAATTTTTTCGGACGGCGATTTTTAGCTACCTGCGCAAGCAAAGCAGTGTGCATGTGCAACGCAGTGTCTTCCCACTCGTTCTCAGCAATACCGTCTACAAATGTGCTCTGAACTCCCTTGGGAAATATGGGCATCATACAGGCGTACACAAGGGCGTGGTTTCAAAGTGGGCAAAACTGGGCATAAATCTGGGCGTACACGTGGGACTGCACGAACATTGGTAGGCATGCATTCGGACCAGACACCGAGTGCAAGCGAACCAACACGGCAGAAATCTTTGGTGTCAATAAGCAGCTTTCACTTCTCGGAAGGCAATGGTTCATGCGCTAGGTGTTATGGTTTTTCGCCTGGGCTCTGGGTGATACGACAGCTGGCAGGAGAGAAAAGGTCAGGCGTGAGCCCGCAGCTGGGACCGCTGTTTAGAACGGCCACAGCGAAACCTACACTGACTCTGTTGAGTCCCACGGGCAGATGGAATACCCCTGCAAGTGCTAGGCTTCGCCTGTAGCCGCCGCGTTCGACAGAGCCAGTTAGGCCGGCTCTGACCCCGATGCAGCCAGGTGTTAGGTAATGACAAGGGGTGAGCAATCGCCAGGGGGTAGCTCAAAAGGATGATCTGGCTAAAAGGACCTAGCTGGAAAAAGACCCCTGACTACCGGCACCAGGCCAAGGACGGGAGTTGCGACCCAGTCGCAGACACAAGAGATACAATAGGGAATCTCGGAACAGGGGCACACCAAGGCAAGTGATTCCCCAAAACCGGTTGCAGATGGAAAGGGAAACACCCCTGCCTGATGGAATCTAGGGCGACAGACAATAACAAAACAGGAGGAACAGCTGGAAAAATGACACAAAGGAATAACGACGGACCCACAGCGGGGAACAGCCACGGCGGGCAAATGAATAATAAAAGATAGAACCACCGGGCTCCAAAGGAGCACTTACGTGACCCACAGGGAGAAGAGGGAAGTGGATCAGGCGCAGGCTCTGGCCCAGGACTGGATGACACACCAAACAGACTCGGAAGCAGGAAACCAGGAGAGCACTGGAATTTCCAAAGGAGAACAGCAGGAACCAGAAATCTCCGGGGTCCGGGTATACAGGCTGATGCTACAGTGAGCAATGAGCTGCAGAGGTTAAATCCTGAGATCCAAACAGCAGACGGAACAGAGAACCAGGTAGCGAAGCTGAGAGCTGACAGAGAGTTCTCTCCACAGGAAGCAGGAACTAAACATAGGTTAACAGGAAGCTATCACTGGCAGAGTACTGCAGGTGAGCCTGCCCTATAAAGGGCTCAGGTGATTAATTACACCTGAAGATTCAGGGAGCTCCCAGGCTAGTGCTTGATTAGCTTAATTATCTCACAGCCTAGTGAATAAATTAAGCTCCCAGAACACAAAGCTGTAATGGCAACAGACCTGCCACTGGAGGCCACCAGTGAGTCAAAATGCCAAACAGAAACTGACAGAAAACAAAACAGACTGGTTCCTGACACTAGGCATTCGGATCGCCCAATTAGTACGCCCGCAAACACAACTTTATTGTTGGTATCTGCCCCAATGGACATAATTCTGTTAACCAAATCTATATGCAAATCTACCTATTACATTAATGTGAAACAGCACACATGTGTGGGATAAAAAATATTTAATAAATAATAAGACATTATAACATTGTTTCACCATGTTACTTTTCACATGGGAACATAAGGGTAAATAATATAAATTGTGTATGCAATTTTACACATAGCCACAGCAGAATCATTAGGAACACATCAGGTGGCTTTACAAGAAATGTATAGGAACAACACTTCGAGCCCAGCAGCTAGCAATGGAAGCAGACAGGGGGCAACAGGGGAACAAAGAAAAATATTCCAAGAGAAGGTCCACCAAATGTGGGTACCCTTTGCACGGATTTGGATTGCACAGCCGAAGCTGACACACACAGCAAAAGAAAAGATTTGGAACAACATAATGGCGGAGATTAATGCGGATGCCACATAATTTGCGGGCACATTTGGCCCTGGTAGGGGCCAGGCCACGTGCAGCAGCTCTTCGTCCACGGCCACGTTGTGCTGGTGGGTTGGGGGGAGCAGCTGCTGTGGAAGCGGGTGTTGGTGTTTCCCTTCCGGCAGCAGGAAGTGCTGATGGTGGATCAGCAGCAGAAGCGACAGATAATAGGGCCCTATTGGTGGAGATTAGCTCCACCACAAGCTCATTATGGCGGAGGAGGAGGTCATTTTGGCACACCAGCAGGTCATTTTGCCGATCAGCTTGCTAAGCAATGACCTGCTGGCTGCCAGCTATTGCCTGCTGGCTGCCAGCTATTGCCTTTTGTGTGTCGACAATAGCTTTCATGACCTCCTCGGTCCTACTCTCCCGCTCTGCTGCTGCCTCTCCCTGCTGCAGAATCATATTCAGCAGCTGCGTCCACCCTCCAACATCCTGTGTGGCTGTTGGAGCCTGCTGCACCTGTGGCATGGAAGTCACTGCCACTGTCTCTTCCTCAGGAAGGTCACTGACGCACGTTGGAGGTGGCTCTGAAATAGAAAGGTAAAATTACAACACAAAATGTTGTTCTGTCATGCTAACAATTTACCTTCTAGTTCAGCCATGAATACATCCACTGGGGCCTCGCTATCCATGTTGCTCACTCCCCGGATCTCCTCTATAGCCACGCAGGCCTCGGCCAACTGCTTCAGGGAGGTGAGCTTCAGTCTGAATGGCATGGGGCTAGCCCCAGTGGTCTGGCTGTGTGTCCAACGTGCGGTCAGTTTCTTCTTGAGGTTGCTTTTGAAATCATGCCACCTGCAACCAAAGATTAACAATTATTACATCGAACACCTGAAGTTTTTAATTGCATGCATTGTTATATGCGACTGATTTTTTATGATGCTTCCTTCAACATAACTTAAATTAGTTCCCAAAGAAAAATTCTCATGTTTTACATGCCCATTGAGCATATTGTTATACATTCACAGTCGCCATCTTATATATTTGAATATGTGACATGTCAATAATGTGGGTTGCGCATAGCAACCTGACCTGTCATTTAGCAATCGCAACTACCTTTGTATAAACACATTACCTGTATTGTTAAAAGGAATGGTGTGTGATTTTTTCGAAAGCGCCCCTCCCAGCAGCCAGGCTACAGAACTGCCTTAATGGTTCAATCAGCCAGTCAGAAATATAGTGATACAAAAAATAAATAAGGAGTCTAGAATAATAGGCACTCAGGTGGATGTCAAATGAAAGTCCTTTTTTTATAGATAAAAATGTGCAAACACTTTATTCATCCATATACAGCAATTTCCATAAAATCGATTTGCCGCAATATTCAGTAAAAAAAATAATAAAATAAATAGAGGATTATAATCCCAACGTCAGTCTATATGCTTGAACAAACACTTCACACTAAGAGAGCGGGGAAGGGATAAGTGAATTTCATGAAATACCTCTACTCCCGTCTCTAAATCCTCAGCTTAGGTGCTGCATACAATCTGTAGCAGCTGTACCATGTGGGGGTAGTCTCCTTGTCGCTGCAGCCGTTGAACCGGCTTCCAGTGCACAAATAAACGTCCACCTCACAAGGTTCCTTTGGCGTGGGGATAGTGGGCAAGCATATATTGTGGCGTGGGTATCCTTAGGACCGCTCCGTATTATAAAAACAAACAAAGTTGGTGACCACGTCCACCTGCTGGCCAACACGTTTCGATCTACTTGAGATCTTTATCAATATAGATTGACGTTGGGATTATAATCCTCTTTTTATTTTTATTTTTTTACTGAATATTGCTGCAAATCGATTTTATGGAAATTGCTGTATATGGATGAATAAAGTGTTTGCGCATTTTTATCTATAAAAAAAGGACTTTCATTTGACATCCACCTGAGCGCCTATTATTCTAGACTCCTAATTTATTTTCTGTATCACATTACCTGTATTGCAATAATTATATATTGTGGTTCATACAATAGTACACTGAAAGAGCCACACTGAAAGAGAACACAATAACTAAGGACAATAGAAATTTGGCACACATGCAATGCTGCAATGTGCAAACGACCCCACCTCTAACACTTCAGTTCGATGGTCAGAATATAGAAATGTAGACGTATCACCTTATTTGTTTATATTTACTGCTTTAATTAGGGCCAGTAGGGATGGTATAGTGGTTAGCATTACTGGCTCACCGCAGTGAGGCCATGGCTTCAATACCCTGCATGGCCCTAACTGTGTGGAGTTTGTATATTATATTATTAAGAATTACATAAAACCATAAATAGGTTATTGTGGGGCCAACACCACACACTTTTTAGCTACACTTGCTTGCTAATTGATGTCTTGCATATTGGACCTCATTGATAAAAGGTCAACTTTTAAAAAACAATGTACCCAAAAACACACTTTTTCACTCTCATATCAATGTGTGTGCTAGCACATGTACATGTGTATTTGTAATAAGTACGCCTAACTGTGTTGTACACACTAAAACTTGCCTTTTCTTTACACGATCAGTTTCACGTAATTGTGGTGCAACCGCATTAATCTCCGCAGTGATGTCGTCCCAAATCTTCTCCTTCATTGTGTGTGTCAACCTCTTGTGTGTCAACTCAATCCAATCCCGTGCGCGGGGTACCAGTATTTGTAGTTCCTTCTCTTGGAATGCTATGTTCTTTGTTGGCATTTCCCCTGTGGTCCTCCTCCGGCCACGATTACCAGTTGCTGAGCTCGAAGTGCTGGCCTGGCTTCTCTCTTGGAAAGCCACCTGCTGTTTTCCCAATGATTCTGCTGAAGCAGAAGATGGGCCTGCTGAAGATGGGCCTGCAGAATCATCACCCATTTGCTGGCCATTTCTGAGGGACACATTGGGCCTCCTACGCACATTGGCTGTTATGGACTCCAGCTGAGCCAGGATGAGGTCATGGTTAGAAGTTGCATTCTCAGACTCTAATCCAGACATGTTGGGGGACATTTACCAATATGAAAAACCTAGTTTTTCGTATTGGTATTTCCCCTACGGCTGCATACGACTGTTTTAGTTGTATGCAAAGTTGTGTTCCGGAGGGGAAATTACAAAGCAGTCATGTACGACTGCTTTGTAACCCTCCGATGGTGTAATGATTCGTATTAGCTGGCCATATATACGGCCGCTAATACGAATGTTTCTAGCAGTCTGCACGGATCAGTCAGATCCGTGCAGGCTGCAGTGTGTAAAAAAAATAGAAAAATAAATAAATATTAAAAAAAAAACGGCGTGGGGTCCCCCCCACAGCTGTAACCAGCACCAGGCTGACAGAGCCTGGAGCCGGTAATTAAAAATCAGGGAACCCGACAAATAGGCTCCAGGTCCGGGGCTGGTTCCCAAAATACGGGGGACAAAATGACTAGGGGTCCCCCGTATTTTAAGATCCAGTCCCAGGCACAACCAGCCAGCAGGGTAATGTCACAGCCGGGGGACACTTATGATAAAAGGTCCCGCGGCCAAAACATTAGCCCCCTGACCGGTCAGCCTGGCCAGGGGCCCTGGGGGAGTGGGGACCCCCCCAATGAAGGGGTCCCCCCCTCCAGGACTTACCTGACCAGGCTGAAGCCTGGTACTGTCCCCGATGCCCCTGGGCGGTGGGTATCGGGCTGATTATGGTGTAAAAAATAGAATAAACTATTGTTTTTTACTGTGGCACTACAAGTGCCAGCAAGCCTCCCCAGGAAGCTGGGACTTGGAGAACTACAAGTCCCAGCCTGCTGGGCATTAAAGGGCCTGCTGGCACTTGTAGTTCCACAGTTAAAAAAATAGTACACAAAACACACTGACACACGGTTAAAATAAAACTTTAATACACACAAAGCCCACACATACTAATACTTACCTATCTTCTTTCCGTAGGTAGCCCTTGTCCTGTGTCGTCTTCTGGATCCATGTCGACGTCCTTCTTCAAGTCGACGTCGCTGTCGGCGATGACGTCCGGATTCGACGAAATCCATGTCGAAGCTGTGGAAGGAAACCATACTCACCTGTCCCAGCGCGACGTAGTCCAGGTAAGTGTCTTGGCAAAAAAACAAACTGACACCCCGAAACCAGACCGGACAGAGAGCCGCACGGTACTGTGTACATCATGCGGCTCCGCCTCCCGAATGCCGCTATTGGCCGCCTTGCGGCCTAGCGGCCAATCAGGAGCCGCTAGGCCGCAAGGCGGCCAATAGCGGCATTCGGGAGGCGGAGCCGCACGAAGTAAACAAACACCGTGCGGCTCCTACTGTCCGGTCTGGTTTCGGGGTGTCAGTTTGTTTTTTTGCCAAGACCCTTACCTGGACTACGTCGCGCTGGGACAGGTGAGTATGGTTTCCTTCCACAGCTTCCACATGGATTTCGTCGGATCCGGACGCCATCGCCGACAGCGACGTCGACGTCGACTTGAAGAAGGACGTCGACATGGATCCAGAAGACGACACAGGACAAGGGCTACCTACGGAAAGAAGATAGGTAAGTATTAGTATGTGTGGGCTTTGTGTGTATTAAAGTTTTATTTTAAACGTGTGTCAGTGTGTTTTGTGTACTATTTTTTAACTGTGGAACTACAAGTGCCAGCGGGCCCTTTAATGCCCAGCAGGCTGGGACTTGTGGTTCTCCAAGTCCCAGCTTGCTGGGGAGGCTTGCTGGCACTTGTAGTGCCACAGTAAAAAACAATAGTTTATTCTATTTTTTACACCATAATCAGCCCGATGCCCACCGCCCAGGGGCATCGGGGACAGTACCAGGCTTCAGCCTGGTCAGGTAAGTCCTGGAGGGGGGGGACCCCTTCATTGGGGGGGTCCCCACTCCCCCAGGGCCCCTGGCCAGGCTGACCGGTCAGGGGGTTAATGTTTTGGCCGCGGGACCTTATATCATAAGTGTCCCCCGTCTGTGACATTACCCTGCTGGCTGGTTGTGCCTGGGACTGGTTCTTAAAATACGGGGGACCCCTAGTCATTTTGTCCCCCGTATTTTGGGAACTAGCCCCGGACCTGGAGCCTGGGGCTGGTTGTTTAAAATCGGGGAACCCCTATTTGTCGGGTTCCCTGATTTTTAATTACCGGCCCCGGCTCCTTCAGCCTGGTGCTGGTCACAGCTGTGGGGGGGACCCCACGCTGTTTTTTTTTTTAATTTATTTAATTTTTCTATTTTTTTACACTGAAGCCTGCACGGATCTGACTGATCCGTGCAGGCTTAAAGCAAATACGACAGGGAAAGCAAGGTGTATTTTCCTGTCGTATTTGCGTGGGTGTTTTACACCACTTAACAGCCGTATTATCAGTACGGCTGCTTAGTACATCAGGAACCACCATTCTTTTGAATGGTGATTTCTGTCGTATTCTATCGATGGTGTAGGACATTCGTATTTGTAAATACAAATACGAATGTTCCATCTTTAGGAATACGAATGGTTGTATTTTTGGGATTGTAAATCCCGAAAATACAAATTCGTAAAAAAAAGGTGTATTTCTGCCTACGACTACACCTTTTTTCTACGAATCCATTTTGGTAAATGTCCCCCGTTAGCAGCAAAGTATCCTTATGGTAGCACACCTATATATACCCATGTTCCTAATTTGCGTACATCCACCCCAGGCAGCATTCTGCACTGCAATGTATCGTGCAGCGTACCGTACGGAAGCGTACAGCACAAGGCGTTGGCGGCACAAATGCCACGCCCCACCAAAAAATTAAATAAAAAATACAACTAAAAATAATAATAAACAGGCCACTAATGCAATTAGGATTCTTTTACATATTCTCTGAATGTACACACACATAAAATTTATTTTTTGCACTCCTGCACATTTAGCCATTATTGCATACCATATGTGAATGGGCAATTGCAATGTGCAACTTGATTTAAAGGTACATCACATGTAACTAACCCATTTCAGATTCTAAGGCATTCCACAACACATCAGATAACAATCACTTATTTCAATCAAATAACATGTGTTAGGCCTATTTATACTGGCTCGATGCTATGTACTTGTGAATGTAGATCTACAGTGTGTACAATGTAAAGTTCTACTTGGTTTATTTTGATATTTGTACAAAGTTTAAGTTTCGAATCATCATTTTGGCTAAAGGTTTTAACATATCACACTCACTTTGTGCAGTAAATAATTGTTTGCATAAAGCAATCATGTTGCTCGGCGATGCGATGGTTTCGCCGTTTATTTGTGGTGCATACACACTGTTCATATAAATATGATCAATAAAGTTAATACCAAATAACACTCTTACCAACCAATCACAGGACATGATTGTTTATAATGCGCCATAGCTAAGATGGCTTCCTATGAAAGAGCAGCACCTTTCTCCACCGCGGAGCTGATGGCCTTAGTCTCCGTAATGGAGCGGAGGCTGGGCCGTGCGGGCCCTTTTGTGTCAAATCGGGACAAGCGGCGGAGCTTATGTTGCTGCCCGGCGAAGGATCTTCGCCCGCACACATGTGTGGAGGAGCGTCGCCCAGCTGGAGAGGTGATGGTCCGCTCTGCGGAGGCGCCAGCCAGAGCTCCTCCAGCATTTGAGGCGCCGGATAGAGAGATGTAAGTTTTTCCACTATAAACACATAATTGCCAGTTTATGCATTAGTTTTCACATTAATAACTAAAATAATTCAATGAGGTTAAGTGGGTGTCAATGAGGTTAAGTGGGTGTCAATGAGGTTTAAATGGCATATACTATATGAGTGATACTTCCTAATTGACATGCAGTCATGTGGATATAATATGTAGTTGTATATGAATATGGAATTTGTTTAAAATTTTAATGTCCCTTCATTTTCACTCATCCATTGCTCTATTGTATCTTATTTACACAGCACAGGAAAGAGCAAGACAGGCCCGTGAGAAGGAGGCCCACTCCCCTACCCACTCCCAAACCCATACCTACGACCACTCCCCTACCCACAACCACTCCCCTACCCATTCCAAAACCCATACCCACTCCCCTACCCACTCCCAAACCCATACCCACTCCCAAACCCATACCCATGACCACTCCCCTACCCACGACCAAACCCATACCCATGACCACTCCCCTACCCACTCCCAAATCTCTTCCTTCAGCCTCCCTTCACCACCCACCTACCCTCCTCCAACCGAAACCCCACTCGCACCACCCAACTACCCTCCACCCACCAACCAGGCCGAACAAATGGGTGTAGAGGTTGGAGAAAGTGGTAAGTATAACATTATGCCTCATGTACTTGATTAGTGGTATGTGTTATGTATTTTTATTTACACTATGGACTATGGCATAAATGGAGTATGGGGGACATTGTTAAAAAATGGTTTGCTTCTATAGACAATTGTAAACCAGGGTAGGCGCATAACACAAAAATATGAAACAAGGCCATAATGTATCCATTAGCCTGTTGGATATACATTTTGAAACCCTGATGGTATTAGTCTTCACCAGCAGCAGCAACATCACACATAGGTTAGTATGGATTACGGAAAGGACAAGAATGAGATCCACAACTTGACCACATTGCATTGACATAGTGTATAGATTATATTTATGAAAAAAGGGAAGAACTTATACTGGTAGTAGCTTTACAGTACATTGCTGACTGGTAAGGCTTGTCAAGTTTAACAGAGGTTCAGTGTAGGTGGGATTTTTAAACATACATTGTAAATTTCTGGTATATGTAGCAGATTTTATACAGTAAGCCACTGTGTGTGTCACCATCATAGTAGTTAGTTTAATGTTGAAATCAGTAGCCTATGTAATTGTGTCTATGATTGTTTCTGATGTACAGTAGGTCTTTTTGACATATTTTATGTATCACAATAAATAATGTATACATGAATATCAAAAGTAATGTTGAACCCCCTTTCACATGCCAACAGATTACCAGAGACAAGTCCGAGGTGCACTGGGCCGAATGAGGGAGCACCTGCTCATGCTCGCCCAAGATCTGCAGGACCTGACGGACCTGCTTATTTATTTTTTTGTTAATTTTTGCAATAAATAAACAGTTTATGACAGTTAGAAGTTGTCTGAGTGTTTTTGTTAAATTTTACAGTATATGTGTAAATTGTGTAATATATTTTTGTCACTTGCAAAAGGTAGAAACTGTATAGAGATGTGTGTTTGCATAAAGTGTAATAAAGTGACGGGTAATGAATAAATGGTGTTGAAGGTGTGGTGGTGTGTGTGTGTTTGCACAGCAATCTAGAGTACCTCTATTATAGTGACCAATTCATTGCATGACACAAAATTCAAATATTTGTAATAAAAATAAAGTTAGCCGGTCTGCATAATGATGTACACACAAACATACTGTGCTTTAAACTGTAGGTATTTGACATTTATTATGTGTAAATCACAATTTGACCTTTTAGAATGATTGCATTTGCCTTGCAATTAAATAATAGTATGCATACATAAAACACAGGTAAACAATTAAGTTTTTCAACTTTTTTTTTTATATAAACGTTGTTTTATTATTTTCGAAAATTTGCATTGTAAACAATGTGTACAATAGTGTAGCTTTCACATCACACTTTTAAAACGGTATATTGCCGTTTTTTTGCCTTTTAAAACGTTTAAGGCTGCAGTGTGAAAGTGTCATAGTTGAAATACCATTTAAAGTTAACTGGTATTTCAACACGTTTAAAAAGCAGAGTCCTACCCGTTTTAAAGCCAATTCAGAGCCGTTTTTTGTGCTGTCTGAATGGCACTGAAATGGTATTTAGTAAAAAATAAAGGTTAGAGCACTGTGATAGGCTGTCCCTTGTCTTGTGTCCCTTCCCTGAACCAGGAAATAAGCTGTGGGTAGAAACGTGTTCAGAGGTTAAACGGCTTGACTAGTGATGTGAATGGTACTTAAACGGTATTTTTAAATGGTAATCTGCTGCAATATGAACACTAGACCTGTTTAAAATACCATTTAAAATTACAGTTTTTCAAAACGTTTCAAAATGTTTTATGTGATGTGAAAGCTACATAGAAGTGGTTCCAACAGTGTGGACAGAATAAACAAAACATAACATATTCTAAACATGGCTGGTGGGTATCACATTTGCAGCCGGGGTGGGGTACGCAGTATCCCTCCCTGGTCTCGGTATTTCAGGGTTTATATATGGTTCTGACCGAAGCTTGCATGACAAACTTACAGAGGGAATCTACGTCGTCGGTCGGACCATCTGTATTGTCCGTCAAATAACATAAAATCTAGTTAGTTACTATTTATAAGAGATAGAGAAAAAAGAAGAAGAGGAAGAAGGAGGTTAGGAAAGAGGGGGGGGGAGAGGGGGGGGGAGGGAGTGGCTAAACTTATACATAGCTTATCCTCAGTCTTTTGTTTGGGACGTTTGGTTTGGTGATACTGTGGTCTGAATAGAATAATCTGAGCGATTTCTAGGAGGGGCCTTGGAGATCGGTCGGGCGCTTAGTTTTCACTGCGGCTCATATCAGCGTGATGAGGGTATTCATATGGATCATGGGGTTTGACCCGGTTGGGGGATGATTGGGGGGTGTTTAGGGGCAAATGTCCAGTTTGTGATCTCTGACATTTGTGTGATTTTTTCCCTATTCTCTGGGTCGAGTGTGTTAATATATGGGTCCCATTTTCTGTGGAAATTACGTAGCGAGCCTTGGGATAGTGTTAGGGTTTTTTTTGTCAAAATAAATTTGTTGAAGCATCATGGAATGAAGCTGGTCCATAGACGGAGAGGTTTTGACAGTCCAGTTCTTTAGGATAAGTTTTTTGGCCACTGTAAATATCATGGTGAGCATTGGGATTAAAGGGTCTACTGATGTCCAGGCGGACCATTCATTGAATACAAGACATAAACTAGTGCTGGGTGAGGGTCGTAAGGGGAGGTGGAAGTGGTTGTTAATAAACATGTATACCTTATTCCAGAATCTTCTTATCTTCGGACAGTCCCATAGGCAGTGGTAGAGATCGGCTCTCGAACTCCCGCATCTGGAGCAGGCAGCGTCAATTGTTGGATCAAAATGAGCGCGTACGGATGGAGACATATAGGCTCTATGTGTGGTTTTCACATGTACTTCTTGCAAGTAAGCTGAACCCAACAGTTTGAGAGAGGATGCATAATTGGACAGAAATATATCAGGCGAAGGTATAGACGGGATGTCTGTTCTCCAAGCATCAGATAGTGCCGGGAGTGGGACTTCGCCTGCGTAGTAGTTAGCAGGTCATAAACATGCTTCAATTTGTGTGGAAGTTTGGTCCATTTGTGTATGAGTGTTTGTACATGTGAAGATTTATTATTGATTGGTAGTGGGAGAGACAGTGATTGTATGTAGTGGCGCGTCTGAAGAAACATAAAGAATTGTGAGTTTGGTAGGTGGAATGTGGTTTGTAGGGAGGCAAAAGTCATTATGTGTCCTCCTGGGTCAAAAACTTGGTTTGCAGTGTTGAGCCCCTTCGTCTTCCACTGGAGGAAAAGTTTGTTGACCAGGGAGGGTGGGAATGATGGGTTGCCCCATATGGTGACATAAGGCGAGTTAGTGTGCTGTCCTCCTAATTTTTTGTGGAGTTTGACCCATGAATAGTAGGTGTCGTGAAACAGAGGGTGATTTAGTACTGTTGGGGGGATCAAGTTTTTCTTTGTATGAAGGAGAGCGTTTAAAGAGTAGGGGTGGAAGATATCTGATTCTAGGCCGTAGTCAGTGTATGTACTCTGACCTAAGATCCAATCCGCGGCATATCTCGATAAAATAGACAAGGAGTAGTGTGAGAAATCTGGCATGTTTGTGCCACCATCTGACTTATGCATGGTGAGTTTATTGTAGGCTATTTTAGTTTTTTTCCCCTGCCATATAAATTTGGTTACTGCCTGTCTTAGTCTTTTTTCGTCTGAGGGTGAAATAGTATAGGGGAGTGTTTGCATCACGTATAAAAGTTTAGGGAAAATGATGGTTTTTATTACTGCAATTCTGCCAAGTAGGGATAGTGGGAGGACTTGCCAGCCTTCTAGTTTTGTGATAAGTTTAGTTACGGTGGGTTTGTAGTTTAGATTATACAGCTGATCAATGTCTCCTGAAATTTGGACACCTAGATACTTAAAATGGGAGGTAGTTATTTTGAAAGGTGTGGAGGTTATTGTGTTGGCTAGGAGTGTTTGGGAGAGTTGTAGTGGTAGTAATTCGGATTTAGTAATATTGATTTTGTATCCCGCCACTGCTCCGAACTCATCTATGAGAGTAAGTATTTCTCGTATTGATGTCTGCGGTTCAGACACAAATAATAACATGTCGTCAGCAAACAATGAGATTTTCAGCTCAGTCTGCCCAATCTGGATACCCCTAAAAACCGTAGAAGCTCTTAGGGCCATTGCCAATGGTTCCAAGGCTATTGCGAATAGTAAGGGCGAAAGAGGGCATCCCTGTCTAGTGCCCCTTTCTATTACAAAGGGCATTGAGAGGAAGCCATTACATGATATCTGTGACTGAGGGTGGTGGTATAGAAGACTAAGCAGCTGGATGAATGTTCTAGGGAATCCGAAGCGGGTCAGGGTCCCGTGCAGGTGGGGCCACTCGATTAGGTCAAATGCCTTCTCTGCGTCCAACGAAAGGATTGCAGAGCAGGCATCTTGGATGGAGTTTTTGGCTTGGGCGAGAACGGCTATGACTTTGCGGACGTTCACTGAGGAGTGGCGACCCGCAATGAACCCCGTCTGGTCCGGGTGTATGATTGAAGGGAGCATGGGTTTGAGCCTGTCGGCTATAAGTTTTGCTAGAATTTTATAATCCAGGTTAAGGAGCGATATTGGTCTATATGAGCCAGGGAGGGATAGATCTCGCCCTGGTTTTGGGAGAATTTTAAGAACTGCAGAGTTAAAGTGTGGAGGGGGTGTTGAGCTATTTAGGAATGAGTTACATACTTGTGTTAGTATTGGGCTAATTCTTTGTGATAGAAATTTGTAAAATGCGCTGCAGTATCCATCCGGGCCTGGGGCCTTGTTGGGCTTCAGATGCTTAATTGCTGACTCAATCTCCTCTTGCAGTATTGGGGTTGTTAGAGATTCAGACATAGCAGGGGTGATCTGGGGGTAGATTATGGATTCCCATAAGGGAGAGTGGGTGTGGGAGTCAGTGGGTGAATTTTGCAAGGGTGTGTTGTCCGTGGTTATGTGTATCCCCTTCAAATGGGGTAAGGTTGTGTTTGGCATCTCTGAAGTGTTTTTATTTACTGTGTCTGGCGGAGGGCTTAGAGAGGAGGAGTAAAGTTCTTTGTAGTACTGTTGCATTATCTGGGCGATTTCCTTGTTACTTTTTGTAAGAGAGCCTTGTGGAGTTTTCAGAGGTTGTACCACCGCTGGTTTTACTGTTCCCCTCAATAGGCTAGTAAGGAGTTTGCCTGATTTATTTCCGAATCGGTGGTATTTATAGTTCACGGCAAAGAGATATCTGTCTCCCATTTCGGAGATATATTGTTCGAGTTGTGTTTTGGCCGTAAGATATTTCTGTTTTTTGCAGGGGGAGGGATCTTGTTTATAACTGAGGAAATGGTCTGATAGCGAATTTTGGAGAAGGAGGTACTTTTTTGTGTAATCCTTGTTGGAAGCAGCGGTGTACGAAATGAATGCCCCTCTTATAACGGATTTCATGGACATCCAGAAGAGGACTGGGTTAGTGGTTTGATGTTCCCTATTTGTATTACAGAAATCATCCCATGCTGCCTCCAAAAAGGATTGTAATTTTTTTGATTTCAGGAAGCGAGAAGGAAATTTCCATAAATGTGAGGCGCCCTGTTCTGTAGGGATGTGAATCGTTACAGTGACCAGTGCATGGTCTGAAAGTATTATAGGGTTTATATGTGAATCTATGATTGAAGGGAACAGTGAGTGGGAGACTAGGATGAAATCAATGCGGGAAAAGGTTCCATGGGCTGCTGATTGGCAGGTATAATCCTTATCCGTCGGATGAGTGGCAGTCCATATATCAACTACTCTTAGCGTTTTGATGAGTAGGTTTAGGCCTACTTTTGGCAGGGAGGGGGGGGGGGTGTTTCTTATGTTGGATCTATCTAGGAGTGGGGAGGAGACCATATTAAAATCGCCTCCAATGATGAGGTTGTCCTCCATGAAGGGAGTTAATACAGAAATGAGTGTGCGGAAGAAGGGTTTGGAGTATGGGGGAGGTGCGTATATATTCGCCATGGTATATAATCTGCCCAAATGTCTCACAACAGCGATTGCATATCTACCATCCACGTCCACTTTCGTCTGTACCAGCTCCAGTGCGAGAGATCTTCGAGCCAATATGACCACACCACGTGCCCTGGAAGTGTAAGAAGAAGACGTTAATACCTGCCATCCCAGCATTTGTAATTTTGGGACTTCAGATGAGACTAGATGAGTCTCTTGTAAAAATGCAATATTGACTTCACTCTTATTTAGATATATCAACAGTTTGCGTCTTTTCATTGGTGAATTGATCCCACCGACATTCCATGTGCCGACTTTTAGGTCAGAAGTCATGGGGTGTACCAGTGGTAAAAATGTGTGAGCCACGCTGAGAGCTCTGTAATTAGTTTTATGTGGGTGCCCGACCAAACTCCATATTGGGACCCCCGAAGTCTATCACGACAGCAGGAGAGGGTATTTCTTTCAGGTCACACCCAAATACCAGATTTGGGCAGGGAAAGAGGGAGGGGGGAAGTGGGGGGGGGGAGAGAGGGGGAAAGGGTAGAAAAGAGTAGCAAGAATATGAGTCCAGAGGCAAAACTGCCTTTGGTGAGACCTCCTACATAGACCGTAAATCTGATTAGAATAAACATAGTAATAATTCCGGCATTGTAGCTCAGCCTCCTCCGCCAACACCTTGTTTCGGTGACGCTGTCTATGCGTCTTAGTATTCAGTCCTCGGTCCCCAAATGGCTTGATCGTGAAAGGGTAGTTATGCGGAGGGGGGAGGATTATGGGGGGGAGGGGGTATATTGATATGATGTGTGGTAGGGGGAGTAGAAGAGGGGGGGGTAGGGGAGGGGGGGGATTAGAAGGATGTGGTTATTGGTAGATGTGGTCTCTGGTTTTGTGCCCCGTTATGGAGTTGGGATTAATAGGAGGCATGCCTAGGCGGTTAGTACCTTTGTAGCTGATTGCCCTTTGTCGTAAGCTCTCAGCAGATATGAATTAAACATATAAACATATAAACAAACTCAAAACAACTTTAAATTTGATCAGCAGCTTCTCAATGCGATTTGCAAATAACATATAACCTAGTGGGGAGATCTAGAAGTCTAGGCTAACCGGCGAGATCACTGTGGGTAAAGTTATGTGGCAAGGCAGCTGGCTTGTCAGCCTTTTTCAGTAGTCGGCAGTCAACATGGCGCAGTCCATATAAACATCATATGAGGCGACAAAAGGGTGACATTTAGAGGCACGTTGCCTATTAAACCTGGAAATTGCGATTAACGCGGTGTGGAAGGGAATCCCGTCATGTGGGTGCGTCAGAAATGTCTTCTCTCCTTGATCTGTGAAGTTCACGTACAGTAGGTAATCTTCTGCATCAGAGGGGGTCAGGAAATCTTTGAAGGATGCCCCATCATATATACGCAGCTTTGCTGGGTAAAGCAGCCCAAATTTTCTGCCGTCTGAAGCCAAAGCAGAGCAAATGGTGGAAAAAGCTTTTCTGGCTTTTGAGAGCTCAGCTGAAAAGTCCTGAAAAATGAATAGTTTGTGACCTTCCCAAGTCAGGTTTTTAACCTTCCGTGAGGCAGCCCAGATCTCGGTCTTGTGAAGGTAATTGAGGCATTTAAACAGGGTGACACGTGGACGCGGTCTGTTGGGTGTTGGTGGCGGGCCCACCCTGTGAACCCTCTCTATAACCATGTCCTGACACTGTGCTTCAATGCCTAGGAGCGAGGGGAGAGTGTTGTGGACGAATTGGGCCAGTGCAGGGCCCTTTACTGACTCAGGCAGTCCCACCAGTCTAATGTTACTTCTTCTCGACCTATTTTCCAATTCTTCAACCCTGTTCCAAAGCTGGTAGTTCTCTTTGGATAGTTTGAGTATATCTCTCTGAGCATTTGATATATCATGAGCTGCTGCCCCTATCTGGTTTTCTGCTGTGGTCACGCGCTGCGTGAGGTGTTTGAGCTGGGAAGTGATGTCCTCTACAGCCCTGTTGAGGAGGGGGGCCATTGTTGCATTAATTGCGTCGACCACATCTTTATAAGTGACCGGAGTGTCCAAACCTTGTCTGGTGTAGCCCCCGGGCGAGGATCCCTCTGCTGCTGGTTTCTTATGTGCAGGGAGGGGTGAGTCACCTACATCGTCGGGCGCCATATTGTCTGCTGCCCATCTTCGTTCCTGGCGCGGCTGCTGCGGCGTCTGGGCGGTCGCGGGAGTCGGAAAACGCTCCATTTTCGTGCACCTTGTAGTGGCGGGGGTGGAGGGTGTAGGGTCCGGGGGACCGGAGAGGCTCCAGGAGCCGTGTAACTGCGGCGGTGTCTGCGGCGGGAGCGGAGCTCAGAGACAGAGCTCCCTGTCCATCAAACCCGGAAGCGGAAGTCTTCCGAAGTTTTTCAACTTAACATGATGTAAGGGTTAATCTAAAGTGCTAATAATGTGTTTAAGTGTCATTTAGGAAGTAATTGATTTAATGAAAAATAAATATATTTGTTATGAGGTACCCTAATTGGATAAATGTGTCATGCTGCTGAAGCATGACTTCCGAATAGATTACTGAGGTTTGCGCACATACACCAACTCGGTGCGTGCGGTCAGATTCCCGTCCGTTCAGAAGCAGTAAGACCGTGCAGAATCTTTGAGTTCCCACCGCACACGCACATTTGGATGCAGTCTGAAGACACTCCCTCTTCTTAGAGAGTCCATCCAAATGGATGTAGACGACCTGTGGGCATGTGTTCTTAGAATGTCCGCCGTGCGTGGCGTTCGGTCATTTCCGAAAGGACGCGCATCCCAAAGAGTCAACCAGAATAAGGCCCATGGTGAGGAGGTAATTTGTCTGCTGATTTCTTGCCACAAACATCAGAAAATCTGGTATAAGCTTGAGGAAGAAGATCAGAGAAAGATGAATCAGTGGAATATAGTGGAACCACTTTTTGGAGACAAGAATGATGACCCCCAGGAGAGTATTTGCATGGTTCTCCAATCAATCCTGGAGAGTGTTTCTGGAGCCATGGGAATCCCAAGACTATGGGATGATTAGCTTTAGGGATAACCAGGAAGGTTAAGCGTTCTTGGTGAAGCAGCCCTACGTGTATCTTCAGTGGGCTAGTTTGATGAGTCACTGACGCTTGCGGTATGAGGCTCCCGTCCACAGCTGACAGATGGAAGGCCTGAGTGAGTTTAAGAGTTCTCAATTGAAGAGAAGCAACGAGTTGGAAGGATATAAAGTTCTCAGCTGCCCCGGAATCTTGTAGTGCGTGAACAGTGGTGGAGACCAGTGGCAGAATAACTTGAAGAGATATGATTAAGTCAGATTTGATTGGAGACAGGAGGGCATGTCCTAGATTGGCTTTGCCAAGGCCAACTAGGACAAGGGGTTTAATCAGGGCCGGCACTACCCGTTCAGCAGAGCCTGCAAAGCAGGGAAGTGCCAGGCTGTCCCTGCTCTGCGACTCTGCAACTGTGCACAGGGGTATGTGGTGCTGGTGCTGCTGCTGCTGCGCCTGTCACGGTGTGTGACAGGCAACAGCGCTGGTAGCAGAGGAGAGGGAGAGATGACAGCAGCAGCAGTAGGGACAGGAGTGACTCAGAACGGAGGGCTTACATCAGAGAGCAGCAGCAGGGGAGGTCCCTTCACCTTCCAGGCTTCCACACTGCGGTGCTGAGCCCCTCCCCCCTGAACTCTGCATCAGTGTCAGGACAGCATGTGCCGAGCTGTGATTGGAGGAGCTCGGCACATGCTGATTAGCAGAGCCCTGGTTGGAGGAGCCTATCATCACATGCTTCCCTGACCCCTGGAACATCGAGGATCTGACTGACAGCATGGCACCCTTTGAGTCTATGAGTATGCACCTAGCCACCTCTGTCTCTTCACCTCCTGCCTCTTTGCAGCTTCTCTCTCTCTCTCTCTCTCTCTCTCTCTCTCTCTCACTCAGCCCATCATCTGTACCACCCTCTCCCTGCCCTGTATCTATCTCCTCATCTCCCTACCCAGTCCCTACCCCCTCTCCCTGTCCATCACCCCCCCCCCCCCAGTACCTATCCCTTCATCTCCCTGCCCAGTGCTTACCAGCATATATCCCCCCTCCTGGCATTATCTATCCCCTCATCTCCCTGCCCAGTTCCTGCCCCCTCTCCCTGCTCAGTATCTATTCCCTCTTCTCACTTCCCAGTATCTATCCCCCTCCTCTCTCTGCCTATCATCCGTCCCCCCTCTCCGTGCCCATTATCTGTCCCCCATATCCCCAAACCTGTCTCCATGTCCCCTCCATCTGCCCCATCTCCCCACATATGTACCACCCTCACTCTTCACAGCATCTCCACTCCCCGCTGACTCCCCAGCATTTATCCCCCCTCTCTCCCCACATCTGTTCCCCTCTCTTCCCAGCATATGCCCATCTGCCCCATCTTTGTGATACTTAATGGTGTAATTGAATAGGTGGTTCTGTCCTTTTATTAAATATGCGGGGGGGGGCAAATATAGCGTTTGCAGGAGGGCGCCGGACACCCTAGCACCGGCCCTGGGTTTAATGGACAATGAGGACAAGTGGCAATATGATGACCAGATTCATTACAGTACAGGCACAGATATTGCCTTTGTCTCCGCAGACGTTCCTCTGGAGTAAGTCAAGCCTGATTAATTTGCATGGGTTCTTTTTGTGAAGAAGACGAAGGAGTAGGAGGAGATGAGTGAGGAGTAGGGAAAGGCCTGCCTCGGTCTTGGCAGGATTTCTAAGAGTGTCTCTCACGATGTCGGAGATCTAGTTTGTTGCATAGCGATATGACCTCGCCCAAAGTGGTTGGCAAGTCTAGAGTGGCCAGATAATTCTTTAATCGATCGAACAAACCAGCCAGGAATGTGGAAGTCAGGGCCTCCTTGTTCCACTGTAATTCAGATGACAATGTTTGGAAGTGGATTACATATTGCGCCACTGTCCTTGAACTCTGAAGTATACGTAGAATCTCTGAGGTGGCTGAAGACACCCTACCGGGTTCATTAAAGATTCTTCGGAACAGTGATATAAATTCAGAGTATTTGGTTAGAAAAAGGTCACTCCTCTCCCATAGGGGTAAAACCCAGTCCAAAGCTGTCCCTGACAACAGGGAAATGATGTAGGCCACTCGGGTATGGTCGGTAGGAAAGTTCAATGGTTGTAGGGAGAAGTGCACCTAACATTGATTAATGAATCCCCGATATGCTTGTGGAGTCCCATGGAACTTGGAGGGAGCAGGCAACCAAAGTAAGACGAACCTGAACTGGAAACAGTGGGGGTTGCAGGCCTCTGGGTCATGGAGTTTTGAAGCACATCCTGGCGTTGCGAGATGCCCTGAAGTGCTTGCGTCACTCGTTGTTGGCCCTCCTCTAATGCTTCAAGATGACTAGTGATGCCCTGCAGAATCTCCTGGCCGGCAGCCGGATCCATTTGGCCAGTGCTTCAGGACTTCAGGATTTTGTGAGACCGTCTGCACGTCAGAAGCTAGCGGGCTCCTGTCAGTTGGTGGTAGTAAGGAGGAAGGTCGAATTTAAGTCTTTCGCATAAGAAGGACACGGGTTTGAGACCCTGAATGATAAGGCTAGGCCGAAGGCTACTGGGGAAGACAAGAGGGATGGGAGATACCGGGATTGAGAAGATAAAGATGAGCAGGCTGGAATGGTTTACCAGAAGACTGGACCAGACTTAGAGACGATGGGAATGCACAGGCCGGAGTGGTTTCCAGAAGACTGGACCGGACTTGAAGACAATGAGGATGCACAGGCCGGAGTGGTTTACCAGAAGACTGGACCGGACTTGAAGACGATGAGAAGAAGCGGATGCCAGAACGATCAACAGGATCAGCACAGTGGTCCCTAGTGTCGTCAGTGTCAGAAACACAGGAGCAGGTAGTCCTGGTCGAGGGTCAGCTGACAGAGCACAGGTGTCAACAGCTGGCTGCTGGAGAGGTGCTGGACTGACAACCAGAGATGCACACGTGCTTTCGATGGTGGTGCACAAGTGCTGGTAACAGGTGGTGCTCAGATGCTGGTAACAGATGGAGCACAGGTGCCGTTAGCTGATGGTGTATGGGTGCAGGTAACAGATAGTTCACGGGTGCAGGTAACAGATGGTGCATGGATGCAGGTAACAGATGGTGCAGGTAACGGATGGTGCACAGGTACTGGTTAACGGATGGTGCACAGGTGCTGATAAATGGATGGTGCACAGGTGCTGGTTGACGGATGGTGCACAGGTGCTGGTTGACGGATGGTGCACAGGTGCAGGTAACATATGGTGCAGGTAACGGATGGTGCACAGGTGCTGGTTAACGGATGGTGCACATGTGCTGGTATTAATTGCAAAGTCTCTGGAACAAGGATCAGGATATCTTGGAATATATCCTATAAACAATTAATCGATCCAACTATTAAGCGCCAGGTTGTGTAGCCTGGAGAGGATCTGTTTCAGTCCACTCCTGACTACCTACCCCCCACTCTTGTTCTTTATGTCAGTTTATATCTACAACATATGTTTTTGGTGAAAAAACTAGGAGACCCAATTGCAAATTGCTGCTATTATATGGTTTAACTATATATTATTTTAATTTTAGTTTTATTTGTATATTTTTTGTTTTTGAATTCTTCATGTGATTGTGTTTTTATATAGGTAGATCTTAAACTATAAAATGTGATACTATATTCAAACAGTGTGTCTGATATAATTTTGTTCAAACAGAATTATTCGGAGTTCTAACCTGTTACATTATACCCAGCAGCGCAATGCTCACCATTGTGTCTATTTCTTTCATATCTTTATTTCTGTGGGTATAGGCGTACTCACAAGTGATGCATGCAGCAGCGGGTATCTAGACACTGCATTTACTATTAAAATAATTGTTACAGCTATTAAAGCCCCAGTTTTTTTTGCGATCTGGTAAGAAGTTTTCTCTAAACCACCTTCCAGTGAGCAAGTCTTCTTTTGTACTACTGGGGATGGGGCAAACACACAGGTATTAAGCCAGAAATGGGTCCATGCAAATGGGCATTTAACGAATATATGGGGTCAGCACTCACCCAGCAATTATGCCAGGTAGAGGGCACTGGCAGGTGGTCATTAACAAAGCAGGGTACGGATGGGGCACCAGCGCAGGTATTAAGCCAGGGATGGGGCATTTAAAGAGTGCTAGGGATGGGGCAACAGCTTATGCTTGGTACACACCAGGACGACTAGGGCCCGATTTTGTCAATTTAGATCCAATTCCGACCGGTTGTATGCAGATAGTATGTACTTTTGTGCATTTTTGTCATTTATTTGATCCGATTCTGATTCGATGCGCGTACACGCCACTCATTTGGTCGCATCTTTGGTCCTACGTGCTGCAGGTAGGATCCGTCAATCCCAGGCCGACCGACTGTCAACCGCATTCAGGTCGTGAGTGTTTTTTGCCGCCTCCGTCGGCCGTTCGTCGGTGCGTCGTCGTTTGATCCAGCCTATTTGAGTGTCATTTCCTAAACACTCCCCCCGGCGCCATGTTTTTCCACATAGCAAACAGTGCTGGCGCAGCAGTTGGACTCTCCTTCTTGTCTCATCTCCAAGAACAACAACCTGGTATGTTTGCACTCCTAATGCTCTCCTATGCATGCCCAATGTTGCCACCAATGTATATAGTGTGTATAGAGCACTGGTTTGGCAACCGTTCACCCGTCCATGTCACTGTTTGCTCGGGTGGGCCCCATGTGTGTGTGTATATATATAACCATTGTCCACCATTGCAGTATTCCATGCACTCCTCTCTGATAGGCCCCATTCACCTGTGTGTGTGTTTGTGTGTGTGTGTGTGTATATATATATATATATATATATATATATAAAGGTAGTTGAAGGACAGCACACCTTTCCAATAGTTTTGCCGTGCCCCGGTGCCCTCAGGTACGGACTCGGCGGTCCCGGATATGGAGTAGAAGAGAAGCGGCACTCGGAGTCGAAAATGAAGAATACACGCAGGCAAATTTGTGATCTGTGATCAAACGTTTTCAATGTTATTCAAACATCGTCATCAGGATAAGTGAACGTACAAAAACATACACCTTATAAAGACATCCCCCATCACGTGTGGTTACCCGCCAACAGCTCCCGATTGACGCATCTAATCATGACGCAGTCAATAGGAGACGGTGGTTATGGCAACTACCTATAAACAGTGCAAAAATACAATACATAAACCCATATATAAATGAAGTGATTAAAAACATATAAACAACTCCACAAAAGATACTAAGTAAATAACATCTTGCCGTATAATAATGAAGTGCAACAGTTGCACTATATGCGTATGATGTAAATACTAAATAAGAAAATAGATTACACATCAGCAGGAATCCAAGACGCAACCCTGGAAGAAATAGGCATATCAAAAAGGCATATCGAAAAACATGTATCAACATTGAATGTGTCAACTTACTGAGTAGACTCAGATGTGTCGACCAATTAGGTAAACCAGCTCACAGAAAACAATGTAATCCAGCAGACTCATTAAGCCCGTGAGGTGCCTGTGTACCAAGAGAATGTATCCAACGAGCTTCCCTACGGAGTAGGCGCAGAGATCTGTCGCCTCCCCGCAAGGTCGCAGGCTCATGGTCTATGATGATATATTTTAGCATAGCAATAGTGTGCTTCTTGGTCACCCAGTGTCGAGCCACAGGTTGATCACTAGAACCGCTGGCTAACGCCGCCCGCAGCACAGATTTATGTCCAGCAATTCTTTCCCTTAATGTCCTGTCAGTTTTCCCAACATAACATAAACCACACGGACACGTAATTAAATATATAATGTATTTAGTAGTACATGATACCCGATGTTTAATGGGAATACGTGCGCCCGTGTGGGGATGTGGGAAGTCACTGCCGGTATTCATGGCCCTACACACTATGCAATTTAAGCATCTAAAACAACCAACCCGTAATTTCAAAAAAGTATTTTGTTCTGAGTCAGACTGCCTCAAACCTGAGATGTCAGTTTTCATTACCCAATCACGTATGCTTTTGCCGCGGGTATTCTTCATTTTCGACTCCGAGTGCCGCTTCTCTTCTACTCTATATATATATATATATATATATATATATATATATATATATATATATATATATATAGAGGGAGAATCAGCCTGGCACTCCCGATATATATTAAACAGCTGCCGCGGGTGCTCCGAGGAAACAATTTGTAGTAAACAGCTCAAACAGGCTCTGTCACTCCAGCGGTCTTCGTGAAAAAAGTCAAAGGTTTAATGGGTGATCCGACGTTTCGGGGCTACAAAGACGCCCCTTTTTCAAGGTGTACAATAAACAAAATCAGGGTGATAAGTCTTACCTTATATACAAGTGAGAGTAGTGCAGGTGTTCACCGTAGCAGGGTCTGTCCGGCAGCGTGCAGCCGAACTTCCGGGTAGCGGGGGGCGGGTGCCGGTGTACCACATGTGCAGTGCGTCAGCGTGGTGTTGCTGGGCAACCTCAGTGTTATTGTGTACTGGTTGCTAAGGCGATACTCACCGGTGCTCTGGCTGGCGGCGGACAGACTCTGCTGGGGGAAATAAGTGACAGAAATTAGTAATAAATAATGATGCACATTGCAGTGTACATGTGAATTATCCAGGTCATAAGAGATACTAACAATGTATTAAGTAAGTGATCATGAAAGACAAAGATGAAAAACAATGTTTAAAAGAGCAATATTAAAAAAGCAGTTAAATATGAGATTCATGCGGCAGTTCTGGACTAGGATTAATGAGACAAACTGGCAATAGGCTATATATTCTACTTGTAATCGTATTCATAAATTTAATGGACTATATATTTTTAGGCTATGTATGAGGTGAATGTCCTCTGTTCTTTAGATGAACATACTAAAGGACATCCTTTTATTGAGTCCATGGGGATTACAGGTGTTCAATATGTAGATCCATTTTGCTTCCTTCTTCAGCAGTTTACCTGCTCTGTCTCCTCCTCTTATTGAATATGGAACTTGATCGATGATGATATGTTTTAAATCGGACAGTTTATGTTTGTATTCCACGAAGTGCCGGGCTACCGGTTGGTCTGAGGTTTTACCTGTGAGGGCTTGTGATATTGCGGACCTGTGGAGAGCCATCCTTTCTCTTACTGTTCTTGTGGTTTTACCCACATATAATAATTGGCAGGGGCATGATATAATATATACTACATGTGTTGACAGGCAATTTAAGTTGTATTTTATATGGAACTCCCGATCTTTGGAGGAGTTGTAAAAGGTTTTGCCTGTGATCATCACATGATCACAGGCAAAACCTACTATTCATTTGGATTGTCCACCACCAATACTACATATATATTTTTCCTTATATATGTATATATTTATATTCAAGTATTTATACTTTCTTCCTCTGTATGTATATATATATATATACTAGGTGATTCATCGCGCCCTACGGGCGCTCTTCACACCGTCGTAAGGGGCTGCGCCCCCTTAATTTGTGAACGTTTGTATATGAGAAATATGGTTAGAATTGTATGAAAGATGCCCTGTATTGCAACTTAGGTGTCCGTGAATCGCGGGAGGGGGGTCGCGGAGGGTGCCGCGAATTGCAGGAGGGGGGGTCGCGGGGGGTGCCGCGAATTGCAGGAGGGGGGTTGTGGGGGGGTGGATGCTGCGAATCGCGGGAGGAGAGGGATTGCAGAGAATCGCGGGAGGGGGGTCGCGGGGTGGGTTGCCGCAAATCGCGGGAGGGGGGTTACGGGGGCGGGGGTTGCGGCGAATCATGGTAGGGGGGGTCGCGGGGGGTGTGCCGTGAATCACGGGAGGGGGGTCACGGGGTGGGGTGCCGGGAATCGCGGGGGTGTGTGTGTGTGCCGTGAATCGCGGGAGTGGGGGGGTGGGGGGGTGTGACGCGAATCGCCACAAGAAAAAATCAACACAGAAAGGTCAACACATGTAAATGTTGACATAAGTGTGGCACTTCATTGGTGTCCATGTCGACACATGAGAATGAATATGAAAACATTCAAAAAATAAAAAAAAAAACTTCAAAAACTCATGTCAACCTTTTTCATTGTCGACCATAGCCATGTCAGTGTTTTCCATGTGCAATTTAATTCTGGAGCTGCCGCGAATCGCAGGGGGGGGGGTGCCGCGAATTGCGGGAGGGGGGTTACGGGGCGGGGGTTGCGGCGAATCATGGGAGGGGGTGTCGCGGGGGTGTGCCGTGAATCACGGGAGGGGGGGTCACGGGGTGGGGTGCCGAGAATCGCGGGGGAGGTGTGTGTGTGTGCCGTGAATCGCGGGAGTGGGGGTTGTGGGGGGGGGTGGGGGGGGTGTGACGCAAATCGCCACAAGAAAAAATCAACACAGAAAGGTCAACACATGTAAATGTTGACATAAGTGTGGCACTTCATTGGTGTCCATGTCGACACATGAGAATGAATATGAAAATATTCAAAAAATGAAAAAAAAAACTTCAAAAACTCATGTCAACCTTTTTCATTGTCGACCATAGCCATGTCAGTGTTTTCCATGTGCCATTTAATCCTGGGGCTGCCGCGAATAGCGGGGGGTGCCGCGATTTGCGGGAGGGGGGCGGTTGCGGGGGGTGGGTGCCGCAAATCGCGGGAGAGCGGGGTTCATGGGGGTTCCGGTGGGGGGTTGCCGCGAATTGCGGGAGGGGGGGGGTCGCGGGGGGGTGCCGGGAATCGCCGGAGGGGGGGTTGCGGGGGGTGTGACGCGAATCGCCACAAGAAAAAAATCAACACAGAAAGATCAACACATGTAAATGTTGACATAAGTGTGGCACTTCATTGGTGTCCATGTCGACACATGAGAATGAATATGAAAATATTAAAAAAATTACAAAAAAACTTCAAAAACTCATGTCAACCTTTTTCATTGTCGACCATAGCCATGTCAGTGTTTTCCATGTGCAATTTAATTCTGGAGCTGCCGCGAATCACGGGGGGGGTGCCGCGAATTGCGGGAGGGGGGGTCGCAGGGGTGGGTGCCGCGAATCTCGGGAGGGCGGGGTTCACAGGGGTTCCGGTGGGGGGTTGCCGCGAATTGCGGGAGGTGGGGGGTCACGGGGGGTGCCGCGAATCGCGGGAGGGGGGGTTGCGGGGGGGTGTGACGCGAATCGCCACAAGAAAAAATCAACACAGAAAGGTCAACACATGTAAATGTTGACATAAGTGTGCCACTTCATTGGTGTCCATGTCGACACATGACAATGAATATGAAAAAATTAAAAAAATTAAAAATAAATCTTCAAAAACTCATGTCAACCTTTTTCATTGTCGACCATAGCCATGTCAGTGTTTTGCATGTGCCATTTAATCCTGGGGCTGCTGCGAATTTAGGGGGGGGGGTGCCGCGAATCGCGGGAGGGGGGTCGCAGGGGGGGTGCCGCCAATCGTGCAAGGGGGGGTCGCGGGGGGGTTCTTTTTGCCGCGAATCGCGGGAGGGAGGTCGCGGTGGGGGTGTTTTTTCCGCAAATCGGGGGGGGGGGGGTCACGGGGGAGGGTTTGCCGCGATTCGCGGGAGGGGGGGGTCGCGGGGTGGTGGTTATGCCGCGAATTGCGGGAGGGGTCGTGGGGGGGGTTCTTTTTGCAGCGAATCGCGGGAGGGGGGGTCGCGGGGGGTTTTTTGCTGCGAATCGCGGTAGGGGGGGTCGCGGGGGAGCGGGTGTTTTTGCCGCGAATCGCGGGAGGGGGGGGGCGCGGGGGGGAGGTTTTGCCGCAAATCGCGGGAGGGGGGCGCTCACCTGGTGGCTGTGGAGTAGCAGTGCTGGGCAACATGGGAAGGCAGTGGGTGTCTGGCACTGTCTGTGGGCTCACTGGGCTGGTTCTCTGTCACATACCTCCCAACATGACCCTCTCCAGGAGGGACACAATGCTCTGTTTCTAGACTTCCCCTTAATGTATGATTGCCATCACCTGTTTTAAACAGGTTAATTTCTCAGAAAGGTGTTCAGCACAGATGAAGGCAATCACACATTAAGAGGAAAGTCCAGGAACAGAGCGTTATAGACACAGACACCCACTTTGAGTGACAGATGTAGCCAAATATATAGGAGATATATATATATATTTTTTTTAAATTTATTCATCTTTTATTTATTATTTTTTACTATGATTGATACAACTACTCATTTGCTGGTATCATTGACCACGGTGACTATGTATCTAGTATTTGACCCCTGTTACCATGACATCCTAACTGCTATTTATCAGGATTTAGAAAGTTTTAAAGCAAAGTGTATCTATGGATGAACATCGTGAAAGAATCCCAAGCTCTCCTTGCACAAGCAATATTTATCATATAAAAGGAATGAAACCTTTCTTATAGACCCACGCTGAGAACTCTGGGTACTGTAGGACTATGTGGTATTTCAATAGAATACTCCCCATTACGTCCTAACACAACAGGGACACAAATCTACATCATATCCTGTATATATCAAGGAGGATTATGGGTCCTGTAGTTCCACCAGAAAGGAACTGGGGAATATACGTCCACAATCTACTGGTGAGGCATCTAATATGTCAATGCACCGAGTAAATAAAGAGATCCGTTTTCGGGAACATCAGATCATAATGTATGAAATTTTTACATTTACATGTACAGCAATTGCGAAAGTCGCGGGACGTCACTTCCGGGTATACAAACAGAGGTTCCTTTATCCACTAGGAACCAAAGTTTCACTGCCGCGGGGAAACATTTCAGTGCGGGACTCCATGTCTTGCACGATCTGTTCTGTATGAACTGCCCCAGCTTTTGCTTCAAATTAGTCTTATGTGAATGACAGAAGGCGCGCCCCTGAGATAGGAACGCCTCTGATTATATAAGGCTGTTATAGCCAAATATACTATTATTTTGCATATATTCTATTATTTATTATGGCCTTGAAGAGCACCAATGATTGGGGGTAATCAAGACACGTGACTTTATCATGTGACCGAATCACCCATTAGAATTACATCAAAGCTAACCCCTTAACCCGGAAGTGAAACATGGTAATAACATATTACTAATCAAGTTTTTGGTATTTCTATGCACATTTTCTGAGTTTTATACATATTGAACATAATTTTTAGTATAGATGGTCTGTCTCCTTGTAGTTTTTAATGAATTTGTGAAAGTTAAATAATGGTAAATCAATGCATTATGCAAATGAATCCCACATGACACTGGGCATAAATACCAGCCCAGAACAGCTAACAGTACACCTTGATAAAGCTGGCGGCAGCCCAGTGAAACGCGTTGGTGGTGCTACTCCTGTTCCAGATCTGTGTTGTTTCAGTGGACCACACCGGTGTACCTGTCCAAATACTTAGTCCTCCCGTCCTGGACCTCCATAAAAACTGGATCATTTCCTCCAATTGGATACAAATGATGGTGAGGTAGCAGTTGGGCTCCATAAATCAGCCACTCCCTCAACCACCACACTCACTCAATAAGGGTCTCCATCCCCTTTCTGGACCTTGCCCTTCACAGGGATCATTGTCGGTGAGGACAGTACAGGTTGTACACAATCTGAATGTGGACATTCCCTACCACGTGAGATCTGGATCAATTAATTTTTACTGTTTTTAAATGTATATCATAATTTTATTCATTTGTGTTGCAATAAATGTATTCTTTTTTAACTGAATTGATTCACCATCATTAATTCAGCGCTGCTTAATACCCCCCCTTTTTTTTCCGATTACCTTGGGGACCGACCCACCCCACCTAAGCAGCTGCTATAAGGAAACAAAACATATTAAAGCGCTCTTTAGTCAGAGGCATTTTTGTCTCTGACTTTTTGCATGGCTCTTGGAGACGTTAACAACGTTTCAGTTTATATCCAAACTGTTTTCAAGTTACAAACATACTGTGAAAATGACATACATTTATACTCACATACTGCCGCCTGCTCCGTGGAGACGCACGCCGTCGGGGGACCGCCCATCCTTCATGCCCTGGCCAGTCACGATGACGTCACTCCGTCGGCGCCACGTACTCCTCGTCATTGCGTGCATCGTTGCCTAGGCAACTGAGGCGCTGCAGGAAAAACATAAACACCACCGTGAAAAATTATAAAACTGACAATCGGCTATTGCAAAGTACAATCAAAGCTTAGTGGGAAACTAAAAAGGGGGGAAGCCCAAAAGGGCTATATAGAAGCGCTGGTTTTTAAGTACCTGAAAGATCACACCAATGCACACCGCTGCTGCTCCCTGTCAGAGTTTGTGTAACTCAAGCAGAACAGGGAAGGACAAGAACATGCAGTTTGCACTGTCATGTACTACCAGGGAGCGCTGTGGTGTGCAGCACAATAATTACCACTATTTCTTATAGCAATGTAAAAAATGTATTAAAATAAATAAAAATCAACAATAACAATACATATATGTGCTCTTCATAAATCTTTCATTTTGCAATTGCAAGACAAAAACGGACAAGACTTACAACATTTAACATAGAGAGGCTTTTAAAGTGGGAAACTAGTTGCATATTACTACAACAAAACAAGACATAAAGGAACTACATGGATAATAAGAAAGAAAGAATGGAGGTAGCATGATAAAACTATAATAATGGGGCCTGGTTACTGAACTGGTTTCTAAAGCACTGTAAGTAAGGACTTATATATTATTTCTGTAGAAAACATCCATATGAGATGTATTCATTCAGCCCTTTAGGGGCAACCACATCTAGTTTGGCTATCCACCTGCTTTCACATTGGATAAGCTTAAGACCTCTGTTACCACCCCTAATAGAGGGGGGTATGGTATCGATCATCCGATAACGTAAAGAATTAAGCGGGTGATTGAAAACCGCAAAGTGTCGAGCCACTGGTTGCTCGCTGCTTCCTTTTTCAATGGCCTGTCGAATGGCAGATCTGTGGGCTGCCATTCTGTCTTTGAATCTACACTCCGTTTTGCCGATGTAGACCAAGCCGCATGGGCAATTGATTTGGTATATCACGAAGGTAGACTCACAGCTCAGATGGTGTTTAATGTGGTATTTAACTCCTGTGTGGGGATGGTAAAACGTGTCACCTGCCAGTAAAAATTGGCAGGCTACACACCCACAACGGATACAGCCACCTCGTTCAGTTGGCAGAAATGTTTTTACAGTTTTAGGTATTCTTAATTGTGCCATGTCGGTTTTGACAAGCCATGATCTGAGGTTTTTACCTCTAGAATAGCAGGGCATGAGGCGGGAATTTGATAACCCCAATGCACTGTCTGTATTGATAAGTGGCCAGTGGCTTTTTGCTATGTTATGTACTGTTGGAGATTCTGTATGGTATTTGCTTACCCATGGGAAAACCTGGTCTAGCTCAGTGTTACTTGCGCTTCCAGGTGCCAATAATGTGTTGCGATCTAAGCCCAGTGCTTTACTCTTTGCCTCCATTAAAGATCTTAGGGAATATCCTCTACCTAGCAACTTTTTGACTAAGATGTCTATCTGTAATATTGCATTGGCAGGATCACTATTAATGCGTACAATTCGTACCATCTGGGAATAAGGGAGACCTCTTATTAAAGCGGTGGGATGACAACTGCTAGCTTTCAATAATACATTGCAGTCGGTGGGTTTAGTGAACACCGTTGTTACTAGCTGATTTTCCGCTATGTTAATTTTTACATCCAAAAAAGATATTTCGTTTTGACTCATTGAGTAAGTAAATTTAATGGGTCCTCCCCTCGTATGATACTCATGCATAGCTTCCTCGAAGGATTCTTTGGACCCCCGCCACACTACAAAGAGGTCATCTATGTAGCGACCCAGTAATCTTATGCCTTGTGACATCTTGTTGTTTGAAAAGAATGCCAAATCCTCTATGTAGAACATTACGATATTCGCATAACACGGAGCTGCGCTAGAACCCATTGCACAGCCCCGTGTTTGCAGAAAGAATCTTTCATCATACAGGAAGAAATTATTATACAAGATAATTTTTTACAGTTCAAGGATGACCTCAATCTGGGCTATAGGGAACACTTGTTTCTTATTAAGAAAGGCCCTGTGGAACTACTACGCCTCACCACTCGTCCCCAAACTCACTGCAGGCACATGACTCCTACTAGCTAGAATTGCCACAGCAGCAAAGAAAACCATTCTCTCAAGATGGATCCATGCTGAGAATATCTCGTTCACTCTATTTATGCCCAGGTTGATCTATATGTTTCAAATGGATTGGGTTGAATGTATGATAGACGTAGAGACCAGGGCTTCAAAATTTTTTAATATATGGCTACCCTACATAGCCACACTACCGACTGCTGAAAAAGACACTATAAGAAAAATAGTTCACTAGTCAACTTGGTATAACACTTCTATTTTAGAGACAGGCAATCCACCCTTCTAGAGGTTTGCCATAGATACTAAATTAGCTACCGTATCATACTCTACAACACGACAAGTACTCAGATAAATGACATTTCTATACCTTATAAACACATGTAATTGTACGATGTACCTGTATTCCTAAGATAACACTGTTGAATGTATACGAAACACACGCAGTGCAATGTTTGTTGTATTTCTCTTCTTACAAGATCAATAAAGATATTTAAAAAAAGAAAGGTACGCACTGCTGCGAGTCCGAACTCATGGGGTATGGACGTGTAAAGACTCACAATGTCCACCCCCACGAGCCAGTCGCTGGTAGCATCAAAGGATAAGTCCTGAATTTTAGATAAAAATTGTCCTGTATCAAGCAGAAAACTGTTTTCTTACAAAATAAGGGGTTGTAAGATGGAGTCCAAAAAGACTGCTACTGGTTGGAAAAGAGAGCCGCGTGCGGCAATGATTGGTCGTCCCGGGGGTTTTTCAATATTCTTGTGGATCTTAGGTATTGTATAGAAGAGTGGTACCAGCGGGAATTCTGGCACCAAGGTTTTGATCCACTCTTCTTCTATAAGATCCACCGTGACTGCTTTTCTTAAAAGGTTAATTAGTTTCTTCTTGCAGCTTTGAGTTGGATCCCGGGGTAGAGGTTGATATACTTCTGTGTCTGCTAATTGGGTTTCAGCTTCCAACCGATAGTCTTGGACATCTTGCAGAACGATACCTCCTCCCTTATCCGCTGGCCTTATGGTGATTCTTTTGTTTTGTGATAGAGATTGAGCCTCTCTCTACAGCGGTGTTAGATTGGGATGATGTACTTGTGGGGTCTGCATGCTGGAGGACACCTCTTGCTCAATCATACGCATATACGTTTTTATGCTTGGATTGTTCGATAGCGGGTCGGAGGTGGAGGCGGGAGCGAATTTTTTCAATTTAGCAGGGAGAGGTAGCGGAACAGGTGTTGGTCCATCTTTTGGTGGTTTCGTTAAAGATTTTGTATGGAAATATTCCTTTAGTTTCAATTTTCGATGCAGTGCGTTTTTTTCTATGTTCCATTGAAAGGGGTCGAATCTCGTGGAGGGAACAAAGGAGAGTCCTTTACTCAAAAGTTGGTGTTCACTTGGAGACAGTTCATGAGAGGACAAGTTATATATGGGGTTTATTTCTTCCTCGGTGGACGGCCTGCTCTTCCTCTGCCTTTTGTTTTGTCCACTGCGCCTCGTGAATTTGCGTTGGCGCTGGCCGGGTTGGCGCGTGTAGATACCCCTAAAGGGGCAGCTGCTGCGCCTCTGCGTTCCTGCTCTGAATTGGAGCTTCCTGAATCATGAGAGCTGTCGTTATCGAATCTTGAAAAGGGTTTCCTATTCCTCCTAAAAAAGGGCTGTCGACGTGACTCAGATGATGGATCTGCCAACCATTTATATACTGTATGGCGCTCGTAGTCCATATTCACCTTTGACATCTTATCCTTCTTAAATCGGATTAGCTCCTTTTTGTATTGTGTGACTTGAGTTTGGAGTTTTATCATCCAATCCTCTTCTGTGTCGGCAACCAGGGTCGGCATATGTGTGGATTCAAACGCCGTGATTTTGTTTTTGATTTTTTCTAGTTCCTTTGACGATTGATCTATCACCAGTACGATGAGGTCCAATGAGCATTTGTTAACAATGCCTATCCATTTCTTACAGAATGCCGGGTCATAGCGCCCGGCATCCCTGTTGAAAAACATCTCTTCAATGGAAAACATATAGGTGTTAGCGTAGGCGGGGGCGACGGGCGAACCCATCGCACACCCGCCCACTTGTAAATAAAACTTGTTATTAAAGTAAAAATAATTATGTGTCAACACCAACTCTAGGAGATTGTTAGCGGTAAAAAAACTGTTGCATGATAATGTGTTGTATGAGGGTCCAGACCTACATTTGTTCTTGAGTCTCCTAGAGTTGGTGTTGACACATAATTATTTTTACTTTAAATAAGTTTTATTTACAAGTGGGCGGCTGTGCGATGGGTTCGCCCGTCGCCCCCGCCTACGCTAACACCTATATGTTTTCCATTGAAGAGGAGATGTTTTTCAACAGGGATGTTCGAGACAGAGTCTTTTATTATAAAAGATATATAGACGACATCCTGTTATTATGGTCTGGTTCTGCTTCAGATTTCTCAGAACATATGGAGAAAATGAACAGCCTTAATTGCCCCATTAAATATACCTACCAAATGAGTCTGGAAGAAATAGACTTCCTAGACGTGAAAATCATGGTACAGGAGGGTAAAATTACAACAAGGTTATTCACAAAAACCACTGATAGAAACACGTTGTTAAGAGCTGAAAGTTATCATCCTCCTGCAACTATCAAGAGCCTTCCATATTCTCAATTCCTCAGAGCAAGGAGAATACACAGTGAGGAACATGAATATGAGAAGTGTCTTGATGAGATGTCAACTAAATTTAAAACAAGAGGGTACTCAGATGAGATAATTGCAGGGGCTAGAAGTAAAATACAAGGTATATCTAGACAAATGGCTTTAACCCCACCCCCCAACAAAGACATCAAAATGCCCAACCGTATGCATTGGGTACAACACTTTGATACCGCCCATCAAACAATTAAAACTACATCCAGGTCTCTTTGGCCTATTATTCAATCAGACAGGGAACTTAAAAGTTTGAAATATTCTTCTTTAATGCTGTTACAAACGGGGGAAGAATATAAAAGATTGGCTGGTACATTCTGATATAACTGAGCACATGCAACGGGATGAGAGAGTCCTAAGGAGAAGTCCAGGTTGCTATAAGTGTGCTGGTTGCACTACGTGCCAGCACATGATAGCAACAAAAATTTTTTTTCATCCGCTCACGGGAAGGAAATATGCAATTAAACATATATTAACATGTAGTACTACATATGTAATATATATGGTAAAATACCCGTGTGGGTTATGTTACATAGGCAAAACCATCAGGGCCTTTAAGGAACGGATGGCTATGCACAGGACCTCCATCAGAGCTGCATTATCAGGTAAACCATCTGACCAACCACTGGCAAGACATTTTGCTTAATATAAACACAATCTTGCCAGTTTTAAACATATTATCATAGATCATGTACCGGAAAACAAAAGAAGAGGAGACAGGCATAAAACTTTATTGCAGCTAGAATCTAAGTGGATTCATTACCTAGATACAGTTAAACCAAGGGGATTAAATGACCACTTAAATCTATCTGTTTTCCAATAATGACTGTTATGGGTATGTTTTTTAATATGTCTGTTCCCAGATTTGGAACCAAAGAAATTCAGTTCTTCAGATATTTGCACATACTGCTACCATTTGCACATCTGTATATATGCACTAACTGCACTTTAACTTTAAAGCACGTTTTTATGTAATGTTTGTTGTATTTCAGGGACCTCCGTCTGAAGCCGGGTTACCATGATAACGTGATGCCTGAGGAGTGCACCCGGAAGTTCCGGTGAGAGCGGGACGACGAGGGGATGCACCCGGAAGTGTCTGCGACGTGAGGGGCGGACCAATGGCGGCCATGACGGACGGGGGAGACATGGCACTAGGGATATAAGGTGAGATGTTTGCACTGTGTACTTTGTATATCGCTGACCTGACGAAGGGCAATAAAGCCCGAAAGCTTGTCTACAGGAGCCTGTGTGGTATGAGTTATTTCTGATGGTGAAAGACCGTGGGTGCAGGTTGCTGGAGATGATATGAATATTTGTTCCTAGCACCGCGGCAGCTATCTGAGAGGGAGGGTGCCGGTCTGCTGGACTGTATATATATATATATAGATATAACCATTGTCCACCATTGCAGTATTCCATGCACTCCTCTCTGCTAGGCCCCATTCACCTGTGTGTGTGTGTATGTGTGTGTGTGTGTGTGTGTGTGTGTATATATATATATATATATTACCTCCTTCTTTACCTCCATTGAGAGAAATACGTACCTTCACCTCTGATGTTATTTCTAGCTTAATACCTGAAAAATATGTTCTGCTCTATAGAAATTGCAGAGACATCTTTTTAGTCGGTTCCAGTATCCCACTGAGGAACCAGCACAACCAGCTTTTTATCAAAGAACACATGCCAATGTGGTATGTATACTACTATTAAAATCGTTTTATATGTATTTATATAATTTTGTGTTTGGAAAATTTTTTTTAAAGCTTAATTTGTTCTTCACCACCTAGAGTCATATGTAATACCCCTGATGAAGTCCATAGGACGAAACGCGTCGGGTTATTGTGATTGAGAAGACTGTGACTGCATACGGAACAAATATTATTTTATAATAAATTGTACAACTTTTTTACCAGAAATGTCTATGTCCATCTGAATTTTAAGGTGGTGGTGGTGAATCAATAGGAGGCGCACGCTATATCTTTCCTATCCATACGTTCTTTCTCCTCCACTAACAGGGGGGACTTATAGAGGTGCTGCCGATATTTACACAGCGCAGTGAAAGGGTTATCTTTCCATCCATTTCTACTCTTTACTGTTAGCAACCCCGTGACCTGCTGCTTATTAATAAGAATGCCACTTTTTAATGATAGATCAAAGAGGTCTATAAAAGCTAGAAATATATTCCCTGAGGACGAAAATGTATTCTACTCAGATGATGAAGATTATTACAATCATCTCAACAACGCTGAGAAGTTAGCGATTAGAGAATTGAAAAGTTGGTATGACATACTGACGTTAGAAAAATATTTGGAGGTAAAAAGGATCCCAAGGGGTCTGAGGATCAACAAGAACCCAACAATGGGTAATGGTGATGAGACATTTATGAAGTCTTGGAACAGTATCTTGGAGGAATGTTCCAATAACCTAATGTCCCTAATTATTAGTGAAAGAAAAAAGGAAATCGCAAAAATTGAAACAGAAATCAACAAAATTGATAAGGCAACTGAGAAGTTCGCAGAAAGCGAAGAGTTCAAAAAAGATGTAATTGATCTTAAAATGAAATTAGAACAAACAGAGAACGAAATCGTTCAAAGGAAACAAAAAAAGTTTCAACGAGACAAAAACGATTATGTTAATGGTCAAGTACACAATTGGGCCAGTAGAGACAACCGTTGGACTCCAAAAGAAAGATCAGAATATCAGGAACGGAACACCCGACCTTATCAAAGGCAGAACTATAATAATCGAAAAGAACAGTGGCAGCAAAGATGGCAGAAACCAGTCTATACAAATGAAAGAGACTATAAATTTTCGAACTATTATGCTATGAACGCCACGATGGGACATAAAAGAAATACTTACAGAAATCGAACACCATCATATCAAAACCAACGGTGGAACCAAAATAACAGAAATCGGTCCTATAGGAGAGATTCAGAAAGTAGGCCATATAGGAAACGAACACCCTCACACGAATATCAGAGATCCGAACATTTTTTAGATGGGGGAAAGAAGTTTGTACCTCAGAAAGATCCCCAGTATATGGGAAGGAACAGTACCCCACAAGGAGTGAAACGAGGGCACAATGGAGAGGAAGAGGATGCCGAGGAGGTCGAAAGAAGTCCCACAAAAAGGAGAGCACTCACCATTCAGGGGAGTCAAAGACCGGGATTATTAACCTCTCTAAGAGGGAGCTTTCCCCATCACAGGTAGCAATCTTAAATAAAGGGCTCAAATTTGCACCTGATAACCAGGTGGACAAATTTGACCTTTTCATTGACTTAAATTAATACTTAAGAAATTTAACCCTTCAGAGACACTTTTTAAAGAATCCAAAACCTACGGATTCTGAAGTAACGATCAACCGAGTGTCTAATCCATCAAAGTTCTACCCGGTGGAATCTAGAGGCAGCCACCTGGAAATTTTCTATAATTTGGTGAATGAGGACTTCAAAAAGATGAAGATAGACGACCAACGTCATCGTAGCAACTTGACTCCTCAAGAAAAGAAGGCCATACAAACTTTAAAAAAAGATGACCAGCTAATTATCAAAAGTGCGGACAAAGGGGGAGCCGTGGTCGTCCAAACAAGGGACAACTATATAAGTGAGGCAAAAAAACTGCTATACGACGGGTATACCTATGTAGTATTGACCTCGGACCCAACAAATGAATACCAGGAGGACCTACTTAAACTTTTGTTGGAGGCCAAGGGAAAACTGCTAATCACGAAGGCAGAATTCGAATATCTCTATATTAAACATCCTAGAACACCTATTTTCTACCACCTACCCAAGGTGCACAAAAATAGAGAAACACCCCCTGGAAGGCCTATTGTGGGATACAATCTCTAAGTAGCAACCTATCCCATTTTGTGGATCTATTTTTACAGCCTTATGTACAAAAAAAACCCTCACATTTGAAGGACTCAAGTTCCTTACTAAGAGACATCAAGGACATCACCTGGGAGGAAGATTTCGTATGGCTGACAATAGACGTACAAGCGTTGTATTCATCTATACCTCACGAGAAGAGTATCGAAGCGGTTCGAACAATTCTGATGAGGTATAAGGAGAACACACAAGACGAAATCAATTTTATTGTGAGTAGCATAAAATACATACTTACCCACAACTATTTCAAATTCAACGAAACTTTCCACTTACAAGTCACCGGGACGGCAATGGGCACAAAATTTGCCCCCGCCTACGCGAACCTCCTGATGGCCATGTGGGAGGAACATCACATTTACAAATTAAGCCATATGCCGCATATCATCTTTTACCGTAGGTACATAGATGACCTCATTCTTATATGGAGGGGAACAAGCGAAACTGTGGAGAACTTCACCCGGGACCTCCAGATCAATGAATATAACTTGAAATTCACTCACAACTATCAACAAGAAACTATCGAATATCTTGATCTGAGTCTAACCGGAAGAGCAGGAGAATTAATTTCCACCAAAACCTACTTTAAGGAAGTAGAAGCAAACAGCTTTATCCCCTTCAACAGTTGTCATTTGTCAAGATGGAAAGAGGACACTCCCTATGCACAGTTCACTAGACTTAGAAGGAACTGCAGTAAGATCACCGACTTCGAAGAACAGTCCGAAGTCCTCGGAAGAAGATTCACTGAAAGAGGTTACGACCCGGTAAAAGTTGAAGACTCCAGGACAAAGGCCTTACGAAAACCAAGGGAAGAGATTCTCAAATTACAAACTGGAACAAAGATGAAGAAACCAGCTGAGAATAGACCTTTCATAGCCCAGTACAACAGGGAGAATGAAAAAATTAGGAGAATCCTTACAAGACACTGGGGCATATTATTGAAGGACTCTATCCTAGGCCCACACTTACCCTCAAAACCTACGGTTGTATACAGAAGAGCTGCAAACTTAAAGAGTATTATAGCACCAAGTACCTTAAAAAGTAACCCGGAAAAAAAGACACCAAGTACGTTCCTCACCAAGACAAACCGATGCTCACCCTGCGGGAAATGCATTTGTTGCAGACATATGGAGAAGACCACTTTTAAGTGTAGAATTAATAACAAAAAATTTTCACTTAATGCTCCAATTACCTGTATGTCAATGTACGTAATCTACAGAATAACCTGTGATTGCGGTCTGGCATACATTGGTAAGACAAAAAGACAAATCAAATTGCGCATTCAAGAGCATATGCGCAATATTAAAAACAAAGTGGTCACACATAGCCTACCAAGGCATTACCTGGAAAAGCATAACTCCCAGGTGGATAGTAACAACTTTAAGTTCACAGTTCTCGAACAAATATTCTCAGACCCAAGAGGAGGGGACAAAGATCTGAAACTATCGAAGAGGGAGACCTTTTGGATCTACTCACTAGACACACTTGTCCCAAAGGGACTCAATGAGAATGTGGACATAGTTTCTTTTTTGGGACATTAAGTAAAATCTTCCGCTAGTCCAAAAGCCTATTATATATCTCACAAGGGTGTAATTCCTTTTCCGTTTGTCCCTTCCTATTTTAAATTTCCTTTTCCTTTTCCTTGAATATTTGTAAAAGACATGCAAGATGATGAAGCTGTAAATATAAAGGCATCTCAAATATCATGAAAAAGAAACGAACAGTATCTCTCTCTTCCCTTTCTTTGGGTATGAAAATATAGTCATAAAATATATAAAAATAAAAAATAAAAATAAAAATAAATCAAAATAAAAACATTAAAAATTAATAAAATATTGGATTATGCACCATTAAGAATAAATTATAGTTTGTATATCACAAAACTACAAAATTTAGATTCCCTTATTAAAAATTTATTAAAATGGAATCCATTATTGTATTTATAACACAATCATTAATAATAATCACTTTGAATATAACACATTGAATAGTAGGAACCTACTGTATATATTTTTTTGCACCACTGTTTTTCTATATGAATAGGAACCTTAGTCTATGTACTATGGTTTCCCCCGAAGTGAGAGAACTAACTACAGAGAGAACTTCCGGGCGGAAGTATCTCTCAGATAATGGAACGCACGCCCGTTATAGGACGTCGCGTAGTAGTCCCATTGACTCTGGGATTGTATAATATATAACTAATCCCTGCTATCCCTGGAAGCCCACCATAATTTATGTAGCGGTATAAGGGGCACTAAAATATTAGTAAAAAGCTCTGGAACACCAAACCGGAAGTGACGTTCCGGGCTTCTTTCAGAGGACTAGGAACCTTTTTGCATACAATGTGGTTTCCCTGATGGTGGGAGAGCTAACCACAATGAGAGCTTCCGGGCGGAAGTAGCTCCCGAGGTATGGAACGCATTTGGAACGCACGCCCGATATAGGGTGATGCGCTGATATTCTATGGACATTAAGACTATATAGGATAGATCCCCGCTATCCCCGGCATCCCACCATAATATATTTACCAGCCTAAGGGGCATAATAGTATAAATAAAAGAGTTAGCTTGATTATACGAAACCGGAAGTGACGTTCCGGGTCCATCACTATATATATCAGCCTAGCGTGCACCAGTAGTCATCTGCAGCTATTTGGAGTGGCAGCTTGGGAGTTACAGTATACGTTCTTGGTAAGTTTCATGCCATATTGATATGCCTGTATATATTCCTATGTTATGTAATAATGCTGCAGGCTCACCCTGTGTTCTGCCACTGGCCACAAGGGAAGCAATAGCTTGATATCATACAGTCTTTCATGTTGCTACACTTGTATCAGTTTTATGAATCTTGTAAGCTTGTATGACACCCTGTGCCCTGTCACTGGTAACAAGGGATTTAATAGCCTGATGTAAACTAGAGATAAAATCTCTCATATTGTTACTCTTGTATTGATCTTGTATGATACAATGTATGTGCTTTTGTGATAATTAGAGATTACAACCATTAACTGATAGGATAAAGTTGAAGTTTTTTGATCAGATTCAATTACTATGTACAAAACTATATTATATCGTAGTATTATATACAGGATTTGAATTTTGTTGTACTCTAGTTTTGGGAGTATAGAATGCTCCAAACACCCATTTTTTGGGTTACTGCCAATTGAGATTTACGCATAATATCACCTGTGCTGACAGAAATCATATGGATCCCATATTATATTATTTTAGAGAGGACTGACGAGAAAACCCCTCTCCAAACCACCCATTTTTTTGCCCCATTCCATACTGAAAGGGGTATGTACCATCATTCCTATTTTTACCTCCTTCTTTACCTCCATTGAGAGAAATACGTACCTTCACCTCTGATGTTATTTCTAGCTTAATACCTGAAAAATATGTTCTGCTCTATAGAAATTGCAGAGACATCTTTTTAGTCGGTTCCAGTATCCCACTGAGGAACCAGCACAACCAGCTTTTTATCAAAGAACACATGCCAATGTGGTATGTATACTACTATTAAAATCGTTTTATATGTATTTATATAATTTTGTGTTTGGAAAATTTTTTTAAAGCTTAATTTGTTCTTCACCACCTAGAGTCATATGTAATACCCCTGATGAAGTCCATAGGACGAAATGCATCGGGTTATTGTGATTGAGAAGACTGGGACTGCATACGGAACAAATATTATTTTATAATAAATTGTACAACTTTTTTACCAGAAATGTCTATGTCCATCTGAATTTTAAGGTGGTGGTGGTGAATCAATAGGAGGCGCACGCTATATCTTTCCTATCCATATATATATATATATATATATATATATATATATATATATACATATATCGGAGGTGAAAAAAGGGCACTCACCATATTAAAAGTCATTTTAGGTTTTATTCCATGAAAATAGAAAAAGCTGACATACCATCGACGTAACGTGATGTTTCGGTCTTACAAAAGACCATCATCAGGATTTGATACAGCTTGAATTTCAACAACCGTCAGACAAGCAACCTGGCATCCATCCCTGGGGAGTATCCTCATAGAGATGGTCAATTTGAGTGCGGACTCTGCCGAAATCTATATATACATATAGATATAACCATAGTCCACCATTGCAGTATTCCATGCACTCCTCTCTGCTAGGCCCCATTCACCTGTTTGTGTGAATAGCAATCTGCACAATAAAATGTATAGTGGTTTTCATAAAAGTTTATTAACATTTTAAATACTTAAAACATATGAACTAGGTAAACTGGTAACTATAATTATAAAAATTTAAATATGAAACAAAACATGGCTATAACTATAATAACTAAAATGGTTTTATCTTTTTACAGTCCCAATGTCCAACGCAAAAGAACAAGAATTTTTAGAAGGGTTTATCGAGAAGTATCGTTCCCATGAATGCCTGTGGCGAACCAAGTCCAAGGAGTATTCAAATAAAATGAAAAGAACCCAAGCCTTGGAGGACTTGTCTCGCTACAGTCTCCCATTTCACCCAGAGGCCAATGTAGAATGGGTGCGGAAACGCATCCAGAATCTGCGCACGGTTTTCTTGAAGGAACACAAGAAGGTGGAGGCTGCAAAGAAGTCTGGTGCTGGAGTCGACGAGATGTATCAAACATCGCTCTGGTACTACGACACGTTGACGTTCACGCTCAGCCAGGAGTCGATGAGGACAGGAGTAGTCCTGATGGTCGAACATGATCACCAAGAAGTCACGGTGCATGAGGAGGATAATTCGCAGTCTACATTGGTGAGTCTACTTTGTTGGCTATCTAATTGATTCCTCCTGCCAATCCACAGCCCCCTCCCCATTAAAGTAGGCCATATACTCTTCCCTCACCTGTTTGGCTCGTGCACTCCTCTGGCAGATCTTGGTCTTCTTGGAGTGCTGTGCCTGTAGCCCTTTGCTGTGTGGCTTTTCTGCAGAGCAAATTGTGCAGGACACAGCACGCCGTGACAGCCCAGTCAATTTTGTCCACCCTCAGGTTAATGGCAGTGTGGAAAATGCGAAACCGGCTAGCCAGGATGCCAAAAGCATTTTCCACAACACGCCGTGCCCTGGATAGCCTGTAGTTGAAGATCCTTTTGTCATGGTTCAGGCCCCTTTGCGCATATGGCTTCATGACATGCTCGTGCAGGCCAAAAGCCTCGTCTGCCACAAACACAAAGTTAAGCCCCTGTTTAGTTTCCTGGAGAGACGGCAAGTGAAGGGTGTTCGCTATGAGCCTTTCGTAGACCTTTGTGTCCTTGAAAGTGCCACCATCCGATGCACGGCCATTCCTTCCTATATCCAGGAAGATAAACTCATAGTTCGCATTCACCACAGCCATTTGTACAATGCTAAAATAGCCCTTGTAATTAAAGTAGTAAGAACCACTATTGATAGGCTGGGCTATGCGGACATGTTTGCCATCAATGGCTCCACCGCAATTTGGAAAGTTCCATCGCTGTTCAAACTCCTCTGCGATGACTTTCCATTCATTCACGCTGGTAGGGAACTGAAATTAGAAGTAAATAGAATTGATTAGTAAACATGTTCAATTTTTTTACAGCTTGCTGAATACCCACCTCCAACCCCAGACCTGTCTGTCCTATCAGATAATGCATGTACATCGAGCGAAGCTCCCACTCCGGCACGCACTCCGCCACCCACCCTGGAACCCACTTTGCGTGGCAAAGGAAAAAAAGGAGAAGCAGCAGCACATGAAGAATTTATGATGCGGGCACAGCGAGTCCTGCAAAGAAACCCGGACAAACATGACAACTACTTCACTTATGTGGCTGAGTGTGTTCGCAACATGGCTCCGGACCAGCAACTTACTTTTGAAAAGTTATGCATGGAGTTGGTGTATAATGGCAGTTTAGGGTATCTCAACAGTGGCACTAAAATAGTTGGCATGGGTAGTGCACCAGACACACCACTGTCATTAGAATCACCAATGCCTACTCCGCCTGCCACCGTACCAGGCCAGTCGAGCACACTTCCAACACATACCCAGTCAACACCTACACAGCCTTCTCAACCCTCCCATTACCGTCAATTCTACAGTTCTTTACTGATAGAAGATCCGGAGTCTCCTGTTTTTGAGGATCGGTCTTAAAAAATAGGCTATTTTATCATTTACCATCGACATGGTCTCAGCTGCAGGTATGTGATGGCCACTGCTCACATGGCGTATGGCGCACATCAATGGGGCGGGACCATTGCATCTGCGCCATGCACCATGTGGGCCGCAGCCTTTACATATCTGCAGCAGACATCCTCTGCCACACAAGGGCCTGTTTCATAAGTTACCAGAGTGTCTTTTTTTTTTGTTTTCTACGTATATGCTGCTACCTGTACCTGCATTGCCAGAGGGAGAACAGGATTCTCCTCAATCTGGAGAGCAAACTCAATTTATTGCCCTTTTGTTGCCAATTTATTGCCCTTTGCCAATAGTATGGGGTACTGTGCGACAGACATCAATGGGGCCGGGACCATTGCATCTGCGCCATGCGCCATGTGGGCTGCAGCCTTTACATATCTGCAGCAGACATCCTCTGCCACACAGTACCTTATCCCTACTGTTGTAAGGGCCTGTTTCATAAGTTACCAGAGTGTCTTTTGTTTTGGTTTTCTACGTATATGCTGCTACCTGTACCTGCATTACCAGAGGGAGAACAGGATTCTCCTCAATCTGGAGAGCAAACTCAATTTATTGCCCTTTTGTCTTTGCCAATAGTATGGGGTACTGTGCGACAGACATGGTCTCAGCTGCAGGTATGTGATAGCCATTGCTCACATGGCTTATGGCGCACATCAATGGGGCTGGGACCATTGCATCTGCGCCATGCACCATGTGGGCCTGTACTTATTGGGAAAGTTTAAACTGGGTCATACATACTTAAATGTTTATATATAGTGTGTTTTTTTGTACAATATCTTTTATATGGTATTATAATATATTTGTGTTGACACAATAAATCTATTTACTATTTTACTATTTACACATGTTTTACATATGAAAGGCCTTAAAAAAACTGTTTCTGTCCTAGGCCTACATTATAAATAATTTTTTTTTGTTTGCACAATAAAGTGTACGGTGTATTTTTCATCCTTACCTTGCAATACTGGTACTGCAGCACCTTCACAATGGCTTTGCAGGTCTCCGGGATGATGAGGCCCAAAGCTTGCGGGGAGATGAGGGATCCAAACTTCAGGTCAGCAAGAGACCATCTTGTCGCCAGAAACCTCAGGGTCACCACCAGCCGTTCCTCAGCAGGGATAGCCACGCAATACTTGGTATCCTGCTTCTCGATGTGGGGAGTCACCAGACGCAGCAATTCCTGGAATGTAGCATCATCCATCCTCAAAAAGTTCCGGAAATCGTCTGGGTTATTTTCCCTGATGTCCCTGAGCAGTGGCATGTGCGAACGAGTCTGACGCTGCAGTAGCCACTGCTTTGTCCAGCATGATCTTGCTCTCCTGCGCTGGGCCCTCTGGCGCCTGAGCTTCAGCACTGCATAATAGAGCAGGTAATGTTGCTGGTGACTACCCATCACTGCATTCTCCATAGTGCAGGTTAAAAGACACTTTGAAATGGCAGGCAAAACAAAGTAATGTGTAAATAGCTATGTCCAGCGTTCAGCAGGTATAAACCAAGCCTCACTAGTAACAAAGCAGAAATACACTGTTTTAAAATGGCTGCTGCTATTCCTATCCCCTCTGCTAGTCCAGCCCCTTCATTTAAATTTCAAAGGCCAATCTGACGACGGTCGCATGTGTTCTTGCAAAAAAAAAACAGCGATCCGACCGTCTTAACGACCATCACGGGCGCATCGGGATCGGATCTAGATCGTTCCGCAAAAAAACCACAATTTTTGCTAATCGTTTGCTGGGGACTGCCTGGGAGCTCCCGGGAAGTCCAAGGGAAATCGTTCCATGGTCGTCTATCGGTCGTGGATGACGGTGGTCGTCCTGGTGTGTACCCTACATTAGGTTTTAAACAAGGAATAGGGGAGTCACCATGGCTCTCTCACAGGTGGCCATTAACAGAGCAGGGGATGAGGCTACATTGCGGGTATTAAGCCAGGCATGGGGCAGGCAAGTGGGCATTTATTGAGTGCAGGGGGGGCAGCTCATGGGGGTGGCACCCATCTGGCAGTTAATCCAGGGAGCAGGCACTGGCAGTAATAGAGGGAACCTTCCGGGGCTGATGGGGGTGATCAGATCCAAGCAGGCATTTAATGAACGCAGGGCAGTGCGGAACCCAGGTGGCTCTGGGGGGGAGGGGTGGCACCCATCCGAAATTCAGCCAGTGAAAGGGCACTCTCCGGTGGCCATTGAAAAAGCAGGGGATGTAGGCACTGGTTCAGGTATTAAGCCAGGGATGAGATATGACAAGGTGGCATTTACTGACCACAGAGGGGGGCGGCACCCCCCCAGCAATTAGGCCAGGGAGAGGACGCTTGCAGGTGACCAATAATAGAGCAGGGGATGGGCATGGCATTTAATGAGCACTGGGGACGGTGCACCAGCGCAGGATGGGGCAATGCAAGTGGGCATTTACAGAGTGCAGGTAGGGCACCACCTGGCCAGCAATGTAGCCAATGAGAGGGTGCTGGTGGATTTGATGGTGTCATGCGGATTTCAGGAAGAGAGGCGTGACCAGCAGGAGATGGGTTAAAACAAGCAGGTTTAATGAAATAACTCATACAAAGAATAATATAACCAGCATCAATACTTCTTGAGTGGACGATAATAATGGATAGCAACAAGTCTCTGATATATAGCAAGAAAACACAAATAGCAGTCTTTTGCATAGAAAAAGTAAAACAAGATGGCAGTCCTTGCATAAACAAGATAATCAAGACTGCAGTCTTTTGCATAAACAATAGTTCAGGCAGCTTGGATTAAATTAAGAAGAATACCTGAGGATTGGATAATTGAAGATTGGATGATTGGAGATTGGACCAGGCTGGAATCAGACCAGCAGGGTATGGTGATGAGCCAAGTTCCAGGGAGGAAGACAAATGGTGAGTGTGGCTTGCCAGAGACAGCAGCGATGGGATCAGAGGCCAGCAGGGACAACCAGCTGGAAAGCGCAGTGCACTAGGATGGCCAGAACGTCCCCTTGCTTACAGGCTGAGGAAACAAGTTGTACTGACTCAGATTGCCTTCGGCATATCCCCTTTATCCCAAGGGAAGGACTGCCATAGGCTGATTGGACAGAATGGGAGGAGAAGCCTTGACCTGGCCAATTACTGCATTTGCCCTCAAGCAAGATGGTGGCACCGTACTCCGGTGCCAACCTCCTGACAGTCAGACTGCCACGCCTCTATTTGAATCCATGCTTGCCGCTCACAGCTGCACACCACCACCACTGCCACCCAAACCGGACCCCGGCAGACACACGACAGCTGCCAGCGGGCACAGAGGGGTGAGTACTGTACCTGCCGTGCTAAGCTGTGGCGGCGTGTACCCCCTCCTTTGTTAGTGGCCCCAGGACACATACGAAGCTTGTGAGGATTTCTTAAGAAAAATGAAGTAACAAGTTTGGGGGCATGTAAGTCTTTCTCCTCTACCCACGAATTCTCTTCAGGACCGTAACCGGACCACTCTACTACAAAATTGAAGACGGGGGTTCCAATGGCGACAATCTACGATTCTTTTAACCTCAAATTCAGCATCCGCTATGGCTTTGACCAGAGGATGTTTGGGAAATTGCTTCTGATAATTGGCGGAGCCAACTTCATGGACAGCAGACACAGATTTCAAGAAGATAACCAGACTTGATCTTGAACTTTAAAACTAGGAGTTGCACGTCTCTTCCTATCAGCGGATCTTTTGTACCGAACTGAAGCCTTGAGAAGAGATTCATGTTACATTAGACCAGATTTTAGTAAAACGATGAAGAGAAGATGTTACAGCAGGTACTTTGACAGGAGGTAGATCTGTGAAATCTGGAGATCGAGGATGCTTCCTATAAACAGTGAAGAAAAGAGTGGTACCAGAGGAGGAATGATAAGAGTTGTTATGAGCTTATTCTGCCCAAGGGAGCAGATCCAGCCAGTCGTCCTGTGAAGAGGATACAAAAAGACGAATGAAGGCTTCCAGATCTTGGTTTACCTGTTCAGTGTGCCCATTGGTTTGAGGATGATAGGCAGTAGAAAACTTATGTTTAATCTGCACTGCGGCACATAGGGATCTCCAGAACCTGGCGACAAACTGCACCCCTCGGTCAGAAATGATCTCTTTTGGAAGTTGCGCTAAAGCTGGAGATGAAGGAAGAGAGTTTAATGGGAAGAAATTAGCCATTTTGGAAAATCTGTCCACCACAACCCAGATGACAGAATGTCCCTTAGAAGGAGGTAATTCGGAGATGAAGTCCATGGATAACTGGGTCCATGGTTCTGTGGGTACTGGTAGCGGGCGGAGTTCCCCTGAAGGAGAGGAACGAGGTGTATGCACAAGGATGGAGTTCTTGATTTTCATCTCGCTGAGAAAGAATAGCCCCTACCCCCTCAGAAGAGGCATCCACTTCAAGCTTGAAGGGTTTGGTGACATCAGGCTGTAAAAGAATGGGAGCAGAAAAAAAGGCAAAAACAAAGTTGAAATGCTCTGACTGCCTCAGTCGGCCAATGGGCTGGATCTGCTCCTTTCTGGGTGAGAGCTGTGAGTGGTGCTGCAATAGTGGAAAAGTCTCTGATGAAATGGCTATAGTAGTTTGAAAAGCCCAAAAAGCACTGAATTCCCTTGAGGGTGCTAGGAGCCGTCCAATCAACTTTACCTTTTCCTTTTTTCTGGACTGGACAGAATATGTCCCAGGAATGGAATGGAGGAAACTTTGAAAAGACTTTTCTCAAGTTTGCAAAAGCGTTGATTTTGTCGAAGTCGATGTAATACCTCTTTCACTGTTCTCCTATGCTGAAGCAGGTTGGGTGAAAAGATAAGGATTGTCATCTAAATAGACCACCATGGAAGAGTACAGCATGTCTTGAAAGATGTAATTCACGAATTGCTGGAATACGGCAGGAGCATTACAGAGGCCAAAGACCAAGTACTCATATGTCCATCATGAGTATTAAAAGCTGTTTTCCACTCGTCTCCTTGTCGGATGCGTATCAGATTATAAGCATCTCGTAGATCGAAATTGGTAAACACTGTAGCACCCTTGACCTTGTCAAATAACTCAGTGATGAGTGGAAGAGGATATCGAATCTTAATTGTGATGTCATTTAAGCCACAATAGTCTATACAGGGACTCAAGGATCCATCTTTCTTTTTGACAAAGAAGAAGCCTGCTCCCGCTGGTGAGGTGGATGGTGTAATAAACCCTTTTCAAGGTTCTACTTGATATAGTTGGACATGGCTTTGGTCTCTGGGAGAGACAGAGGGTAAATACGACCTCTGGGAGGAGTTTTCCCGGGAATTAACTTGATAGGACAGTCCCACTGTCGATGAGGAAGAGTATCGGCCCCGCCTTTGCTGAAGATGTGATGATAAGGGGTTCCCCAATCATTCAGACACCGAGCAGATGAAACCAAAGTAAAGGTTTATTTTCCACAGCACACACAAATAGATAAAAACCGGAGCAAGAGGCAAATGTAGTTTAGAAACATCCAGGTAGAAGTCCAAAAAGGCAGTCCTTGTAGCGTCACAGTTCCAAACCAATTCCACAGAGCAAACTATCCACACAGCAGCGATAGCAGATTAGTCCTCTGAATTCCACAGGGATCCCCACCGCAACCCTATCACATATACCACACAGCCGTGATAGTGCAGGAGACCTGGAGACCTGTATAAAGTCCACACAGCACTGGACACCCCACACAGGAGCTGTCAATCTTCTCCTGCCCACCTGCTGTGTCAGGTTCCACAATGTCTGCTACAGTTCAGAGATGCTCAAAGAAGTGCAAATACATAGAACAATCACAGGGTAATTGGGTTATGTCCTGATCACCCCTTGTGGAGAATGCCTGTTGGTGAAAGTATACACTTTTCCCCTGGATACTTCCTGTATGACCATATAAGGGTAACAGCATATGATCTACAGGCTAATACTATATGAATGAAGCCCTGGGGACATACACACAAACATGGGGAATAGATACATACACAAGAACAATAGGGCTAAAATGTACATTAATTACTACACATAATAAAATATCATAACTACAGTTTTACTCAGAATCTGATAACCTCACAGAAGACATCAGAAAATTGGCTATACTGCAGAGGTAACGAAGACAAGGACGATGATGACGAGGAAGGAGGTGACAAAGAAGAATATGAAGATGATGACGAAGATGCTGAAGAATGTACTTCCTGCAGAGATATTGCTCGATATAGGCAAGAGGAGCAGTGTGAACCCCACGCCATAATTTTCATAGTAGACTAGTCAATATGAGGGTTATGTTTAGCCAACCAGGGCATTCCTAGAACGATATCATGGGAAGTTTCGGAAATAACAAGAAGTTCCAAGAATTCACGAGCAGGCTCTATCTGCAGTTCTAACGGATGTGTTCGTAAAGAAACTTGACCGTGAAGAATTCCACTGCCATCTACTGCGGTGAGATATACAGGTTGATCCAGGGTCTGTACTGGGATGGAGAATTGGGTAGTCTGGAAGAGATTAAATTTCCTGCTTCTCCAGAATCTAGCAGGGCATTCAATCTGATTGTTCTTTGTGGTGTGATGAGCTTGACGAAGATAGTGGAATCAGTCAAGGTGGAAGATGGCAGTAATACTCCTAGCCGGCGCTCCTCCTTGGCGACTAGGAGCGGTCATTTCCTGGACGACGGGTACAGGTAGTGACAAGAAGAGAAGCAGACCCACAGTACATACATAAATTTTCTTTCTTCCTTCGAGCCTTTTCTTCTACTGATAAACGGAAACGGTTGCCTTGCACAGATTCATCAGCAGGTGGTGTCACGGAAGAAGCAGGTTTGGTGAAAGGAGCACTTCTGGAAGATGATGCAAAGCCTGTGAAGGACTGGGAACGTGACAGATCAAAGCAGTTTCTCTCCAACTGACGCTCTTGTAAGCGGAGATCTACTTTAGTACAGAGTGAAATTAATTCGGCCACGGTGTCTGGCATGTCACGGGTAGTGAGTTCATCTTTCAAATGGCCAGCCAAGCCACTCCAGAAAGAAGACGACAGAGCCTCCTCATTCCATGACAGCTCAGAAATGAGGGTTTGAAATTGAACAACGTATTGACCTACAGGTCGACTGGGGGGGGGGGAATCTTAGAATGCACACCCGATTTACATGAGGTGCTATCATGCTGGGACTTGTAGTTCTGCAAAGAAAGACATGTGGTGCAGATGCACACTCCATATTATTAATCAAAATCAATTAATAATAGAGGTTCTTGGTATATTCATTGGCCAAGAAATATTTGCCCACCAACCAGCTTCACGGTAACCTCATTTCTGGTGGGTCCCTAATACTAAGAATCTGGGGCGCGGAACCCCAAAAAGGCCAGCATAAGCCAGTCACCCGAGGGCAGCACACAAGTGAAAAACTAAGCTATAAATGTGTGTTAATAAGAAAGAAGCAGGAGCTAGAGGTTAAAAAGTGTTGTGCTAGGAAGTATAATATTAGTGAAAATAAATAGTGCTAAATAAATGTTAGGGTGTGCCACCCCGAAAGTAACTCGGTTACACCAACCCAAGGGGAGCCGCGCCCCAAATCCATCTCCAAGACTAGCAATTAGTGTAAATTTTTAGGTCTTACCTTCATTGTGCCCTCAGTTTGCAGTCTGTGGCTACCAGGGACCAAACTGGTGAACTACTGTTCAGATCAGGTGGGCGGGGTGCTACTCTAAGTTGAAGGAGTCCCAACCTTCAGGTGTACAGGTGTACACAATGTTAGCTTATGGGGGGGGGGGATCTTAGAATGCACACCCGATTTACATGAGGTGCTATCATGCTGGGACTTGTAGTTCTGCAAAGAAAGACATGTGGTGCAGATGCACACTCCATATTATTAATCACAATCAATTAATAATAGAGGTTATTGGTATATTCATTGGCCAAGAAATATTTGCCCACCAACCAGCTTCACGGTAACCTCATTTCTGGTGGGTCCCTAATACTAAGAATCTGGGGCGCGGAACCCCAAAAAGGCCAGCATAAGCCAGTCACCAATATATACCAAGAACCTCTATTATTAATTGATTTTGATTAATAATATGGAGTGTGCATCTGCACCACATGTCTTTTCCTACAGGTCGACTGCCCTGACGAATTTGTAGAATTTCTGTAGCGGCTGAAGACACTCTGCCTGGTTCATCATATATCCTTCTGAAGGTGGAAATAAAGGCAGGATAATTGGAAAGTAATGTGTCAGACCTCTGATGGTGTCGTGCGGATTTCAGGAAGAGAGGCGTGACCAGCAGGAGATGGGTTAAAACAAGCAGGTTTAATGAAAGAACTCATACAAAGAATAATATAACCAGCATCAATACTTCTTGAGTGGATGATAATAATGGATAGCAACACGTCTCTGATATATAGCAAGAAAACACAAATAGCAGTCTTTTGCATAGAAAAAGTAAAACAAGATGGCAAAGACTGTATAGTCAAAATCGCATGCAGATCGTAAACAGATCGTATGTAGATTGTACAGTTTTTTTTACCTTGCGATCCCGATGCGCGCTCCTGTGACAGCACAAATCGAAACCCAGATAGATAGGGCAGCAATGACTATAGTGCAAATCTAATGCAGATTGTATGAATTGCATGTAAAAAGTACAGAGATAGCAAATATTGCATATCTTAAGTTGAATAGCAAGGGAATCTAGCAAGGGAATCTCACCTTGTGTGCACACCATTACAGGTTATAAATTAATTAATAGTATATAATTTTCCATTCACCTTAAAATTCATGATCTTATTAAAAGTTCTCTTCACAGTCCTGCACATCAGACAACTACCACAATGAAAAACCCTTTTGTGCGTACACTTTGTCTGGTTCTATACTTCTATGTACCCGTTTGTCTCTCAAAGAAGGGCCTTTTTTATAAATAAAGGAGGGGTGAGGTGGTATTTCACCAGATAGAACAGGGTCATGTAATAAAATATTCCAGGTAGCTGTAAAAAATGTTTCAATATCTTTAAACAAAAACGATATCGATGACATAAAAGACCACTGGAATTTATTGTTAGACCACTTCTTTTTTTTCACTTTTAGAAGCTGTTCTTTCTCAATAGTTTCTAATCTGACCTCACAGACAGACGAAATTGTTCAATTTCTCTTTATACACCTGAATTGACTGAAGGGAATGCCCTCCAGCCAATTCTGATGGTGTAGACTGGTGTGTTCAATAAAACTATTGGAATTGGTTTCTTTCCTGAAAGTTTTAATTTCCAGGCTTCCATTGTTAACATACTGTAAATAATGGATCCAAGAATGAAATACTCTCCTGGCTTGTTGTAAACGTGAGATGAATAGACATTTCATTGGAATTAAAGTGCTACAAAAAGTGTTGAGTGCTTTTTCATCAGTCTCAAAAGAATAAAATATCATCAATAAAATGTTGCCAGGATACCAGGCCCACCCCCAGCACACCACCTTGCCACACCTGGTGCTCCTCCCAGTAGGGAGTTGAATGGGTTGGCGTAGTTGGGGGCAAACCTGATACCCATAGTAGTACATATCATTTCAAGATAAAAATCACCATAAAAAATTAAATAATTGTTGATTAAAATCAATCTGATACCTTCTAATATAAACATTTGTAAAGCAGGTTGAAGCTTGGAGTACGTAGGAGGCTGCAGGGTGTGAATGCTCCGCTAATTATCCAGATAATCCTGAAAGAGGGGTTGCAGGCATACCTGATCTGCTCCTGCTCACCCCCTTCCTCCACTGTCCATTGTGGGCTGCTCCGTGTCCATGGTAGGCAACAGGTGCGGCCACGGCAGGATCTCTGGCCCAGTGCACGCTGTCTGTCCGGCTAAGGTGTGCTTGTGATCGGGCGCCATCTTGAGTGGAGGTCCGATTTGTGACATGCTCTTCTGGCCACTCCTCTCCTGTGCTGCCCTTCTGGCCGGTGGGTGTTTGGCAGGACAGGTCACCTGCGGACTGTAACCCTTAAATGGACAATCCGTCCTCCATCCAGCGGCACCTTCTCTCACCTACTGTAACTGACATATCCTGCAGAAGAACTGTTGTAGCTGCGATATCCTCTGTTGGTGAGTGGGGAAAGTGGTTTCAGCACTGTGAGGACTGAGTGTCTCTCTCTTGGAGCCCATTCAAACATATATAACACCGGTTATGCTTTAAAGACTGCCTTTCTGTGTCTGGTGCTCCTAGCCCTGATTACTGCCTGTGCTGTGTTGGAGACGGTGTTGGAACTTTTTACTAAATATCATATCATCATATTAATCTGGTAGTATGATACTTCACTGAATCTCCCATCTTCTTGGTGGTGTGCAAGCCACCACCATACTGCTGGGATATTCTACTGCCTACCACCGCTGTCATGGCTGATCACCTAAACTTGCTGCTCAGGGCGATAACTGTTTCTACCCAAAGAATTGTCGCCAAACTTGGATCTGTGGTCGCCTAATTGTCACATCCTCTCTCTATGACCTACATACTGCCTGAATCCAGGTCTCTCTTGGACCTATCCAGCTGGGATGAGATGTTATCTGGTATCTCCAGTGATGGTTCCATATCTCCACAGATTTCAGCCTATTGTGAGGCACTGTCTCCTGTTGTCAATACTGATGTATTAACTACTACCTGAAGATCCCATCCCATACCGAAACATTCTACTTTATGGAACTTCTTATCCAGAATTTGGTTGTGCTTTTTTGGATTCCTGCAGTGGCCCCAGTCGAGATGTCCCGGTGTCTTTATCTGTTATGTGTATATGCTTGGGTTTGTGTGAAGGGAGAAACTTTCCTTAATTTGTCTCTGATGTTTACAGAGGCGTGGCCGGACTAATGTTTTCAGCTCCTGTGTTTGTTACTCTAGTGCTATAATTATCTAGTTTTACATTCAAGCAAAGTGAAAACTGTATTGTTTATTACATTCTTTAGATAGTCTCGGTCTGTTCTCCTTTTTTCTATATTTAGATTCTAAAGTGATTGCCCCAGTTAGTATATGTGTATGTTATCCTTTCTTTTACTTTTGTTCCTTTTTTTTATTGGGAGGGATGGGAGGAGCCAATTAGATTAGTGTTAGCTAGGGTTATGTCTATACTGTATATCCTGGTGTCAGTGTGAGAGTCCTGAAGATCCCAGCTACACATCCTAGCGCAGCGAGCCCCGCACGGGGACGCGGAATACATGTAAAGTCATACGGGTGCGCTCACCACGCTTCGGGCTCGGTGGCTCGCTGCGCTCGCCACACTATATAAAGTCAACTCCATGCCGACGTGGATAGTGGGGGTATGAAAAGGTCGGAGGACGCGTACCGCTGCGCTCGCCACACTTCGGGTTGGCGTTCATAGTGGGGGTGCATTTAACATTGTAAGCCCCCATTAGGGTGCTTATACAATTAAAAATCGTATAGGGGGCTTATACAATTTAAAATTGCATCGGGTGTATGGCATGCAATGCAATTATATGTCGTATGACTTAATATCGTGGGCGCCGTGCTAGGAAACAAGTACCAGATTGAGTGTAGTGGGAAGTGAGTTAAAGGGATAGCGTAAGTATTTAGACTAGTATAGAGTTCCTGGCAGATGACAATTTACTGCAACCCGAGTATCCTAAACTATGGGGTTGCAGTATATTTCCAAATACTGTTACTATATGACTGTGCTCCTATATCTCCTTTTGTCTTAGTTGCCTGGATGGCGCCTCAGGGCAATAATGTTTTATGAATATAGCCGAAGGGAGCCAATACTTTTTCACTCGCCTTATATATTTCTATTATTTTGTGTATGTACAATTTTTTTTTTTATCCCATTGTCCTATGTTCATTTTGTCTCTGTCGGGAACCTATTGTTTGTTGGTTTTTCTATGCTTAAAAAAATGTAATAAAAAATTACTCAATTAAAAAAAAGCAGGTTGAAGCTTACTCTTTTCTAAATAGAAGGACACTGCTCTCAAACCATGATTTATGTCAATGACCATATGGAGTGTGCTGACATCTGCACTGCATATGTACATGAATACACAGAAAAAAGAAGACTTGTGTTGGGGGCACTGGTTTAAAGAGATGGATGCATTGGTTATATTATATTAAAAATTAGCTTTTATTAAATCACTTAGAAAAAGGTCCCATAGTACCCCTCCAATTTAGGTATGAACGGGGTTTAGGAGTTACTGAGGAAAAAATATAATAATTTTTCCACGATTTACAGACAACACATAGACAAACTAACATATATTAATTGCACACAGAAGAATAATATTTATGTATCTCTAAATAATACTTGTACCCATATGATTCAATTCAAGGCAGTCAATAATTATTTCTTTCTAATAAGTTGCCTAATATTAGCTCCAGAAGTTGTCGACACAGTAAATTTCTGTTATAATCTGTGAAACGCTATGAGATACTGTTCCTGGGGAGTATTATACATAATCACTTATATTACTTTGAGTATTATAGATCCCAGGTAAGAGAGAGAGTTAATTAAACTGTGAGCTCCCGGCAAAGTCCTCTGCTTATTTTCCTGTTCTCACCATCTTGTTGCAGAGGATGGTGAGATGTGGAAATTTTGAAAGACAGAGATGCTAGTTACTCAGAAATGACAGGTTATAATTTCCTTCTGCTGCTTGCCTTGATAAAGCTGCATTGTGGGAAGCAGCGAAACGCGTTGGAGACCCCACCACATATTGGACTCTGCCTTGCTGGTATTGTCCACCATTGGACTTATCTCCAAGTCTCATTTGAGACCCCACTACTCATCGGACCCCGCTTTGCTGGTAAAACCCACTACCGGACTTGATCCCCAGTCCTGTCCTATTGGGAACCACCAGGAAACCATTCCTCCATAGGAACCGTGGACTTATTCTCAACTGTCCGATACGGTCATCCACAGAGAGGACCCCCCAACAATTCCCCTTCTCCTCAGTCTTGGGAGTCACTCCTGGCCCCACGGGCTTACCATCAGGCTGCACTAACACTGCACAGGAGCCTAACAAGTTTATTCCATGACCGAAAACATCTATCAGTGACAACTTCGCTTGGAAACACCTCCAGTGGCCACGGAACATTTCACATCATTCCAGGCCACCAACTAGAGAGGATCCAATATCACTGGCTGTGCGGTCCAGCATCACTTATATCGTCTTACCAGCCCATTGGGGCCCTATGGACCAAATCTCTCAATATTGAAAGTTGGAATACTTTCCTGTCACCAGGATTGGTAACTATACCAGATATCCAATACCAATTGCAATTATGTATACATGAAAACCAGCAGGCAGAGTGTTTTTATATATTTTATTTTATTTTCATTGTTGTATTTTTATAGTGTATGTACATGCCAATTTTTGCTTATTCATTTTATATATGGACAGATTGTCCAATTAAATAAAACAATTTGTACAGATCATCCAATCTCTTAATTAAGTGTACCATAATATATTTCACCTAGCGCTGCCACAGAACTTCGTTCTGACACCCTGTTTTTTCTTGCCTACATTGGTTCAGCAGCACTGATGTCAAATAACATTTGCAGTGACGCTGTCCCGCTGCCAGCTAAGTGAGAGAGGAATGAAAAGGAAAGTAGTTTCTCTGTGCGAGTTATACAGAGAGTGGCTGTAATTAATTGACAGTTTTTTAGAAACAATTTATCTCAAGTTGCTGCTTAACTGTAACATTTACACAGTATCAATTACGATTGCACAGAGGAGAAAAAAGTTTAATAGAGATTGACAGGGTAAAGTTTTCCACATGGATTCTGCTGTCATCTCATCTTTTACAAGCGGATGAGGGATGGGAGATCGTTGGTCTACTAGAATATCCAATGTGCCTACATGATGTATAATGTAATTATTATTCCATTGACAAAAAACCTTACGGTTTCACATGTCCCATTAAGGCTTCTTACACATGATCTGGCATTTCAGAAACCTGTTGTAACTCTTCCACTCAAACGCCAAAAAGCAATGAAATTACGATCATTAAGGCTGACGCCTTAATGGACGTGTTCCTTGCGCAATACAGATATGGTACGCCATCACAGCCTGTGTGTAAGTGCAGATTCAGCACTCTCACAGAGTGAGATTGCTGTCACTCACACAATGGTGGAGCTGCTAATTCACAGATTTGTGTGCTCATTGGAATACACACATGCAGTCTATGCAACTGAAGGTCTGAGCAGTTATGTGGCACACTCATCCTAATAAGTACCTGCAATCATCTAAAACTGTCTAGCCCACTGAGTTACTATAGTGTTCATTCTAGCACCCACCATCTTTGAAAACCCATGCAGTTCTGCTTCCCTGCCTGGGGTGTATCTGTCTGCTGTAGTGCTTCTAGCACAGTGTGATCTGTATATCAGCACTGAAAACCAGACCTGTGCTAGAAACACTACATCAGACAGCAACACCCCGGACAGGGTGGAGGAACTTCATGGGTTTTCAAAGATAGCGGGTGCTAGAATAAACAAAATTACTAGAACTATCCCACTGAGGGTCCAACATCTTTCACACTCACTACCTATATCCATTTCATTTAGTATTCACGTACAGTTACCAGAAACATCTTTCATAATTGCAAAAACTATAATACTCCCAACTACTATGCATCTACACTTTCTTCTCCTATACACCTTTATGCTGCTCTGTCTTCCCTGATACCTACTGCTGTGTGTATTCCCTCATCTGCACCAATGTGTCTTTCCCCATCTGTGCTGCTCTGTCTTTCCACACAGATGCCACTGTTTCCTTCTATCTGTGACACTGGCTTCCCCTCCATTAGTGATACTCTGTCTCCCCCTCCATCCATGCTGCTCTGCCTGCCTCATCCATGACAGTTTCCTTCCATCTGTACTGCTGTCTCCCCTCTCCATCTGTACTGCTCTGTTTTCCCTTTATCCCCTTTGCTCCGAACCCCCTCCCCCATCAGTGCTGTCTTTCCTCCAACTGCTCCTCTGTTTCCCACCCAATCGCATCACTCTGTCTATACCTTCCCCAATCTGTGCCACTGTTTTCCACCCATCTGCTTCATTAGTCCCCCATCAGTGCTGCTTAGCCTTCCTACCATCTACACATTTGTATTCCTCCCCATCTGCACCACACTGCCTCCTACCCCAATTAACACCACTTTTACCCGATCCTCTCAGCTCTGTTTACTGCTCAGACCTTCAGTTGCATAGACTGCATGTGTGTATTCCAATGAGCACACAAATCTGTGAATTAGCAGCTCCACCATTGTGTGAGTGACAGCAATCTCACTCTGTGAGAGTGCTGAATCTGCACTTACACACAGGCTGTGATGGCGTACCATATCTGTATTGCGCAAGGAACACGTCCATTAAGGCGTCAGCCTTAATGATCGTAATTTCATTGCTTTTTGGCGTTTGAGTGGAAGAGTTACAACAGGTTTCTGAAATGCCAGATCATGTGTAAGAAGCCTTAATGGGACATGTGAAACCGTAAGGTTTTTTGTCAATGGAATTTCATCGCTTTTTTTAATTTATTTTTTTGTTAATTCAAGAGCACACACGGGGGCACTGGGGGTGGGACAGAGCACACACAGGGGCACTGGGGGGTGGGACAGAGCACACACGGGGCACTGGGGGGGGGGGGATTAGCACACACGGGGGCACTGGGGGGGGACAGAGCACACATGGGGCACTGGGGGGGGGGCAGAGCGCACACACGGGGGCACTGGGGGGGACAGCGCACACATGGGGGCACTGGGCGGGGACAGCGCACACACGGGGGCACTGGGGGGGGACAGCGCACACACGGGGGCACTGGGGGGGGTCAGCGTACACACGGGGGGCACTGGGGGGGCAGCGTACACACGGGGGGCACTGGAGGGGGTCAGCGTACACACGGGGGCAGCGTACACACGTGGGGGAAATGGGGGGGGCCAGCGTACACACGGGGGCACTGGGGGGGGGGCAGCGTACACACGGGGGTGCACAGCGTACACACGGGGGGCACTGGGGGGGACAGCGTTCACACTTGGGGCACTGGGGGGGCAGCGTACAAATGGGGGGCACAGCGTACACACGGGGGGCACTGGTGGGGGACAATGCACACACAGGGGGCGCAGCGTACACATGGGGGGCACTAGTGGGGGGACAGCGTACACACGCTGGGCACTGGGAAGGGGACAGCGTACACATGGGGGCACTGGGTACACACAGGGACATTGGGGTGGGGGACAGGGTACACACAGGGACAGTGGGGGACGGATTTACCTGGGTGCAGCTACTCCTCTGATGACAAGGGTGGCTTCTTTCTGACTTAACGGTGGCGGAGGCAACTCAAGGAAGCGCCTGAATCTGGTCCGCAGGCTGTCGAAGCACCTCAGTCCCGGCGGTACCATGAGGAGGTCAGCGTCTGGGCAGGAAATATAATAATAATAATATTAAAGGGCACAGCGTACACACGGAGGGGGGCACGATGTACACATTAGGGTACACATGGCGGGTGGGCACAGCGTAAACGCGGAGGGGGGCACGGGGGGACAGCGTACACACGGGGGCACTGGAGGGGGCAGCGTACACACGGGGGACACGCGGGGTACAGCGTACACGCGGGGGGCACAGGGGTACAGCGTACACGGGGGGTACAGCGTACACGCTGGGGGCATGGGGGGCACAGCGTACACACGGGGGGCACGGGGGGTACAGCGTACACACGGGGGCACGGGGGGTACAGCGTACATGCGTGGGCACTGGGGGGGTACAGCGTACACGCGGGGGGCACTGTGGGGGTACAGCGTACACACGGGGGGCACTGGGGGGGGGGGTCAGCGTACACACGGGGGGCACTGGGGGGGGTAGCGTACACACGTGGGGGAAATGGGGGGGCCAGCGTACACACGGGGGGCACTGGGGGGGGGCACTGAGGGGGACACAGCGTACACACGGGGGGAACAGCGTACACACAGGGGGCACAGGGTGGGGGACAGCGTACACACTGGGGGCACTGGGGGGGTCAGCGTACACACGGGGGGCACTGGGGGGGGGCAGCGTACACACGGGGGGCACTGGAGGGGGTCAGCGTACACACGGGGGCAGCGTACACACGTGGGGGAAATGGGGGGGGCCAGCGTACACACGGGGGGCACTGGGGGGGGCAGCGTACACACGGGGGTGCACAGCGTACACACGGGGGGCACTGGGGGGACAGCGTTCACACTTGGGGCACTGGGGGGGCAGCGTACAAATGGGGGGCACAGCGTACACACGGGGGGCACTGGTGGGGGACAATGCACACACAGGGGGCGCAGCGTACACATGGGGGGCACTAGTGGGGGGACAGCGTACACATGCTGGGCACTGGGAAGGGGACAGCGTACACATGGGGGCACTGGGTACACACAGGGACAGTGGGGGACGGATTTACCTGGGTGCAGCTACTCCTCTGATGACAAGGGTGGCTTCTTTCTGACTTAACGGTGGCGGAGGCAACTCAAGGAAGCGCCTGAATCTGGTCCGCAGGCTGTCGAAGCACCTCAGTCCCGGCGGTACCATGAGGAGGTCAGCGTCTGGGCAGGAAATATAATAATAATAATAATATTAAAGGGCACAGCGTACACACGGAGGGGGGCACGATGTACACATTAGGGTACACATGGCGGGTGGGCACAGCGTAAACGCGGAGGGGGGCACGGGGGGACAGCGTACACACGGGGGCACTGGAGGGGGCAGCGTACACACGGGGGACACGCGGGGTACAGCGTACACGCGGGGGGCACGGGGGTACAGCATACACGGGGGGTACAGCGTACACGCGGGGGGCATGGGGGGCACAGCGTACACACGGGGGGCACGGGGGGTACAGCGTACACACGGGGGGCACGGGGGGTACAGCGTACACACGGGGGGCACGGGGGGGGTACAGCGCACACGCGGGGGGCACTGTGGGGGTACAGCATACACGCGGGGGGCACTGGGGGGTACAGCGTACACGCGGGGGGCACTGGGGGGTACAGCGTACACGCGGGGGGCACTGGGGGGGTACAGCGTACATGCGGGGGGCACTGGGGGGGGTACAGCATACACGCGGGGGGCACTGGGGGGGCAGCGTACACATGGGGGGGCAGTGTACACACGGGGGGGGCACTGGGGGGACAGCGTACACACGGGGGGCACTGGGGGACGACTACAGTTTACACATGAGGGCACTGGAGGGGGGCAGCGTACACACAGGAGGCACAGGGTGTGGGACAGCGTACACACTGGGGGGACAGCGTACACACAGGGGGCACAGGGTGGGGGACAGTGTACACACTGGGGGCACTGGGGGGGGCAGCGTACACACGGGGGGCACTGGGGGGGGCAGCATACACATGGGGGGCACTGAGGGGACAGCGTACACATGGGGGCACAGCGTACACACGGGGGGCACTGGTGGGGGACAGCATACACACGGGGCACTGGTGGGGGGACAGCGTACACATGCTAGGCACTGGGGGGGACAGCGTACACACTGGGGGGGAAGCGTACACACGGGGGGCACTGGGGGGGGACAGCGTACACACTGGGGGCACAGCGTACACACTGGGGGCACTGGGGGGGACAGCGTACACACTGGGGGCACTGGGGGGGACAGCGTACACACTGGGGGCACTGGGGGGGGACAGCGTACACACTGGGGGCACTGGGGGGGGACAGCGTACACACTGGGGGGGACAGCGTACGCACGGGGGGGGGCGGGTACACACTGGGGGCACTGGGGGGGGCAGCGTACACACTGGGGGCACGGGGGGGCAGTGTACACATGGGGGGCACGGGGACGCAGCGTACACATGGAGGCACTGGGACGCAGCGTACACATGGAGGCACTGGGAAGGGGACAGCGTAAACACGGGGTACACACAGGGACAGTGGGGTGGGGGACAGGGTACACACAGGGACAGTGGGGGACGGATTTACCTGGGTGCAGCTACTCCTCTGATGACAAGGGTGGCTTCTTTCTGACTTAACGGTGGCGGAGGCAACTCAAGGAAGCGCCTGAATCTGGTCCGCAGGCTGTGGAAGCACCTCAGTCCCGGCGGTACCATGGGGAGGTCAGCGTCTGGGCAGGAAAAATAATAATAATAATAATAATAATATTAAAGGGCACAGCGTACACACGGAGGGGGGCACGATGTACACATTAGGGTACACATGGCGGGTGGGCACAGCGTACACGCGGAGGGGGGCACGGGGGGACAGCGTACACACGGGGGCACTGGAGGGGGACAGCGTACACGCGGGGGGCACTGGGGGGGACAGCGTACACGCGGGGGGCACTGGGGGGGACAGCGTGCACGCGGGGTACAGCGTACACGCGGGGGGCACGGGGGGTACAGCGTACACGCGGGGGGCACGGGGGGGTACAGCGTACACGCGGGGGGCACAGCGTACACGCGGGGGGCACTGGGGGGGTACAGCGTACACGCGGGGGGCACTGGGGGGGGTACAGCGTACACGCGGGGGGGCACTGGGGGGGTACAGCGTACACGCGGGGGGTACAGCGTACACGCGGGGGGTACAGCGTACACGCGGGGGGTACAGCGTACACGCGGGGGGTACAGCGTACACGCGGGGGGTACAGCGTACACGCGGGGGGGGGTACAGCGTACACGCGGGGGGGGGTACAGCGTGCACTGGGGGGGTACAGCGTACACGCGGGGGGCACTGGGGGGGTACAGCGTACACGCGGGGTGCACTGGGGGGGTACAGCGTACACGCGGGGGGCACTGGGGGGGTACAGCGTACACGCGGGGGTACAGCGTACACGCGGGGGGCACTGGGGGGGTACAGCGTACACGCGGGGGGCACTGGAGGGGTACAGCGTACACGCGGGGGGCACTGGGGGGGGTACAGCGTACACGCGGGGGGCACTGGGGGGGTACAGCGTATACGCGGGGGGCACTGGGGGGGTACAGCGTACACGCGGGGGGCACTGGGGGGGTACAGCGTACACGCGGGGGGCACTGGGGGGGTACAGCGTACACGCGGGAGGCACTGGGGGGGTACAGCGTAGACGCGGGTGGCACTGGGGGGCAGCATACACACGGGGGGCACTGGGGGGCAGCATACACACGGGGGGCACTGGGGGGGCAGCGTACACATGGGGGGGCAGTGTACACACGGGGGGGCACTGGGGGGACAGCGTACACACGGGGGGACAGCGTACACACGGGGGGCACTGGGGGACGACTACAGTTTACACATGAGGGCACTGGAGGGGGGCAGCGTACACACAGGGGGCACAGGGTGTGGGACAGCGTACACACTGGGGGGACAGCGTACACACAGGGGCCATAGGGTGGGGGACAGCGTACACACTGGGGGCACTGGGGGGGACAGCGTACACACGGGGGCACTGGGGGGGGCAGCGTACACACGGGGGGCACTGGGGGGGGCAGCATACACACGGGGGGCACTGGGGGGGCAGCGTACGCACGGGGGGACAGCGTACACATGGGGGGCACAGCGTACACACGGGGGGCACTGGTGGGGGACAGCATACACACGGGGGCACTGGTGGGGGGACAGCGTACACATGCTAGGCACTGGGAAGGGGACAGCGTACACACGGGGGCACTGGGGGGGGACAGCGTACACACGGGGGGGCACTGGGGGGGAAGCGTACACACGGGGGGCATAGCATACACACGGGGGCACTGGGGGGGACAGCGTACACACGGGGGGCACTGGGGGGTACAGCGTACACACTGGGGGCACTGGGGGGGGGACAGAGTACACACTGGGGGCACTGGGGGGGGACAGTGTACACACTGGGGGCACTGGGGGGGGGACAGCGTACACACTGGGGGCACTGGGGGGGGACAGCGTACACACTGGGGGCACTGGGGGGGACAGCGTACACACTGGGGGCACTGGGGGGGGACAGTGTACACACTGTGGGCACTGGGGGGGACAGCGTACACACTGGGGGCACTGGGGGGGACAGCGTACACACTGGGGGCACTGGGGGGGACAGCGTACACACTGGGGGCACTGGGGGTGACAGCGTACACACTGGGGGCACTGGGGGGGGCAGCGTACACACGGGGGGCGCTGCGTACACACGGAGGCACTGGGGGGGGACAGCATACACAATTGGGTCACTGGGGGGGACAGCGCACACACGGGGGGCACTGGTGGGGGACAGCGCACACACGGGGGGACAGCGCACACACGGGGGGCACTGGTGGGGGGACAGCGTACACACGCTGGGCACTAGGAAGGGGACAGTGTACACACGGGGGCACTGGGTACACACAGGGACAGTGGGGTGGGGGACAGGGTACACACAGGGACAGTGGGGGACGGATTTACCTGGGTGCAGCTGCTCCTCTGATGACCAGGGTGGCTTCTTTCTGACTTCCCGGTGGCAGAGGCAACTCAAGGAAGCGCCTGAAGCTGGTCCGCAGGCTGTGGAAGCGCCTCATTCCCGGCGGTACCATGGGGAGGTCAGCGTCTGGGCAGGAAATATAATAATAATATTAAAGTACACAGCGTACACACGGAGGGGGGAACGACGTACACACGGGGGGTGGGCACAGCGTAAACACGGAGGGGGGCACAGCGTACACACGGAGGGGGGCACAGCGTACACACGGAGGGGCGCACAGCGTACACACGGAGGGGCGCACAGCGTACACACGGAGGGGCGCACAGCGTACACACGGAGGGGGGCACAGCGTACACACGGAGGAGGGGGCACGGGGGGACAGCGTACACACGGGGGCACTGGTGGGGGCAGTATACACACGGGGGGTACAGCGTACATGCGGGGGGCACTGGGGGGGTACAGCGTACACGCGGGGGGCACTGGGGGGTACAGCGTACACGCGGGGGGCACTGGGGGGGCAGCGTACACACGGGGGGCACTGGGGGGACAGCGTACACACGGGGGGCACTGGGGGGGACAGCATACACACGGGGGGCACTGGGGGGGGGGCAGCGTACACATGGGGGGGGCACAGCGTACACACGGAGGGGCGCACAGCATACACGCGGAGGGGGGCACAGCGTACACACGGAGGAGGGGGCACGGGGGGACAGCGTACACACGGGGGCACTGGTGGGGGCAGTATACACACGGGGGGTACAGCGTACATGCGGGGGGCACTGGGGGGTACAGCGTACACGCGGGGGGCACTGGGGGGGTACAGCGTACACGCGGGGGGCACTGGGGGGTACAGCGTACACACGGGGGGGCACTGGGGGGACAGCGTACACACGGGGGGCACTGTAGGGGACAGCGTACACACGGGGGGCACTGGGGGACGACTACAGTTTACACATGAGGGCACTGGAGGGGGGCAGCGTACACACAGGGGGCACAGGGTGTGGGACAGCGTACACACTGGGGGGACAGCGTACACACAGGGGGCACAGGGTGGGGGACAGTGTACACACTGGGGGCACTGGGGGAACAGCGTACACACGGGGCACTGGGGGGGCAGCGTACGCACGGGGGGACAGCGTACACATGGGGGGCACTGGTGGGGGACAGCATACACACGGGGGCACTGGTGGGGGGACAGCGTACACATGCTAGGCACTGGGAAGGGGACAGCGTACACACGGGGGGCACTGGGGGTGAAGCGTACTCATGGGGGCATAGCATACACACGTGGGCACTGGGGGGACAGCGTACACACGGGGGGCACTGGGGGGGACAGCGTACACACTGGGGGCACTGGGGGGGACAGCGTACACACTGGGGGCACTGGGGGGGGCAGCGTACACACTGGGGGCACGGGGGGGCAGCGTACACACGGGGGGCAGGGGGCGCAGCGTACACACGGAGGCACTGGGGGGGGACAGCGTACACAATTGGGTCACTGGGGGGGGACAGCGTACACACGGGGGGCACTGGTGGGGGACAGCACACACACGGGGGGCACTGGTGGGGGGACAGCGTACACACGCTGGGCACTAGGAAGGGGACAGTGTACACACGGGGGCACTGGGTACACACAGGGACAGTGGGGTGGGGGACAGGGTACACACAGGGACAGTGGGGGACGGATTTACCTGGGTGCAGCTGCTCCTCTGATGACCAGGGTGGCTTCTTTCTGACTTCCCGGTGGCAGAGGCAACTCAAGGAAGCGCCTGAAGCTGGTCCGCAGGCTGTGGAAGCGCCTCAGTCCCGGCGGTACCATGGGGAGGTCAGCGTCTGGGCAGGAAATATAATAATAATATTAAAGTGCACAGCGTACACATGGAGGGGGGAACGACGTACACATGGGGGTACACACGGGGGTGGGCACAGCGTAAACACGGAGGGGGGCACAGCGTACACACGGAGGGGCGCACAGCGTTCACACGGAGGGGCGCACAGCGTTCACACGGAGGAGGGGGCACGGGGGGACAGCGTACACACGGGGGCACTGGTGGGGGCAGTATACACACGGGGGTACAGCGTACATGCGGGGGGCACTGGGGGGGTACAGCGTACACGCGGGGGGCACTGGGGGGGTACAGCGTACACGCGGGGGGCACTGGGGGGGCAGCGTACACACGGGGGCACTGGGGGGGGACAGCGTACACACGGGGGGCACTGGGGGGGCAGCGTACACATAGGGGCACTGGGGGGGCAGCGTACACACGGGGGGGGCACTGGGGGGACAGCGTACACATGGGGGGCACTGGGGGGGACAGCATACACACGGGGGTCACTGGGGGACGACTACAGTTTACACATGAGGGCACGGGGGAAGCGTACACATTGGGGGCACAGGGTGTGGGACAGCGTACACACTGGGGGCTCTGGGGGGGGACAGCGTACACACGGTGGGCACTGGGAGGGGGACAGCGTACACACGGTGGGCACTGGGAGGGGGACAGCGTACACACGGGGGACACTGGAGGGGGACAGCGTACACACAGGGGACACTGTTGGGGGACAGCGTACACACGGGGGACACTGGTGGGGAGACAGCGTACACACGCTGGGCACTGGGAAGGGGACAGCATACACACGAGGGGCATAGCGTACACACTGGGGGGCACTGGGGGGGGGCAGCGTACACACGGGGGCACTGGGGGGGACAGCGTACACACGGGGGGCACTGGGGGGGCAGCGTACACATAGAGGGGCATAGCGTACACACTGGGGGGCACTGGGGGGGCAGCGTACACACGGGGGCACTGGGGGGGACAGCGTACACACGGGGGGCACTGGGGGGGCAGCGTACACATAGGGGCACTGGGGAAGCAGCGTACACACGGGGGGGGCACTGGGGGGACAGCGTACACATGAGGGGCACTGGGGGGGACAGCACACGGGGGGCACTGGGGGACGACTACAGTTTACACATGAGGGCACGGGGGGCAGCGTACACATTGGGGGCACAGGGTGTGGGACAGCGTACACACTGGGGGCACTGGGGGGGGACAGCGTATTCAAGGGGGGTACTGCGTATACACGGGGGGCATACCTGCTGGCCTGGCGTGATCAGTTTCTGCTCAGCAAGACGGAGGGTCCCGGAGAGGTCTCCTCGCTCCTGGCTAAGCTGGAGCGCCATGCTGTGGGTGTGCGGCAGGATGGGGAGCCCCCCGGGAGCTGCTGCCTGTCACCGGCTGGAGGAGTGTGTTGACACTTCTCCCCGATCTCCTCCAGCAGCAGTAGCGGCATTAATCCCCCCCCCGGGAGCCGCTGCCTGTCACCAGCAGCGCCGGGTATGCGGCGGGATGGGGAGCCCACCCAGGAGCCGCTGCCTGTCACCAGCAGTGCCTGGTATGCGGGCAGTGCCGGGTATGCGGGGGGGAGCCCACCCGGGAGCCGGGGGGGAGCCCACCCGGGAGCCGCTGACTGTCACCAGCAGCGCCGTGTATGTGCCAGGTTTGCGGCGGAATGGGGAGCCCACCCGGTAGCCGCTGCCTGTCACCAGCAGCGCCGGGTATGCGCCCTCTCTTAGGCTCCTTCCTGCCCGCATGCACAGCTCCCACAGACACGCAGCGGCCCCTCACTCACTACTGCGCCAGGCCACAGCTCAGACCAGGTCCTTTAATTCAGGTCTCAATCCCCCCTGCTCTTAACGGGAACAAAAATATATATTTACTCGCGCCGGACACAAAAGTCTGTGAGCGGCCATCTTGGTACACCCAAGTGACGCCTATTAAGTACTCCCCCTGCTGGCGGCAATGTACTGCGCATGCGCAACAAGTTGGAGCTCCTATCTCTATAATGGGGCATGTTTCACTAAATTAAAAAAAAACTGTACCTATCTGAAAAGTCTGAACCCCAAAAGGCACTACACTGGGACAATATCTACCTAATAAAACAAACACCAAGTCTCAATTGTTCCTCTACCCTGAGTTATGCCTTCCCAAAAAAACCCTCATAGACTAACATGGGTGACAAAGTGTCATTTCGCGAGTGTCAGGAAAAAACTGGCAGTTGGAAGTTTAGATCGCTCCCAATTGGTCATTTTTTAATATTTCGCCCTGAAATTTGGCACGCAGCACCGGGTGACGATTCTACGCGTACATGCCAAATTTCAGCTCAGTATGCCCTGTCACTTTTGAGGTGCAGTCCCTCAAACACCATGCCCCCATCCGAAAAGTTCCCTATGGGAAAAATCCGTTCGTTGGATTCAGCCTTAATATACTACCGTGCCCTTATAATATAAAAAGATTCTTTTGACCTCCCACCTCATTAATTGACTGACTTTATCATTTTATCATATTATTTTCCGTTTATGAAACTCCTATTTTTTGACATAACATAATATAGTATTATTTATACATAAAAATACCCCATGGAACTAGTTATTACTATTATTATTATTTAAAATAAATTCTTCATCAAAATTATTCATCTTAAAGCCCAACAAGTCAATAACAATCCCTATGATAGGTTCTTACTACACATTTGATTTAAAGAAATTTGACAATAAATATGTCCACCATGTACACATACGGATTTAACAAATGTTAAAAATGGTCTTTAAGTAAAATTATAGTCCACACCGTTTGGAATATAACACTCTGCTCAGTAATTTCATACAAATCTGGGTATGTTTATACGCCTATTTTATATTATGAGTGCCTTTTTTATATAGATGCAGATATATGTATATTAATTTATTTCTCTCCTTTTTCTACTCTATTCCAGAATGATTTTGTACCTGATTTGCTAATAATCAGGCTCATTGTCCGTTATTTAAGCTCCAATTAGGACCATTAATTTATATTTTATATAAATTTAAAATTACCTGATTCTTAGTATCTTATATTACATCAAAATGAATAGTTTTTTATTAAACGAATATAAATACACTCCGTGCTACTGTGAATAAGCTGTAAGCTACTACTGTTCTAATCAAACTAATTATTATCCTCTCCGCTTCCTTTTTTTCAAAAAATGCGGACCAATTAGTTAAATCTGCGGGGATAAATAGAGAAAACCCCAGCACCTCAAAGACAGGAAGTGATCAAGCCATGTACGGGCGAAACGCGTTTTCCTGCACTTCGGCACACAGCCCTACCCATATGCAACTTGCTCCGGGACGGAGAGACACACTGCCGGCTAAAGGGACACTGAACAAGCCAGACTCGTATGCATGGACCAAATTAGCAGATTGTTCCTGCACTTCGGCACACAGCCCTACCTATAGGGAACCTGCTCCGGGACGGAGAGACATATTGCCAGTTAAAACCCGCTCCTAGACGGAGGGACAGAGAGACGCTACCACTATTAGTAAAAGGATATTAAAAGAGCCAGACCAGTGCCGTTTCTAGAGGCGGACAAGCCGTGCAGCAGCCCGGGGCGCCGCACGGCTTGTCCGTCTCTAATAAACAGCCGGGGCGCCCGGCAGCTCCCCCCAGCACCGCCTCCCTTCCTCTCCCTCCCAGCTCCGCCTCCCTTCCTCTCCCTCCAAGCTCCGCCTCCCTTCCTCTCCCTCCCAGCTCGCCTCTCACGGTCACCGGCGTCCGCCGCCGGCGCCGCTGATTTATTTCCCAGGGGAGGGGAGGGGAGCGCATTGTGCGTCTCTCCTTCCCCTCTTTCACTATGTCACTGGGCTGTCAGCCAATCAGGAGACAGCCCGCGATGTATGAATGGCTGAAAGCTCAGTGAAGGGGAAGGAGAGAGATGTGATGCGCTCCCCTCCCCTCCCCAATGAAGATGAAAAAGAGGCAGCAGTATAGGCGATGGAAGCAGGGGGAGACGCAGACAGTGAGTCACTGTATGCTGCTTCCGGCACTGTGGGGCATATATCTGTGACACTGAGGTGGCATATATCTGTGGCACTGTGGGGGGGCATATTGGGCACTGTGGGGGCATATATCTGTGGCAAAATGGGGGCATATATCTGTGGCACTGTGGGGGCATATATCTGTGGGGGCATATATCTGTGGCACTGTGGGGCATATTTGGCACTGTTGGGGCATAGCTGTCACTGTGGGGGCATATATGTGTGGCGCTGTGGGGGCATATGTGTGGCCTTTGGGGGAATAGCTGTCACTGTGGGGGCTTATATGTGTGGCGCTGTGGGGGGCATATCCAGCACTGTGGGGGCATATATGTGTGGCACTGTGGGGGCATATTTGGCACTGTGGGGGCATACCTGTGGGGGCATATTTGGCACTGTGGGGGCATATATGTGTGGCACTGTGGAGGCATATTAGTAAACGGCATCAGTTGTGCGGCAGCGGCTCGTGGGGCATAATGTGTAATGGGCATTACGGTGTGGGGAGTATTGCGTAATTGCCATCCCAGTGTGGGGTGTAATGGGCATCACAGTGTGGGGTCTAATGGGCATCATGGTGTGCGACATAATGTGTAATTGTCATCACGGTGTGCAACAAAAATGTGTAATTTTTATCACGGTGTGCGGCGTAATATGTAATTGGCCTCATAGTGTGCGGCATAATGTGTACTTGTCATCACGGTGTGCGACGTAATGTGTAATTGTCATCACGGTGTGCGGCGTCGTGTGTAAATGGCATCATGGATAAATAGTGTATAATGATTTAAGTAGCCTGTCATTGTTTGACCTTGATCTGTGAGGCGTACTAGGTGTGATGTAAGGTAATTGTTTTCCTGCCAGGCCAAGCCCTTATATTAAGCCACACCCCTTTGGAATTAAGCCACACCCACTATTTCGGCGCGCGCCTTCGGCGCGCGCAATTTCGTCTATTCCATGTTATGTATTTTTTTTGGGGGGGGGCGCATTTTTTTTTCTTCGCCCTGGGAGCTAAATTGTCTAGAAACGGCCCTGAGCCAGACGTACGTATACCGGCTGTACCAATAGACAGCAGTGGATCTACACGAACGGTCGGTTTCTGTCCTGCCGCTGGCAGCAATATTCTGAAAATCAACACCAGATAAGTAAAACAAATACATACTAAAGCAAATGCCACGCACTTAGACTTCTGCTAATATACTTGCACTAACAAGATTGTGACCGCACCTCAAACGCTTATTACTGGTGATATAATATTCTAGAAACGCACTGTGTGGAGCAACACAGCTCTAATTAGGCAGCAATATCAGCGCTGCCTTAGAACTATGGTTATTGCATGTATATGTATAAAAAATTAATCAATACTGGTACCTTGTGACTATGATCCATAACTATTAATCATTAACGCTGGAATCTATACTGGTATTAGAGGGCTACTCACTATTACTTTTCTGTGGATCTCTCTCACTCGCGGGACCGGTAGTACATGTCCTGCAATACGTATCAGCAGCAGGAATTTTTGTCTACATGTTAAACGCAGAGAAGTAGAGAATCTACACTTAATCTATCCCTTTTTCAGACTGACAGGGGTCCCATAAGATCTCTCATCCCTCATCCGCTTGTAAAAGATGAGATGACAGCAGAATCCATGTGGGAAACTTTACCCTGTCAATCTCTATTAAACTTTTTTCTCCTCTGTGCAATCGTAATTGATACTGTGTAAATGTTACAGTTAAGCAGCAACTTGAGATAAATTGTTTCTAAAAAACTGTCAATTAATTACAGCCACTCTCTGTATAGCTCGCACAGAGAAACTACTTTCCTTTTCATTCCTCTCTCACTTAGCTGGCAGCGGGACAGCGTCACTGCAAATGTTATTTAACATCAGTGCTGCTGAACCAATGTAGGCAAGCAGCAGAAGGAAATTATAACCTGTCATTTCTGAGTAACTAGCCTCTCTGTCTTTCAAAATTTCCACATCTCACCATCCTCTGCAACAAGATGGTGAGAACAGGAAAATAAGCAGAGGACTTTGCCGGGAGCTCACAGTTTAATTAACTCTCTCTCTTACCTGGGATCTATAATACTCAAAGTAATATAAGTGATTATGCATAATACTCCCCAGGAACAGTATCTCATAGCGTTTCACAGATTATAACAGAAATTTACTGTGTCGACAACTTCTGGAGCTAATATTAGGCAACTTATTAGAAAGAAATAATTATTGACTGCCTTGAATTGAATCATATGGGTACAATTTAGAGATACATAAATATTATTCTTCTGTGTGCAATTAATATATGTTAGTTTGTCTATGTGTTGTCTGTAAATCGTGGAAAAATTATTATATTTTTTCCTCAGTAACTCCTAAACCCCGTTCATACCTAAATTGGAGGGGTACTATGGGACCTTTTTCTAAGTGATTTAATAAAAGCTAATTTTTTATATAATATAACCAATGCATGCATCCATCTTTTTAAACCAGTGCCCCCAACACAAGTCTTCTTTTTTCTGTGTATTCTTGTATTACTTCTGACTTAGGGGAGCACCTCCTACCCTAAATACTTTATAGCCACTAACAGCTATTAATAGAGGGTATAGGAGCATCTACTGCCTAGCAACTTTCAAAGGGTACATTGTACTACTAGGCAGCAATCCAGTGCGAAATCACACAAACCCATATCTCTGCATATGTACATCCCTGCTTCCCGTTTAAGGTTTTAAGCTCAGATGAGATGTCTATTCATCTCACGTTTACAACAAGCCAGGAGAGGATTTCATTCTTTGATCTATTCATTTATGTTAACAATGGAAGCCTGGAAATGAAAACTTTCAGGAAAGAAACTGGTTCCAATAGTTTTATTGAATGCACCAGTCTACACCATCAGAATTGGCTGGAGGGCAATCCCTTCAGTTAATCCACACGTATGAATAGAAATTGTACAAGTTCGTCTGTCTGTGATGAACAAATAAAGAAGGTATCATTACAACTTCAGAATAAAGGTTATGCAATAGAATATCTTGAAAGAGCTGAAGTCAGATTAGAAACTGTTGAGAGAGAACAGCTCCTAAAGCTGGGTACACATATATACAATCCCTGTTTTCTTGCGACCGTTCGACCGACCATAGACACGACGGACCATCCCCAAACAACAGCCGATACGCGCGTACACACCTGTACAATTTTACTTGCGACGTTCGATGTACTCCCGTCCAAACAGTCGCAAGAAAAAGATTGTACCACCGTACACACTCTCTCGATTTGGGCTATTGACACGATATATATAAACAAAAATATCATAATGGGCTGGGTTAAGGGCATACCAAAACAAAGAGGCGTGAGTACAGAACCTAAACAAAAGTCGGGGTACGCGTCTACAGTCAGCCGGCAGGGTGTCTATGGACAGATGGACAGATATGGCAAACTGCTATAAAGACTACAGTCAGTTTGCGGTATCTGTCCATAGTCACCCTGCTGGCTGACTGTAGACGCTTTCCCCCGTCTTTATAGCAGTTTATCAGGGAAGCACGGTGTATGAGACAGACCCTGTAACCCTTTGCCTGCTGTTAACTAATGTATTTAATGCCTTTACTGCACAACACATTAGAGGCATCACTTTAAGACATTAATCAATGTTGAAGCTTTAATAGAGTGTGCGGGGACGCTGACTAAATCTGCCGACGATTAATGATTTACAAGCCACTGTTCCCCGACATCTCTTTAGCTCATCTTAACTGCAGGAATCATAACTCTTTGTAGTGTCCTTTTGTAGGAACTTTGATCCAAAATGCTCAATACCGAGATAAGGTACACCGAGTTGCTGATTGAGAGCAACGCTGGGAGAGATAAAAGTATACCATAAAGTCTTGGTTCCCCCTGTGTGTACATATTTTTTCAGCTAACATTTAATTAATACTACGTCTAGAAGACTCTTGGAGGAGCTTGATATACGTGCATTCTAATAAAGATACAAAGTTATATCCTGTACAAATAGTGATAACTTAAGTGCCCATACACGTTACAATTATTGTATACAATATTGTATACACTATCGCATCTCATCGAATCTCGGTTTTGCGATAAGATGAGATCTAGTACAAAAAGTATGTGCTGCACATACTTTTTGTACTAGATCTCATCTCATCTGATCTCATTGCAAAACCGATATGCAATGAGATGCGATATTTTATACAATATTGTATACAATAATTGTAATGTGTATGGGCACCTTTAGACAATAACTTAACACATTATTATAAAGAAGTTTATTGCAGAAATAATAGTAATACACTGAGTGTCAAGCCTGGTATATGGGAGCCTGGCCCTATATTTGTCCAATAAACACAAATTAATTATCTCATTACAAATCTTTTCTTTCCTTGCTCTGTCCATAGTCACCCTGCCGGCTGACTGTAGTCACGTACCTCGTCTTTATAGCAGCCGGCAGGGTGACTAGGGACAGAAAAACAGGGGTGGGGGACCCGCACCATGTATTCTGGTGACAGTTTACAGGTTGTGAATGGTACACAAATCAGTCAGAAGGGAATTTGAGCATATATATTCCCTTACCGCCTTAGGGTGCTGTCTACTGATTTAAATATAGTATACAATAGAAAAAAAAAGAAAAGAAATCAGTTTGTTGAGACGCACTCCTCATTCACATAGTCTCATATGACTAAAAACAACTTTATATTGTACCTTAAGGTGTAATTTTTACAGATAACTCTATAACTAACAGGCCATTATTTTTATATGATTTTTATTGCGTAATTTTATTAATTATATGACCTGATAGTCTAGTTCCCTGTGACAGGGATTAGTGTGGTGAACAATGTTTAAAAAAAGTTTGATAGATATAGAGAAAAAGAAATTGAAAGATTAAAATAAGTCTTTATAATCCGTTTACAAATATATTCAAAAGAGGCTTTAATGATGCCTAATAGGATATGATGTGCCAAATGTAATTGTTTTTTATTATTTTTTATCTTTTATTTATATATATATATATATATATATATATATATATATATATATATATATATATATATATATATATATATATATATATATATAGGTGCTATATTGCCTTGCCCAGTTTTTTCAAGGTCTCTCCGAGCAATAGTGCTCTAATATAGCTGGTGTGTGTTTGTTCCTGGTTGCAACAAAGATAGTGCTGTTCTTATTTAAACAGAAAGGTTTGCAACTGTTGCATAAAGGTATCCACTGGATACTTCTCTCCTGTGCTGTTAAGTGACTGATCTCTCTGTCAGATTGGTATTTCTTATAACAGATTCACTTCTGTTTCATGATCATTGGTTTTAACTGAGCATATACAGGGCACCCTTATACTGTAATTAACTTAGGGTATAACCACATTGGTTGATATTAAATTGCCTTTTGATTATCTAGTATGTACCTTAAAAATATATTTTGTGGACATGAGATTGCATTGTCCCAGATTGGTGCGTTATTCGTGTACACTTCTTCAGAACTTTGATTGGAGTTGTGACTACCGCTTGAGCCTGTCACCCCTCTATCCCTGTCTGATATGTCACCCTTATATCCGCATTGTGCGATCTACAGGTTATATCACATATATGTGTATGCACTATGCCAGATTGGGTCAGATAGTGTCCACACCGGGCGATTTTCTAATGCAGGTATGCTTATGTGTCAAGGTATGGTTTTTATCCCTCACCTACACTGGCCTGTATGCCAATGCCGTGGTAGACAGTAATACAAGTACACATTTATTGTGCATGTCGAGTAATTAGATCACTATTTCTTTCATCACAGACATTGGGCAATTTTCATAACTTAGTAAGTGTTCTTAATTTGTGTACACACCAAGCGATATTTAATATACCTTTTTATCAATATAGTCTTAGTAGGCAGTCGGTGCTTTATTCGTATACACTTCCTCAGAACTTAGATTAAAGTTGTGACAGCCGCTTGAGCCTGTCACACCTCTCTCTCTGTCTGATATGTCACCCTTATATCCGCATTGTGCGATCTACGGGTTGTGTCATATATATGTGTATGCACTGTGCCAGATTGAGTCAGATAGTGTCCACACTGGGCAATTTTCTAGTGCAGGTATATTTATCTATCAAGGTATGGGTTTTATATCCCTCACATACACTGACCTAGATGTTAGTGCAGTGGTAGATAATAATAGGCAAGTACAGGTTTGTTGTGCATATAGAGTGATATGCTCTTTAATAGTTAGATCACTATTTATTTCAGCACAGTCATTGGACAATTTTCACAACTCAATCATTGTTATTTATTTAAGTACACACAAAGCGGTTTGATTTAGGCTGTTTATTCACCCAGTGACTATATTGTACACACTGAGCGATTTTTTCACCAATCAATCCTTATTGTCCAGTCATTATATTTAGTGTACCTTTTCGTAAAAATAGTATTAGTAGGCAGGGATGTGTATTCTTCCACAATTAAATTGGCACATACACTGTTATAGTAATAGAGTTTAAGGCTAAGATCTAAGCATATATATGCAGATATCAGATTTATGCTGGCCTGCTGCTGACCGTCTGCTTTATTTATACACAGCGTGTGCTAGAATCCTTTCCTTGACTCTCATCTATGATTTCATGCTACTGCACCTATTTATTATTTCTGGGCAGTGCATGTGTTCAATACATAGACTTAATCGTGATGTGCTGTATCTCAGCCGGGATAGTCACAAATAGCGTATAGCCGGCTTGTAACATAAGCTGTCTGGCATCTGCCTCTTATCATAGACAGCGTGCGCCAGCGCTTGTTATATGCGCTCCGCTTTCTGAGACTCCCCGCCGCCTTCTCACACTCTTGCTGGGTGAGACCCGAATATTTAAACAATCACAAACAATTTTTTTGGCTACATCAATTTAACGGATTAATAAAAGACATTTGCCGATGCGCATTTTGCCCTACAGGCTTTTTCAAGGCTTCAACCTAGGTGACTAGGGACAGATACAGCGATCTGCTATAAAGATGAGGTGTGTATATTATGATTATTTATTTAAATATACATGGGGAGAGGTGAACGCTTCTTGTTCTGTTATAGAGATCATGCAGCTATGGAACGCGCACATGGGTGTTCCAGCTTTAGCAGTATAAATCGCAAGAACGGCCAGCATATCGATCAAACGTGCATACACACTGCACTTTTGTTTCGATATGGGCCTGTCCTGTCGGATGAATATAAAACAGCACTGAACCTTCGACCGACCGAGTACAAGACCGTTTTTGGCCGTTTATCGGCCGTTTATCGATCGTACAGATGGAGTCGGGACAGCGTACACACATATACAATCGAACGGCCGTTCTTCCCAGAACAGAAGAATGGCCCAACGATTGTATATATGTGTACCCAGCTTAAGAGCGAAAGCCGTCTAACAATAAATTCCAGTGTCTTCTATTCTAGATATAGTTTTTGTTTTAAAGATATTGACGTTTTTTTTAGAGCTAACTGGAAAAATTTATTACAAGACCCTGTTCTATTAGGTGAAATACCACCTCACCTTTCCTTTATTTATTGAAAAGCCCCTTCTTTGAGAGACAAACTGGTGCATAGTAGCATAGAATCAGAGATCCAACAAAGTGTACACACAAAAGTTTTTTTTCATTGTGGTAGTTGTCTGATGTGCAGGACCGTGAAGAGTACTTTTAATAAGATCATGATTTTACAGTGAATGTGAAATTATATACTATTAATGAATTTTTAACCTGTAACTCCAGGAATATAGCATATAGAGTACAAAGTACAGTAGAGTATATGGAGTACAGACAACATGAGATTAAACGGGTCAAAAGGTATAATTTGTTCATATGAAATAGTATTCACTGCATTCTATATTGTATGTCCTGTAGTGTTCATTCTAGCACCCGCTATCTTTGAAAATCCATGCAGTTCCTGTTCCCTGCCTGGGGTGTTGCTGTCTGCTGTGGTGTTTCTAGCACAGGTCTGGTTTGCATATCAGTGCTGATATACAGACAGTGGCGTAGCAACTGTAAGGCAGCCCCCGCTGCCGCTTGGAGGAGCGGGGGCTGCGTGGGCGCTGGATGCTGGCACCTGCCCAGCACTGCTGCTACCTAGGGATAGTGCGGGAGATAAGGGTTGTGAGCATAGTTGCCAGAGCGCTGTCCGGGAGTCGGAGGTTGTGTCAGCTAGCAGTGACACATATGCGACGTGATTTTTTTCAGCCTATCACGCTCCTACCAGCAGTGTCATTTGCCCATATCACATGACAATTCTAGCTGACACACAACCTCCGACTCCCGGACAGCACAGTGGCACAGTGGAAGGCTCTTCTGGTCCGCCTCCTCCTTGCGCTGCAGGCTTTGCTCCTCCTTTGGTTGGGGTGACGTCGTCACCGTCAAGGCCCCGTCCCACCGCAGTCAGACATGCCGAGCAGACCAGCACACTGACGCAGCTGCCAGCTCCGTGAAGGCGGCCTGATGAGGTTTTGTCCTCCTCATCGTTTCTAATAATAAGGTGAGGGCGGTGTCAGTCTCAGGCTAGATATATAAATAAATAAAGTGCAGTGCAGTGTTGTTTTTGTCTTACCAAAATGCCATGGAGAGGGAAGGGGGGATGGGCGCAACAAATTGTATGGTTTGGGGGAGCAAAATGTATAGTAACGCCACTGTATACAGACCATACTGTGGTAAAAGCACTACAACAGACAGCATCACCCCAGGCAGGGAAGAGGAACTGCATGGGTTTTCAACTATAGCGGGTTCTAGAATGAAAACTATCCTAATTGGTCTTAGCACTGGTCCCTTATTCCAGTTGAAATCAAAGACTCAGACAGAGGCAGATAAGGCTTGTATAGTAAGTATTAGTTAATAAATTAATGAATCATGACGTTTTGCATTCAAAAGTAATTACTCAATGGAAGTTAACTTAATAGAGCGTCAGGTGGTAAGTGACTCTAAGTCCAATGTTTCTAGAATTTGTTTCTGATAAGCTATAGGTTTCATACGGATATAGGGTTCCCACTTTTTAAGAAAACCTTGAGATATTGGGTGACATTTATTAGAGATCGTTGTTGGGTTTTTGGCGATTTTTATCGCAAAAACGGCCGTTTTTTTATTTTTTTCCCAAATCGACTACTTTAATGTCTGCCGCATTTGGAAATCGCCAGCAAAATGCGATTTTTGCCCCCAAAAAAAATTAGACCAAGTACAGGGTGGCGATTTGCCAGCGTTTGAGTGTAGAAACGGTTAAATTTCTCACAGGTGACCCACATAGCACTTACTAATTCCCCTACATATACTCCCACATGATTATGGACACCTGTGAGGCTGTTTGAGATGGACATTTTGCAGAGTGGACTGGAGGTGCTAGTGTGTGAGCTGGCCCGTTTGGAGGAGCTACGCAGGAGGGATGCTGCTGCTGCCCACCAGATCCAGGTACCCCGACCACTCCGTGCTTCTCGTCAGTACCGTGCCAGGGTGTACCTGGACTCCCTCTCTGATCAACAGGTGGTGGACATGTTTAGGTTGAACCGACAGAACCTGTTGAACTTATATGAGCAGGTGAGAGATGATTTGGAACCTTGTGGGGGGGCCAACTATGCAGCGTCTGGGCTGCAGAAATTAATGTGCGCCCTCCACTTGTTTGCCACAGGCTCCACTCAGTCTGTAAACTCATGGGCCTTGGGGGCTGTCACAAGCCACTTTCTCTAAACATTTTTCTCAAGTGTTACATGCATTAAAGAAGCTGTGGCGCACATATATCACATTCCCACATTGTGAGTCCGAGTGGCAGGACCTGAAGGTGGCATTCTATCGGCTCTCAGCATTTCCAAATGTGCTGGGAGCCATAGACTGCACCCACATTTGGATTCGGGCCCCGCACGTGAGGGAGCATGTCTATGTGAATCGCAGGGGCAGACATTCCCTCAATGTGCAGGTGGTCTGCGATGCCAACCTCAGAATTCTCAGTGTGGTTGCAGGCTACCCCGGGAACTGCCATGATGCCTATATCCTGCGGCACTCAGCTCTCTGGGACCGTTTCCACAACAACACCATGCCAGAGGGCTGGCTACTTGGTAAGTCACTTACCACTGTTTACATGCTGTTTGCTTACCTATGTCTTTCCCTTTAACATCCATGTGTGTAACCTTCTAATCAAGAGTCATTTCTATTGTAATTGTTTATACCAGCCCAAACAATATAGTATAGGCTGCTACTATTATGTACCAATTACCCACATGATATGTGACCACACAAATCCCTTTACATGTAAGGTGACTCAGGATATGGGTGTCATTCGTGGCTCATGACACCTCTGCGGAACCCACAAAGCCCTGCACAGCACCGCTACAATGCTGCACATATTGCTGCCCGCAATGTAGTGGAACGCACCTTTGGGGTGCTGAAAAGCCGATTTCGGTGTTTAGACAGGTCAGCAGGTACACTGCTATACCACCCTGCCAAAGTGGTTTTGGTTGTCCAGGCTTGCTGCATGCTGCATAACATAGCTTTGGGTCAACCAAATTATGTAGATGTGGCCCCTGCAGCAGTCGTGCAGGAAGCTCAAACTACTGATGTTGTAGTGCGAAGTACACGGAGGGGGGATGTGGTTCGTACACGGATGATCCTGCAGCATTTCACAGGTAATTTGTGTGTGTACAATGAATAGTAATGGGGAACCTGTAACACACATACATTGGTAACATTACATTTTTCCCTGTCCATGTTAATTGCCCAGAAGCAGACCAACAATAATGGCCAACCCCTGCAAGCTACCCCACCACAGCATACTTTATGCCTGCCAACAGGATAACACCTATAACAATGTCAAGTAAGTACTGTAGTTTTCTGTGTGTACAAATGTTGGCAAATACAAATTAACATAGGCTTAATGGATGGAGGTGACATGGATCATTGATCTGAGGTGGTTGAAATGTTGCAAAACAAGTGGCGCCTACATACCGTATGCAATTCCCAATGCTTATCCCCTTCAAATGTGACTATTTCCTTAAAATTCCATGACAAATAAGCACACACAACCCAAAGTCCCGTGTCTGCTAAAATGTGACTAGTTGACAATACATAATAGAACAGTGTGGGTAATCATTTGTAAAGAATGACAACAAGTTTGCTGGATGCAAATAATTTTTACTTGCAGAAAAATTTAGCCATAGGCCAAACATAAAAAATTTGCAGGAACAATCACTGCATGAGTGAAGGGAAAAAAGAAAGAACATGATACACATATAAATGCAAAGAACATTATTCATGTTTGAATACAGCCCGGGTATTAGCACCCTTACCACTAGTGGCACCACCACCCCTAGTACGGACACTACGCCGTGGGGGACCCACTCATGGGTGTGGAGGACACACTACTGCTTTGGGTAGATGTGGTTTGGTGCTGACTTAACAAAGTAGTTGCACTGAGGCTGATTTGCGTTTGTAGGGACATCAACGCAGTTCAATCAAAGACAAGATTTAGGATATGACCTGAAATGGCGCGTTGCTGCCTGAGAGATGTACTTGACCCTGGTTATCACCTGAATAACCCTCCAGATATCAAATATACAAAAAATGGGGATTTCCAAGTCTCTGGCGCAATGTTTGAATGAAGTGAGTCTGAAGTTCTGCTCTCTTCAGATGTCTTCCCACTCTTTCAAAAATATTTTCAGTTGTATATATAAAAAGAAGAGATCAATGATTACATTAACTATGTCCCAAAAAAAGGAGGTAATGTATAGTAGATGGATATAAATGGATGGGCGTACCCCCACTCACGGTAAGTAGCGAGGTGTACAGGCACGTAGCGGTTTCTTTTCTTTTCTTCTTTTCTTTCTTCTTTTTTCTCTTTTCTATATATCTTCTCCTCTGTGATCGATTTTCTCTTTGGTGTTTCTCCGTGAGAAATGGAAGTAAAGATTGTGGGTTAGTGATTCAATCTAACAGGTTTTCTTTGAAAGCACCCCGTGTACATCAGGTATAATGAATAGTGGTGATCGGTGATGATCGTACTTTACTCACCCAAGGATAGAGCAAGATACATATGTAAAGGTATCTTTTTAGATATCGTCGTGTAGATCAAAGATAAAACAAAATTGTGTGCGTACCGCACTTACGTGGAAAGATGATGGGTATATACCCGTAGCGTGTTTTTTTCTTGTGTGTGATTATGTCTCACCCTGAGACCAGATTTTCCTCGAGTGGAAGTGTTGAAAAAATAAAAATATTTTTATATTAGTGAATGCGTATTCATTTAGTGTTTGTACTCTTATACATTGAAGGTAAGTATAAGTCGCATGTGCCTTTAAATGAGTAAAGGTGAAGACAAAAGTACTAAGGGCGTACCGTGACTCACACTTTAGTGTGTAGGGAAACACCCATAAAGGTTTCTTTTACAGAGAACAACTGCCTCCACCACGTGTTGTGCTCATAAATCTTGATATATACCCAAATCTTTAATCCATAAGGTAGAGAATATGCGTACCAAAACTTACAGTAATGTAAGTTTTCACCGCCTATAACGGTTTCTTTAGCCTTAAGCGATTTCTTTTACAGGGAACAACTGCCTCCACCACGTGTTGTGCTCATAAATCTTGAATAATATATACCCAAGTTTTTATCCATAAGATAGAGAATATGCGTACCAAAACTTACAGTAATGTAAGTTTTCACCGCCTATAACGGTTTCTTTTTGCCTTAAGCGGTAATCCGTTTGGGGCCGATATTTTTTCTCCCAATTGTATTGGAGCCAAGGAAAAGATTTGTAATTTAAAAAATTGTCTTTATTATACCATAGAAAAAATCAATAAAATGTCCTCCATCCCAACAATGGAAAGATCATAGCAATATCCACAGAAATGTCCACAAAAATTCACAATAAAATCCAAAAAATCCAAAAGAAAAATAAAAACAAAAATAAAATATTTAAAATACATACAAAGTGTCCGGAAAAAGTAGGTGATGGCTGCTCACTCTCCACAGAATAGTCGACGCGTTTCGGTGTCTAGGAACACCTTTTTCAAGACCGTCTTGTGGAGGACATTTTATTGATTTTTTCTATGGTATAATAAAGACAATTTTTTAAATTCAAATCTTTTCCTTGGCTCCAATACAATTGGGAGAAAAAATATCGGCCCCAAACGGATTACCGCTTAAGGCAAAAAGAAACCGTTATAGGCGGTGAAAACTTACATTACTGTAAGTTTTGGTACGCATATTCTCTATCTTATGGATAAAAACTTGGGTATATATTATTCAAGATTTATGAGCACAACACGTGGTGGAGGCAGTTGTTCCCTGTAAAAGAAATCGCTTAAGGCTAAAGAAACCGTTATAGGCGGTGAAAACTTACATTACTGTAAGTTTTGGTACGCATATTCTCTACCTTATGGATTAAAGATTTGGGTATATATCAAGATTTATGAGCACAACACGTGGTGGAGGCAGTTGTTCTCTATAAAAGAAACCTTTATGGGTGTTTCCCTACACACTAAAGTGTGAGTCACGGTACGCCCTTAGTACCTTTATCTTCACCTTTACTCATTTAAAGGCACATGCGACTTATACTTACCTTCAATGTATAAGAGTACAAACACTAAATGAATACGCATTCACTAATATAAAAATATTTTTATTTTTTCAACACTTCCACTCGAGGAAAATCTGGTCTCAGGGTGAGACATAATCACACACAAGAAAAGAACACGCTACGGGTATATACCCATCATCTTTCCACGTAAGTGCGGTACGCACACAATTTTGTTTTATCTTTGATCTACACGACGATATCTAAAAAGATACCTTTACATATGTATCTTGCTCTATCCTTGGGTGAGTAAGGTACGATCATCACCGATCACCACTATTCCTTATACCTGATGTACACGGGGTGCTTTCAAAGAAAACCTGTTAGATTGAATCACTAACCCACAATCTTTACTTCCATTTCTCACGGAGAAACACCAAAGAGAAAATCGATCACAGAGGAGAAGATATATAGAAAAGAGAAAAAAGAAGAAAGAAAAGAAGAAAAGAAAAGAAACCGCTACGTGCCTGTACACCTCGCTACTTACCATGAGTGGGGGTACGCCCATCCATTTATATCCATCTACTATACATTACCTCCTTTTTTTGGGACATAGTTAATGTAATCATTGATCTCTTCTTTTTATATATACAACTTAAAATATTTTTGAAAGAGTGGGAAGACATCTGAAGAGAGCAGAACTTCAGACTCACTTCATTCAAACATTGCGCCAGAGACTTGGAAATCCCCATTTTTTGTATATTTGACATCAACGCAGTTGTTTGGCCATTAATAGCTTGGGTCTGTTCAACCATATTGGCATTTAGTCCCCTAAAATTAGTAGTTTGACCCTGAATGGCTTGGCCAATTTCTGCTAAGCGTGTGTCTAATGTGGAGACAAGACGAATTTGTGTCCCTACATTAGCCCGCACACTTTGAGAAATTCTAAATGAAAACAGGTGTGAGCTGCCTTGCGCTATGCAGCAGCTAATAGAATCTCTGGGTGTCCACCCAAGGGCACCCAAAACAAAACCTCACAAGTGGGATTTTACAATACAGATTACAAAGAATGAGATGTATCAGCGCTGGAGGTCTCCTGGGGATATGATGCCGCAATTCTTTATGCTGGATGCACGTTATAACAATTGCTTCATCCCTCTCCTGCAGAGAACTCTGTGCAGAAACTCACATATAGTTTCTGGATGTGGATACTCCTAGTTGTTCAGAAAACATTCAGCTCACAGTGTAAAAAGGCAGAACTTACATTAAAGTTCAGCCCTGCGTGCACTAAAAGGTTTCATTATCCACTGCTAGACACGTAACCAGACAGCTTGTAAGGTGAATCAAATCAGACACTTACATTAAATTACGTTCTCGCGTTCCTCAAAAGGTTTCTTTGATACGCCAGACAGACTGTTCCTCCTTCACAAAGGATTTATTGGCACAGCAAATCACAGCAAACGAAGATAAAAAAGGTTTAAAAGTTCTGTAGCCGGGAGCCGGAGAGTGCCGCTAACGGGGATCAGGTGAGTTGTGCTGCAGACACAAGTGAGACGTCCTCTGGTAGCTTTGCGGTTCTGTAGCAGCCAGGTCCTGGCAGAGTAGCTTCAATCAACGCGTTTCTGGTGCCGACTGCACCCTTTCTCAAGAACTTTGAGAAATTCGTCTCATTTGCAGAGCTATGTTATGCACATACCCCTTCACGGTTTCTAGTTGGGTGGTCTGCACCTCCATAAAAGCTAGTTGTTTCACCTTAAAAAGATGGATTGCGCCAACTCCTCCGCACTAGTGGGGGTGTTGGTGGCTGCAATGATTGGGGGCTGCTGCCTATGTGACTGCGTATAGGGTGACTGCGTATAGGGGGCCTCATTGACTGGGTGTGCTTGGTTTTGTGCAGGTTCCAACGATGGCACCATCTCCAGGATGATTTCACTCATGTCGTCCATATTTTGCATGGGATCCGTAGGTTCAGGCATCGGTTGTGAAGGACATACACATGAGAAAAGAGTGATAAGTATGCTATGCAGATTGGTGTATGGTGGGTCATGTTACCTTAGTTGGAATGGTTAGGTGTTGCTCATGCATTATGCATTGGCACAGGCTACTGTGGTGGGGACAGCCATGTGTGAATTGTGCATTGTGTTTGTGTAACACTATGATTTCTCACCTGCAGACTGGACAGTGTGAACAATCGGATGTGGCTGATGTCAACAGCAGGCTGGGACTCCAGAGCTGGAGCTGTTTGAAAGAAGAAGACATTTTCCATTATTATCATTTGCACCTAACTGGCACTTTTTCAAATATGCTGATAAAAACTTTACCTAAATCAAACTTTTTTACTCTGATATGATTACATAAGGAATGTGAAGACTTTGAACTGAAGTGGTTATTTCAGTATTATGACTGTGAACGATATTTTGAATCCACTTGCAAATAACAGGAAAGACCAGCAGATTACACATGGGGGGTTATTCTAGTTCACTTGCAAAGGCACAATCACTCTATAATGGACAAAACCATATTCACTGCAGGTGGGGCAGATGTAACTTGTGCAGAGAGAATTAGATTTGGGTGGGGTTTGTACCTCAAACTGATATCTATATTGCAGTGTAAAAACAAAGCAGCCAGTATTTACCCTGCACAGAAACATTAAAACACCCAAATCTACCTCTCTCTGCACATGTTACATCAGCCCCACCTGCGTACATATGGTTTTGTCCATTAGAGAGTGATTGTGCCTTTGCGAGTGAACTAGAATAGCCCCCATGTAAAAGTGACTGTAAAGTGCTTTCCCAACTACCCAGAGGATTGATAAGGATTAACAATCAAGTACACTGCAGGCCTACAGTGATTAGGACAGCACACATTAATTGGATCTGTGGAACTACATAACCCAGCAAAATGCACAGTCCACTATTTAGCAATGCAAGGTAGCAAAATGTGATTTTGCTGGGATATGTAGTTCCACACACAGCAATCTTTTGGACACATAAAGCATAGCACCATAATAGCATGCGCACATGACATAGCAAAATGTGTAGTTGACATGTGTGGACACTTACCAGTTGGCGGTGGAGTGGGGGGCCTGTCTGTGTCGGCAATGTGGATGCCGGGAAGCACCTCCGGTGGGATGATTCAGTGTAACAGCCTCTCATAGGCCTTAAAGCGGACTTCCTGCCTAGGGCCACCTCCTGTGCGACAGGCCTCTTTCTTCTCCAGGGCAAGCTTGGCTTTGAGGAGGCGCTCGATGTCATTGTATCGCTTTTTGACGTTCCTCTTGTGTGTGCTAACTGCATTTACCGCGGAGGTGATACTGTCCCACATCCCCTTCTTCCTTGCCACACTTGTGTGGTGATGGTGAGGACCAAGTAGGCGGTCATACAGGGGCAAGAGTGCACGCACCAGGGCCATATTCTCCTCATAAGAGAACCTGACTTTCCTCCCACTAGCTGTACGAGCTGCATCATCCTCCTCCACATTTTCAGCCTCACCCTCTTCCTCCTCCTCCTCCTCCTGTCCTGGTTCTTCCCCCAGCACCTCCAAGTCAGCTTCATCTGCCTCCTGCACAGGCCAGTCCACCTCAGAGAAATCCTCTTGCAGCTCCTCCTCTGTGTGCTTGGCACTCTGTTCCTCCTGTGAGGACACCTGGCTTGTGCCTGCTTCCTCCTCATCCTCCATAGCCACCTGCTCAGCTTCCACCATGTGGCCTCTCCCTGGCGCAGCTCTTGCTGGGAGCATGCTGGCTCTCCCTGTCCTGCCTCTGGCAGTGCTGCCTCTCACTCCCCTACCTCTCCCAGTGGTTGGGGTATTTGGGCCCAAGCTGGCTGTCCCTCTGCCTCCTCTGCACCTAACAAATCCTCCTCTCCTCTCCATCTCAAACGCCTTACTCCCTTTCAAAGGGGAAAATGGCGTCTGTGCCCCTTTATATAGGGGGTGTGATGCGTATTGCAAGGGACTAAGGTGGGCCAATAGGTTAGCATGTTGTATGGGCTGTTCAGGTGTATTGGTGTAAATCGCATTCCGGTTGGCCGCAAATACGCACATGACCTAACCCGGAAATCTCACTTTTATGGCGTATTACATCGACTCAATTCGCACCTTATCGCCGTCTATCGCCATCTATCGCACTTTTCAGGCGGCTTTGCGCCAGCCATTCAATACGCGATTTCTGGGAAAAAATGCGATTTTAAAAAATGGCGATATATGGCGATTTGAGTTTAAATCGCATTTTCGGAAAAACGGTCAACACAATAAATCTCGCCCATTGAGTGGGAGAAATATATTTTATTCTATCTATCATAGGACATATAGTCATCCAGCAGTCCCTCTAAAACTAACATATTGGGAATATGTTTGTTTATTCAAGAGTTCAATATAACTTTTTTCGCTGTGGTAAATAATCAGAATTGTCAGAAATGGTATTACATATCTCTGGCTAGCCTCCAGTTCCCAAATATCAAAATTGAGGAAGAGTATTTGGATTGGGTGTAAAATCACTCTAAATGAGAAAGCTTTGTTTATGTCATTTATGATCTTATACCAAAACTTTTTTATATACAAACAGGACCATATATTATGAAAGAAAGTTGCAGAATGGAAGCCGCACTTCATGCATCTACCTGTTTCTTCCATTACAAAGTAGCTTCGTTGTTTTTGTTACATACTGTATATGCCCTATGGATTCTTTTAAAATCGACTTCCTGAAGCGTGGAAAACTGAAGAATTTTCATTGTAGATTCATAATAGTTAAAGAATTCGGACGTCGTTATGGATGGAATGTCTTTTACCCATGAACATTTGCTTATATTATGCATTTCTGTCAAGGTGTTTTTTTTGCAGTTCTATATAAATAATTTTTGGTTTAAATTTGCCTGTTTGGATATTATTTATCCACGTGTGTAATAGTGTATGGGGAGATAAAGAAATTAATTGGGGTGATAGGGATTGCACAAAATGTTTAAGTTGCATTGTCGGGAATAGGCTATTGTGTGGAAGACCAAACTTATTTTGAAGCGCTGAGAATACCATGCCACCTGGGTCAAACACTTGAGAGATTAACTCTATTTCCTTAGTTCGAATGCGGTTAAAAATAGGGCTGTTAATTCCTGGAGGGAACAAAGGGTTACCACATATCGGTATCCAATCTGAACGTAAGGGGTCTAGATCAACCTTTGTGCACACATAATTCCATGCTTCATGTATATCCCTGAAGAGAGGGTTATCGTACATCTGTTTGGGGATTACACATTGTGGCACACACCATTATGCCCATTACACATTGTGGCACAATTCATTAGAATATCAAAGGATGGGCTGCGGCTTTTCCCTCTGTCTACTGCAAAGTCGCTGATTAGCGTCCAAGTCTGAATTAGCCCAACAGATGCTAAATCACACAGTGTCCTCACAGCGAAAAATGCATAGATACCTTAGCACAGGTGCGGCACTCGGTTGTATAAGTAAAGGAAGAGAAAATAGACACTGTGTGATCTCTTCCTTTAATTATACAACTGAGTGCTGCGCATGTGCTAAGGTACTATATATATATATAATCTATATGCACATAAAACTGGAAGGAATGTACACAAACACACATAAATTAAAAGACTGTATAAAATGATCAAAGGTAAATTGTGCTTACCTGCCTTTAGATAAATTATGTTGCCCTGCACATGGCCTTTGTCACTGATGGTGGGGTGGCAGAGTCATGCAGAGGAGTTAGCAGAGGCACAAATAGGGAAAGGGCAGAGGCACATTTGGATGAGGGGGGGGGGGGGCAAGTGGAGATCATGGCAGGATGACAAAAGGCAATGAGGGGGGGGGGGTCAGCTACCAGAGGATGTGGGGAAAAGCAGTGAGGGATAAGGTACGAGGTAAGAGACATGGGTGCGTGGCTACATGAGAAGCTACTGTCTTCAGCTGTACTAGTTCAAGAGACTAAAGTTGCTAAGGGAGGGGGGTACACCATCCCCATACCCCTTTTTTAAGCCTGGATTTAATGAGGAAAGGCTAGCAAATGCTCCCTCTGATGCTGCTGTCTGCTGACCGAGCCCCTAGCTGCTTCTTGCAATCAGGGAAGGAGGCTTCGGTCAGCAGCATCAGTCAGTGGACCCCTCGTCTGTGTTACTATCGCTGCCCCTGCTGTAATATGATCTGACTTTACCTACTACAGCTGCTGCCCACCTCGTTATCTGTCAGCATACAGGAGGCTGCTGCTGCAGTGCTGACTGTCACTGAGCACTGTGAGGCTGGAGGAGGTCACAGGATCCGACCACTAGACCTTCACAAGCCCGCTCAGCTGCTCGTCCCGCCCGCGCAGATCGATAGGTTGAAGGGAAAAGACGTTGTCACTCCGTCCTCACGTAGCTCCCCCCATTCGCGCCGTGTCATGATGTCATGACGCAGGCGCGTCATTATGTAAATATGTAAATTACATGGGCACTCAGAGACTGCACAGTGTGGCTGCGGTGATGGACAAAATCGGCCCACATGGACATCGGCCCTTCTGGCACTACACCAGAACCAAACCCAGAATCCCTACACTGACAGGCTCTTTTCCATGTGGTGTCATGGTAAGACAAAAGGAACTCTCAGACAGATATGGTAATAAGCACAAAATCCACGACTACATTAACTGTCGCACAAAAGGAGTGGTGTATTGTATACACTGTAAATGTGACGCCATGTACGTCGGGATGACAAGTCGGATGATGAAAGAACGTGTCTTAGAACACATCGGCACGATCCGCAACGCTGCCTCAGACATAGCCAGAAAAAAAACAATAAGTATAGCCTGCGCTCAAAGGAGCTGCTTTTTATTGGTAGGTGCAGTTTTTTAAATAAGAGTAAAAGTGCTTGGGGGTGTTTAGTGGTGGGTATATAAAAACAAATAAGTAAGTACAAGTGCTTAGCCGCTGAAAAGATAGAGTAAAAACAAGGAGTAAAAACAATGTTTACAGCCCTTTCCTGGTGAGTGGGGTTGCTGGTCCGTGCTGAGGCAGTGAAAGAGTGGCACTATTTTGCGGAGACCTGGTAGCCCTATCTGTCCCTAAGCTTACCTAGGTCTTCTGGCCTTCTATCTTCCTCCACGCCGCGCTCCGGACCTCCACGAGTGTGCCGCGCTCGGCCGGAAGTTCAGGTTTGTTTACTTACGGTATCGGCGGCGGTGTATGGACTCGCTTCTTCCCCAGGCTTCAAACGCGTTTCGAGAGACAGGCTCTCTTTGTCAAGGATGCCTGGTTCCGTTTCCTTGCAGAATTTATTCACTTTTTTTTCTTTCTTTATTTGAAAACGGAAATGTTCTTTACTTTTGGCGGCAAGCACATGTCTTAAAGGGGAATGTATTGAAAAAAGGGAAAAAAATGTTTTTAATGTTATTATGCGCTGTTTGATGTTGCAAAAAAATGAGGGATTATTATAAATGGATATTTATTATAAGAAAGCAGCCAGTTCGATATCAATATTAAGCCCTTTTGGTTGGAGAGTATTTAATTCGAAAATCCACTTGGTTTCTCTTTGTTTGAGTGTTTTTACGTTGTTACCTCCTCTCCAATTTATATTGATTTGTTCTATTGCATTTATTTTCAATCCTTCAGGATTTCTTTCAGACATAGCCAGGTCAAGACAACTGACATCAGTGGCCCGGCACTTCCATGACAAACACAAAGGTGATCTCAGTTTTTTCAGAGCGTTTGGACTGGAGACCATACATTTGGGGATTAGGGGCGGTGACCTCACTAACCAATTACTTAGAAGAGAGAGTTTCTGGACTTTCACATTAAACACGGTGTCCCCTAATGGTCTTAACGAGCATATTAACTATAGCTCCTTCCTATAAACATGACACCCCATCAATATTCTGCCTAATAAAATTAAAATTAAAATAAAAATAAAACTTACATCCTTCTTTTCTCTCAGAATCCCTACCAATTTGTCTCGGTCAAATCCCAAACCCGTTTCTCATCTCATTTTTCCCTATGACCACTTCTGAGTTGCTTGTCAGTTCTTCAGCTTTTATATCTATCTCCCAATTACTAAGTCCATTATTTTCCTCATAATAACCTTTGCGTTTATCTGTCTGGGGTGTTTGCTATTTATATTTATATATATATTTTCTCCATATATATTCATATTAATTCTTCTATATATGTTTCCACTTCTTTCATTATACTCTATTATTGTCATTTTCTTTATTATTTTTTCTGATATTATCAGTTATTTCTCATCTTATAAATATAAATAAAAATAAATAAAAATAAAAAACTCCTTTTTTTCTAAGTATACTGTTTGTTAAACACACCTAAATTTCTTATACTTAATTATTTCAGCTGACATATTACTGACTACAATAGTCTCTATGACTAGACTCAGCACTGTAATAACAACTAAATTGAAACCCATTAAGCAATTAGACAGTCTGTAATAACAACAGAATGGGAAATCCACTAAGCAATCAGACATATTCTTTGCAAATCACTCTAGGTATTTTTATTAGCACGCATTAGATAGAATTCATAACTATTTAGAATGCATATCTCTTTATCATTATTAACTCATGCGTCTCAAGTCGTTACTAAATAGTATTTACTCCCCTGCAATAGGACTAATTGCAGGATTAAACATGTTACCAATAAACGTAGCCCTTTTGCTGCGGCAGCTCAATCTGTCAATTAAGACACTCAATCTATGTGACTACTGATGCAGTTAAATAGCCGGCATCGCAGCCACCCAGGCAGGATGTGAATAAGCCCCGTGGGAGGGGCAAAACGCGTCTTCCTACCTGTATTGATGCATTAGCAGAACCCGCTCTCGGCACGAACAAACAACCGCTGGCTCCCGCTGACTCTCTGGAGACGTAACTATTCCACTTCTATTACTATAAAGCCAAGAGGCTTCAAACCGCGTCCTGGTGGGATCCTTAAGCAATAGTATTTATTTCTGTCGCATACCGTATTTACCTGCATTTATGCCACTGGCTCCCGCTGTGTGCCTGGATATAGAACTGTTCTACTCAATAGTGTTTTATAGTTGCGGTTTTACCATTGCGAACCCCAGGCTGCACCTATTTATGTGCTTGAAAATTTGTCAGTTTTATGACTATGTTTAATTGTATCCATTGGGACAGCATGGAAACTTATGCATAAAAATTGTGTCAGTTCTCTTGGATCTTAAATGACTATGTTGCAAATTGTATATATATGAACAGTGTGAATTATACACACAAGCTGTACGATTTCTTTGGGCATCTTGGTACAATTCCAAAACTGGGACCCTATACTCATGGGTTATTTTTAATAAAACGAGCAATTAAGCTTGCCTTCAAATAACCTCATCTATAGAGGATTATCATGTGTTGTCTCTATATCGTATAAAGGGTCGCCTTTAGGGACATAGTTTATGGTTCCTATACATGCGGCTCAGCATAGTGTTAAGTTGATTAACCCCTTCCCGCCCTGAGACGTACCGGTACGTCACTGCAGCGAGGTAGTTCACGCAACTTGCCGTACCGGTACGTCCCCACCGTGTCATGACGCCTTGTCAAGTGACAAGGTGACATAGTAAAGATGGCTGCTGTCATCGACAGCAGCCGATCACTGCAATGCCCCGGCGGACCAATCAGAGTGGTCCCGCCCCGCCGATCGCTGTGATTGGTCAGTCAGTCCTGACTAACCAATCACAGCCTTTCAATTGAAACAGGAAGTTTTGCTTCTCTTCCCGGGCTCTAACCGTCTCACTTGTGTTAGAGCCTTGGAAGGAGAAGCAGAGAGAGCTGTGTCAGAGCTGTTTTTAATGTTAAAAAAGCTAAAATTGCGCCGATCACCACATTACCCCTGCCTATACACATTTGATCACCCTTCCTATGGTCATCTGTGCTGGGATCACCCTCCCTGTGGTCATCTGTGCTGTGATCATCCTCCTTGTGGTCATCTGTGCTGTGATCACCCTCCCTGTGGTCATCTGTGCTGGGATCACCCTCCCTGTGGTCATCTGTGCTGTGATCACCCTCCCTGTGGTCATCTGTGCTGTGATCACCCTCCCTGTGGTCATCTGTGCTGTGATCACCCTCCCTGTGGTCATCTGTGCTGTGATCAACCTCCCTGTGGTCATCTGTGCTGTGATCTCCGTCCCTGTGGTCATCTGTGCTGTGATCATCCTCCTTGTGGTCATCTGTGCTGTGATCACCCTCCCTGTGGTCATCTGTGCTGTGATCACCCTCCCTGTGGTCATCTGTGCTGTGATCACCCTCCCTGTGGTCACCACCTAATTTTGTGTGTTGTGATCCATATAATTTTTCTGTACGTTATCCGTACACTATAATTTTTCTGTACTTTATCCGTACACCATAATTTTTCTGTGCATTTGCACACCATAATTTTTCAGTGCATTTGCACACTATAATTTTTCAGTGCATTCGCACACCATAATTTTTCAGTGCGTACGCACACCATAATTTTTCTTTACGTGGCTTAATTTTTCTGGAAAATTGTCAGTGCTACAAAACCCCACACGTGTTGAAGCACCTCATAAATACATACACCAATAAAACTATGGCCCACCGAACATATACTGCCGAGGAGGCATACGAGTTTCTGGCCTCTGAAACTGAGTCTGCTAGCGAGGATGAGACAAATTTCCGTTTGTCATCCTCTTCATCATCTAGTGACTCTGATGAACCCCCAAGGAGGCAACGCAGGACTCCCACTGCAGTAGTCGAGTCCTCTGACCCCACATGGACAACCACTGAAAACTAGGTACCCCAGGTCCCTGAGTTCACAGGGAATCCAGGAATACAATTCAATTCAGCAGGGTTCAGAGAGCTGGACTTTTTAAAAAAAAATTTTACTGATGATTTAGTTAATCTAATGGTCACCCAGACTAATGTTTATGCCCAACAATTTATTGAGCAAAACCCCACCTCTAATTATGCCCAGCCCCGCAAGTGGACCCCTGTACATAAAAATGAAATGGTTATATTTTGGGGCCTTGTACTGTGCATGGGGCTAGTGAAGAAGCCCACGATTAGGTCCTACTGGAACACAGACATCTTATACAATACACCAATGTTCCGTGTGGCTATGTCAAGGACCCGCTTCGAAGCGATACTTAGGTTTCTCCATTATAGGGATAATGCACAGTGCCCACCCCGGGATGACCCCAATTATGACCGGTTATATAAACTTAGACCCCTAATAGACCATTTTAGTACCAAGTTTGCCCAGGCATACATCCCCGAGAAGCACATTTCAATAGATGAGTCCCTGGTACATTTCAAAGGGAGGCTCCAATTCCGCCAGTACCTGCCAAGTAAGAGGGCAAGGTATGGCGTGAAGATGTACAAGCTGTGTGAGAGTACATCAGGGTACACACACAAATTTAGGATATATGAAGGTAGAGACACAAAAATAGACCCCCCACAATGCCCCCCCTTACTCGGAATTAGTGGGAAGATAGTGTGGGATTTGGTGCACCCACTGCTGGACCAGGGATACCACCTGTACCTGAATAATTTCTATACCAGCGTCCCACTATTCAAAAGCCTCGCTTCCAGAAGTACTGTGGCATGCGGCACTGCACGTAAAAATAATAGAAGCCTCCCTAGGTCGCTGCTTGGGCAAACACTTAGAAGGGGCGAGAGCAGGGCATTATGCAGCGACAATGTACTGTGTGTCAAGTATAGGGACAAGAGAGATGTCCTTATCTTGACAACAGTGCATGGCCATAGCAGCACCCCTGTCCCAGTGCGGGGCACAAGTACCGAAACCCCAAAACCCAACTGCATTGTGGATTATAAAAGGTACATGGGGGGTCGACCTGTCAGATCAAGTGCTGAAGCCTTACAGTGCCATGAGAAAAACAAGGTTCTGGTATAAAAAATTAGCTATACACATAGTACAAATGGCACTGTACAACGCATTTGTACTACATCGATTTGCAGGCCAAAGGGGGACATTCCTGGAGTACCAAGAGGCAGTAATAAAGGCCCTTATTTTTGGCAACCAGGAACAGGGGGGCCCTAGTACTTCTGGAAGCGAGGCCTCGCGAATTGTACCAGGGCAACATTTTCCGAGTGAAGTCCCCCACACTGGAAAGAAAGGAAGGTCCCAGAAACGATGTAGAGTATGCTACAAAAAGGGGATAAGAAAGGACACAACTTACCAATGTGAAACCTGCCCCACACAACCCGGCTTGTGTATCAAAGATTGTTTTAAGATATATCACACTTCCCTTGAATTTTAATGTTTTAAAATTTATTTAGATGTACTCCACACAGCTTGTACAAAGAGCCGCATGCCATTACCTTCCCTTCTGAGTCTTGCCATGTGTCCAAACAGAAATTTACAAACACATATATGCTATTGCCATACTCAGGAGAAAAAGCACCCCATAATATGTTACACAATTTCTCCTATTAACCCTTGTGAAAATGGCACATTTTGATCTAAAGCTACATATTAATGGAAAAAATTAGTTTTTTTTATTTTCACAGCCCATAACAATTTGACAAAACACCAGTGGGGTCAAAATGCTCACTATGGCCGTAAGTGAGTTCCATGAGGGGGGCTAGTAACAAAAAGGTATCACTTGCTTGGGATTTCCACTGCACAGGTACAATATGGGCTCTGCAAATGCAAGATGGTGCCCGAAAACCATTCCAGCAAACTCTGTGATAAAATGGCACTCCTTCCCTTCTGAAGCCTGCTGTCTGCCCAAATAGCGTTTTACAACCATATATGGGGTATTGCCATACTCAGGAGAAATTGTGTAACAAATTTTGGGGTGCTTTTTCTACTATTGCCCTTTGTGGAAGTATAAAATTATGGGGTGAATCTACAAATTAATGGAAAAAATGACATTTTTCATTTTCACGTATCGATGCCTAACAATTTGACAAAACACCAGTGGGGTCAAAGTACTCACTATACCCATAGATGTGTTCCTTGAGGGGTGTAGTTTACAAAATGGTATCACTTGTTGGGGTTTTTGACTGCTCTGATACAACAGGGGTTCTGCAAATGCAACATGGCGCATGAAAACCATTCCAGCAAAATCTGCGCCAAAAACGCCAAATGGCGCACCTTCCCTTCTGAAGCCTGCTGTCTGCCCAAATAGCGTTTTACAACCATATATGGGGTATTTCTAAAATCTGCAGAATCAGAGGATTATATTTTATATTTTGTCTCCTGGTTAACATATGTTATGTTACAGAATATAACTGATTAAACTTGAAATTCTGCCAAAAAATGAAATTTTAAAATGTCACCTCCATGTTGCTTTAATTCCTGTGCAAAACCTAAAGGGTTACCAAACTTCTAAAATGCTGTTTTGAATACTTTGAGGGGTGCAGCTTTTTAAATGAGGTGATTTATGGGGGTGACTAACATACAGGCCCCTCAAAGCCACATCCATAGTGAACTGGTCCCTAAAATGTTGACATTTTGAAATTTTCTTGAAAATTTGAAAAATTGCTTCTATGTTTATAATTTTCAAATTTTTGCAAAATTTTGGTATTTTTTACAAATAAACACAGACTGTATGAACCAAAATTTACCACTAACTTGAAATACAATGTGTCATGAAAAAACAATCTCAAAATCAGTTGGATAAGTAAAAGCATTAGAAAGTTATTCCCACATAAATTGACACATGTCTGATTTGAAAAATAGGGCTGCGTCCTTTGGGCCCAAATAGGCCGCGTCCTTAAGGGGTTAACAAGCTGCCCCCTCACTGCAGCCACGGTCCAGTGGCCTTTGATGGGAATGTATAGTCACTTTAGATTCACCCTGTAAATATTGAACCTAGTGTACACACTAGAGTTTGGAGACTGTCATAGCCCATTAAAGGAAAATACTTCATATAACAATCTATATCTCTTAATCTGTCTAAAACTACTATCTCCCATCAGCTTCTCTCACCCTTGGGTGTAGGCAATATCGAGACACTGCAATGCTCTTTTGAGCAACAGTGACTGAATAACCTGATCCCATTGAGCAGCAGAAAGCACTTTTGGCCATTCTCCTACTATTTTTCCAGTACGGAGGCTCTCCCTGGTTCTCTCATCCACCATCCTACAAACTTGTGATGGTAGGACAGCAGAAATTGGGTGAGATATAGACACAGTCGAACTATTCAACTTTATCTCTCTCCGATCTTGATATATCTCTCTAAAAACTTCCTACTTAAGGACAATTAATTCTCTCTCACTCATAAGATCGTCCCTGTATCTGTACTGCAATACTAAATTTTAGTAACAGTGAGTGCACATTTCGAATTAATGAGCAGCAGAAGATACTGTGGCCAATCTCTCACTCACTCTTTTCATTTGCGGAGGCTCTCCCCAATTCTCTTACCAGCCATCCTTTGAATGTATGATGGTGAGAATATAGAAATCTGGGTGAGATATAGACACCGACGAACTGATTTTCTCTCCAAACTTTATCTCTCTTTGAAAAGAATATGTACCATACTTATAGCAACTGACGCAATTAAGACTTAGTGACACAATTTGTTTCATTTGGCACAAGATTGTTGCATGATTTGTATTTTGTTGAAGCTTCCAAAGTGAACACAGTGGTTGATATACTTATTAGCTCTAATGCTAAAAAATTTTCTTTCTGACAAAAGTTTTGAATGAAGAGCTCTTTTCGTGCTGACATAATGATATGTGGGCTACAATGCATCTTTTAAAATTTATTGTTATATATTGTGTGAATTACCACTTATATTAAAAAGAATAAAAATAAAAGCTAAGTTTTAAAGTACAAATATTACATTAACCTTTCCCACAAATCTCGGTAGTATATGGGTAATTTTTGTTTGCATATAAATCTATGCAAATTACTTCTTAAGAGTGCCCCCAAAAAGAGTCTTCTTTTTCTCCGTGTTATTTAACATATATTTGCCAGAAGGGCCAGATGGCCAGTCCGGCCTGGTCCTAGATGAATATGAAAAAAATAAAGTACAATCAAGATCATATATTAAGAGTCATTTTCCTATATCCAACCTACTGTGAAACGCGCCAGTGGGAAGTAGAGTAATTTCTAATATCTGGGAAGCCCAGGCCTCCCCCAGTTTTTGGGCATTTTCAACTTTTGAATGGAAAATTTAGTTTTTTTGTGATTCCATATAAGTTTAGAACAAGCTTGAGACAATAAAGCAAAGGTCTGAAGGTCTAATTTTTATGGGTAACATTTGCATCGTATACATTAGCCTTGGGAATATTACTGATAAACCACTTAAGTTCGTCCTAGCAAGGATAACAGAAGTGCCTTCCAGTCTGTTCGTGTCTTCAGGGTTTTTGCAACAACCGGGGATAATTGATTTTGTATAAGTCAGATAATTTACTGGGAATTTGAATACCAAGATATTTTTTTGGGGTGGATTGTAGTTTTATGGAGTGCAATTCTTCTCCAGGAAGGAAAGTGGGTGTGGGACCTTGGTTGGTTAGTAGTTCTGATTTGTCCACATTCACCTTATATCCCGAGAAACTGCCAAAGTTTTGTAGTATCTGGAATACTGTTGGGACAGCATATTGTGGGTGGGACAGAAATAATAACATGTCATCCGGGAATAATGACATGTGGAGATCTATTTGTTTTATTTGAATGCCTTGGAACGTAGGAGAGTCTCTAATGGGCCCTACACACATACCGATGTGTGCAGGGCTACCTAGCTATGCTAGGTCGGGCTGTGCTGCGCCGCTATCGCCTAGCACACAGAGCTGACAGCCCACACACAGAGCGAGCTGTCAGCTCTGTGTGCTAAGCGAGCGGACAGCACCAGTGTTCTCCGGTGGGAGAACACTGCCGATGCCGAGATTGATGGACACTGTCCATCAATCTTGGCCACCGATAAAGACGCGCGGGGACGCGCACGGATGCTGATACAGCCCCCACACATACACCGATGTGAGGGCATTTGCTAAGCGACTTTGCAAAACTAAGCAAAATCGCTTAGAAAATGCCTTAATATCGGCATGTGTGTAGGCCGTATAAGGGTAATTGCCAGAGGTTCCAGGGCCAGGGCAAAATGCAGAGGGGAAAGGGGGCAGCCCGGTCTTGTTCCTCTCAGAATGGGGAAGGGATCTGATAGTGGTCTATTACAGATAATTCTAGATGATGCATTCATATATAGAGTTGAAAGAAAATAAATGAATGCCTCTGGAAAAGTGAAGCTGCGTACTGTAGATTGAAATGCAAATGGTCCCAGTGTACCATGTCGAACGCCTTCTCGGTGTCCAAAGATAGGATTGCCTTCGGGCAGTTCGACACAGCGAATTGCGTCCCATCACAAAGCCAGTCTGATCCTTATGTATCACTGTGGGGAAAATTAGCTTAAGTCTTTCGGACATAATTTTAGTCAAGAGTTTGTAGTCAATGTTCAAAAGTGAAATCAACCTATAGGAGCTGGGGAGAGATAGGTTTCAGCCTGGTTTCGGTAAAACCCTGAGAGTGGCTGAGTTAAAATTGGGAGGTATTGTGTTTGTGGACAGAATTTTATTGAATACTTTAGTAAGGGTTGGGATGATCTTCGGGGCCAGTAGTCTGGTGTGAGCACATATGGGCCAGGTGCTTTGCCAGATCTAAGACTGTAACAGGCCTTCAAAACTTCTTAGGAAGTTACTTCCTGGACCAGGATTCTGGAATTTTTCTCAGAGATTTGAGGAATATTTAGATTTTCCCAAAATCTAGATGAGTTAATTTGATCTGATTTCGAATATACAGATGGAGCGGGTCCATACAGATGATGCGGGTCCATACAGATGGAGCGGCTTCTTTGCAGGGGATGGCAATGGCGACGCCAGCCGCCATCCTCCGCCACCCACCATCTGTATCTGCGAAAGGGTATGCGCGCGCGTCCCCTTCCGACTGCTTCCCCCGGGTCCCCGCCGGCTTGTCGGCGGTCACCCGGGGTCCCCACCGCCTCCCCGCACCCCCTCTAACCCTGTCCGTCTCCCTGAAGCAGAGATGGACAGGTCCCCGTCGCCCCGCCGCACGGAAACGGAGACGCGCGTGCCAGCGGTGACGTTCTGGCGATTCGCCAGCAAGAGGGAGCCTGGCTCCTTCTGCAGCTGTGTATAAAATTCACAAAGCACCTGGGCAGTTTGGGAGTTAGAGGAGGTAATGGTGCCATCAGGTCAGCATAGGGGGTGAATAGTAGCTGGGGATCTTTGGCCTTGAAGAAGGGGGGATAATAATTTGCTTGATTTGTTTCCAAATTTAAGTAAGAGGGAGCGTTTAGAGAAGGAATACATTGATTCAGATTTTTCTATTGCTCTTTCATAATTATCCTTTGCAGACATATATGTTGACTTAGTAGTGGAGGAAGGGGAGCATTTGAAGCAATGGCAGGCAGTTGTAAGGGACAGTTGAGCCTGTAGTTGCTCTTGTCTCGTCTTTCTTTTAAGAAAAGCCATGTGGGAAATCAGTTCTCCTCTTATTGTGGCCTTTTATGCCTCCCAGAACAGCAAAGGGTCCCCTCTCGCTGATTCTGAGTTTTCTCTAGCATAATTATCCCAAGTTGTCACAACTAGTGTCCTAAGATGGTTAGAATGTGCTAAAGCAGAGGGGCATCTCCAAGTCATGGAGGAGGTTTGTCTTTTAGTGGGGTGAAGTTTAATATATACCACTGCATGATCCGAAAGGACTATTGGGGCTATTTTGTCACATTCTGCTTTTGGGAGTAAAAAATTAGATACTAGGATATAATCTATACAGGACATTTTAACTGTGGATGCAGATAAGCATGTAAATTCACGATCAATAGGGTGGAAAACTCTCCAAGTGTCTAGAAGATGTAATCATTTACACAGTTCAGGGATTCCAAGTTTTGGTAGTTTACGTGGGTTGGGTGGGCATATTTGCCTATCCATACTGGGAGAAGAGATTATATTTAAATCTCCACAACAGGTAAGACCCAAAGAAGGAGGCAGAATATTGATTGGGGGCATATACATTTAAACAGACTATGGCCCTTATTCTGGTTGGTGCGTATATTTCCGCTTTATTTCGGAGAGGTCCGCACGCCACGCTGTGCGGACATCGTACGAAAAACCGCCCACCAGTCCTCTGCATTCGGACGGACTCACTCTTTAAGAAGAGGGCGTGTTTACGGACGACATCCAAACCTTTGCGTGTGCGGTGGACACACACATATTCTGCACGGTCTTACAGCGTATGCACGGTCTTACCGCGTCAGAACGGACCGGAACCTGCCCGTACGCACCGATGCAGTGTATTTACGCACAATTTAACACTATTATCTGAACACCGAAATCTGTAACATGACCCACTTATGCAATTAGGCAACCTCATTAAAAAGGGATTGTTTTTAATGGTCATCTATTATTTATCTAATTGATAATTAAACACTTTACTACCACTTTACATTTTCATTGTCGCCCCTTTACACCCATGTGTTATGTATGCATATTACATCACCAATTATTCTTCACATGCAAACACACACATACACATCAACACACTATGTACATCTTTACATTACCCTTCACTTTCAACCACTTGTATGCAATAAACCCATCTATATACTGTATATACCTTTTGCACCGTACATAAATAAACAGCACTATTTATACTTATACTGTAAAATTATACAATAACACACAGACCACTTCTAACTTTCAACAATAAATTTATTAACATACAAAAATAAATAAAATAAACAATTTACAGCAGCAGGTCGCAGAGGTCCTGCACATCTGCTGCCATTATCAACAGGTGCTGCCGCAGCCTTAGGAGGGCCCCTCTGACACCCTCGCCTTCTTCCCTCTGGTCATCTGTGGGCATGTTAAAGGGGGTTCAACATTAATTATGCTATTCATGTAGACCTTGTACAGTCAATCCTAAGTACCTACAGCATGATAAATCATACATACAAACAATTACATAGGCAATAGTGTTTCTAATGGGAATAAAAAATATGATGGTGCCACACACACACACAGTGGCTTACACTACAGAATATGTGACTGATAAAATTGCCAATGTATGTATCAAAATCCCAACAACACTTGAGCCTCACTCACATTTCTCCTGCCTTAACACTCACCAATCTACTAAAAAGCTACATCCACTAGAACATGCCACATTTGGCCATACATATATACCGGCATGTCACTGCTTAAAAGCTAAACTGCATGATAGATTGATAGATAGATAGATAGATAGATAGATAGATAGATACCACATTAAAAGGCTAGGCTAGTCCCTCTACCCCTTACTTCATGATTCATTGTCACATTGCCAGATAGGTGAAAGTGCAGCACTAATCCGCTTCCATACACCAAACAATTTCTAAGGTCAATCCATCCTACATAATAGCTTTCAAAAATACATGGCAACAACACGGGCCCACTGGCTAGAGGGGGGCCACTTGTGACTCCATTATAAATCAGGCCTGCCCATATTCCATTGATGTTTTATTGTTGCTTCTATACAAAGACCCTCCATAAATAAACACTCATCACCTACATGAGCCTCCAGATTCCACGTTTGCAGCATGGCCCTATAACCCCAAAGTGTGTCTGTTGTTATCCAATTGTTTGGACTAGTCTTTACTATATTAAAGCAAAATGTAATCAGCTGTGCAACATAACAAGCTGTACCTAAGTCAGTAATGATGCATTACGTCTACTTACCCCTGCCTGGCAGCTCCACTATCTCATCATTCTCCACGTTGGGAGGTGGTGGAAAGTCTGCCACGGTTAGGGGCACCACCTCCTGCTCTTGGTATTGGGGGGGGGAGGAAGGTAGAAAGGGGAAGTTGGTGAGTGGCTAGGGGGAGGGGTGTGTGTAGGGGGAGTGGAGGTGAAGTATTCCACTTCATGGCGGCCCTCATCCTCCTCCTCCTCCTCCTCCATCTCCACCTGTCCCGCCTCCTCCTCCTCTACCTCCACCTGGCCCTCCACTTCGACCTCCACCTCCTGGGCCACCTCCTGGGCCACCGCCTGGGCCTCCTCCTGGCCCTCCTCACGGGCCTCCTCCTGGGCCTCCTCACGGGCCTGTCTGGCTCTCTCCCGCGCTGTGGGTTAAACAAACAAAATGGTTGAGTGTCATTTGACATTCTAATTACTATAACAAGTACATATCATATCCACATTAATGCATGTGTTATATATCACACATATAGTATATGCCATTTCTATATCATCAACACCCAATTGACCTCATGTAATATAAATATTTAATAATGTGAAAATGCAAACATTCACTGTTAATTATGTGTATTTTGCGTCAATACTTACAGCGTTCAAGACGCCGCCTCAAACGCTGGAGTAAATCCGGCTGGCGCCGACGCAGGTCGGACCATCGCCTCTCCAGCTGGGCGACGGTCCTCCGCACATTTGTGCGCGCGAATATTCGGCGCCAGGCTGCAACGTAGGCCCGGCGCTTGTCCCAATTAGAAATGTAGTGACCTGCCTGCCCCAGCCTCCGCTCCATCACGGAGACTAATGCCAGCAGCTCCGGAGTGCTAAAGGCTGCTGCGCGCTGGTATGTCGCCAATTTAGCACTGGCACATGACAAATATTCATGTCCTGTGATTGGTTGTTAACTTTACTATTTGGTATTAACTTTATTATCCATATTGACATGAACATTGTGTATGCGCCCAACAATCGGCGAAAAAATCGCACCACCAAGCAACGCATGCTATAGCTTGGCATCGCATAGCTGTACTTCGCATTACTTAATGTATGCATTTATGTGTATGGGTATATTTATAAGAAAAAACACATACACATACGACATGTATCCTGTCCAGTGTGACGACATATTCTCCTGACTACACCATTACACCTAATATACCTAAGCTGGCTGCCTGCCTGCCTGGCTGCCTGCCTGGCTCCATATTCAAATATATTTTCAAATAAACACCCAACAATATATATATATATATATATATATATATATATATATATCTGAAAAAGAAGGGTGAGATGGGCGCCTCCTAGTGTAGTATTTAAAAATATCAGTTGGTGTCCCTTCACCACATCGACATACAAACGGCACCCCTATATCAAAAGAAGTACCGTAAGCAGTGGTCTTAAACCACTTTTTATGAGCGTGTTTCAAATCACAATCCCAGGTTATCTCCCGGACTCTCTTTTCGACCTCTCTTTCTCTTTCTATTATCCTCTCCTCAGTGATCCACACCGCAAGGTTATATATATACACGGGGGGGAGAAAAAAGAGGGGAGCAGACTTGTGTAATACGGTCTAACAATTTTAATAGACACTGCACATAACACAATAAAAACTTGTACAATATTAAAAAAGATATGAGGCTTATCTGGTGGTCTTTAGGTAATCCTTTCAACCTTCCACTGCAGACTTGGATTAGGCACCCTCAACGCGTTTCATCCCGCTGGACTTCTTCAGGAGTGGTATTTTTGGAAGGCTCCCTGTCCTCCTTTTATAGTGTGCAAGCTGACCAGCTGATTAGCTAGGTTTCCCGCCCTTTCAGGATGATTTCCTGTTTCCTTGTAATTGGAACGCACTGACTATCATCATATGGAACGCAAGCAGTGATTGAAAAGGAAGTCATGTCTCACATGACTTCCTGTATACTTTAGGCAACAGATATTAATTTACTGGGGCTTCTAAGTTAGCCAAGCTCCATAAGAATGAATCCATATCCTCCCTCTGGCAGTTCCTCTAGATGCACCCCCGCTAGAATAAGGAGCTAGTTACTGTCTCAAACGACCGTCCTAACGGCGGAACGCTGCTTCCGGCCATGCGTGACACGCACGCTTCTTCCGGTGTATGTACTAGTACACCGCTATTTCCGCAAACGCGTGACACGCATCATGCGTGTCACACGCCCCGCTTCCGTTACTCGGGTCGACGCTCCTTCCGGTCATGCGTGACACGCACGCTTCTTCCGGTGTATGTACTAGTACACCGCTATTTCCGCAAACGCGTGACACGCATCATCATGCGTGTCACACGCCCCGCTTCCGTTACTCGAGTTGACGCGCTTACTTCCTGTGGTCGCGTCAGCCCCATCTAGAATGTTTGAACAGGGTTACCATGGCTACCTCTCTCACCGGTCGCCATGGATAATGATGTAAATAATCCACATAGATTCTATTGTAGTCAGGTGTTGTGGGCAGTCATCTCCCCAGATATAAATGGTCACAGTGCCAATCTGCGGAAACGTAACGTCCCACTTTCCCTTTTCCAATATATATATAAAAAAAATTTCAGTTCATTTAAAAAGTTATTTCCATTAAAAAATCAACAAACATCAATAAAAAAGTTATCAAAGAAAAGGAGCCAGTTCATAATTGTCATTGAGTCCATTGGGTGTGAGGGTTCCTAGTTCATGTATCCAGTACATTTCTCTTCTAGATAAGAGATTTTCTCTATCCCCTCCCCTCGGACCCAAGGTCACATGTTCTAAAATTTTGAATTTAAGGCCTTCTTCACTTCCCCCATGGTAACGTCCAAAGTGTCTGGGTATTGTATGACTCTCTACTTTGTTTTTTATTCCTCGTACATGCTCCTGTATGTACAAGCTTCACAACCCTTTTCGTCTTCCCCACATACTTAAGGCCACAAGGGCACTCAAGCATGTAGACCACCCAAGTGGTGTTACAATTGACCAGACTTTTCGTTTTAAAAACCTTAGTACCATTAAAATTGCTAAAATTCCTATAGTCGGAATGTGCAAATTTGCAAATATTGCACTTATTGCATTTATAAAAGCCTTTTGCCCGGTCCCATGGGTTGTTTGTTTGGGATTTCTTCTGTGGGAGCATGCTGGGTGCCAAAGTGTCCTTTAAATTCCTTGCTTTTTTGAAAACAAGATCCGGTCTTTCGGGTAAAATTTTATTTAAAACAGGGTCTGTATGTAAAATGCACCAGTGTTTGTTTAAAATTTTCCTAATATCTTGTTCTTGTGTATTGTATTTGGTTATAAAGTTCACGCGGTCTGCCATGTTGGTTTTCTCTTTATATTGCAAGAGGTCACCCCTATTTTTACTCCTGGTGGTTTTTATTGCAACCTCCAGGATGTCTTCTGGGTAATTCCTCTCCAGGAATCTGTTTTTGTAAATTTCCATTTGCTCCTCGCAGTCCTTCTCTTCGGTGCAGTTCCTCTTGATTCTTGAAAATTGTGAAAGTGGTGTATTTATTTTCCATTGCTTTTTATGGTTACTTTGATAGTGGACATATGAGTTTGAGTCCACAGATTTCACAAAATTCTTAGTGGTGACCCTCCCTTCTTCGCTGGACAGGATGAGATCTAAATATTCTACTTCTTCACTACTGATCTTATATGTGAAGGTAAGATTGTAGTAATTTCTTCCCAAAGAATCCATAAATAGCATAAAATCTTCCTCTGTGCCATCCCATATCATTAAAATATCATCTATATATCTGTTAAAAAGTTTGATATGACTTAAAAAGGAGTTGTTTGCATATATCACTTTTTGTTCCCAGCTTCCCATGTGCAAATTGGCGAAGCTGGGTGCGAAAACTGTCCCCATAGCTGTTCCGCATATTTGCAGATAAAAAGCTTCCTGGAATTTAAAATAATTATGGGTTAAAATGAAACGAATGAGTGTACAAATAAAATCTCTATGTCCTGTTTCTAAATCACGATCTGCATCCAGAAATTCCATACAGGATTCGATTCCCTTGGTGTGGTCAATCGACGTGTACAGGGCTTGCACATCTATTGTAACCCATTTAAAACCTTCATTCCACCTGTAACCCTCTAACTTTTGCAAAATTGCAGTTGTATCTTTTGTGTATGATTCCAGGTTAGGCACATATTTCTTGAGGAAGATTTCCACATATTCGGATAGACCTGATGTTAAAGAGTCTATACCCGAGACTATTGGCCGTCCCGGGGGGTTTGTTAAACCCTTATGGATCTTGGGGAGAAAATAAAAAACAGGGATGACTGGTGAATTCTTTATCAAATATTGATACTCATCTTTCTTGATGATCCTTTAATGCAAAGCATGTACTAAAATTGGTCTCAAATCGTCCAGAAAAGCTGATGTAGAGTCTCCCGGTAGCCGACGATAGGACTTCTCATCTCCCAGGAGTCTCATTGCTTCCTGCTCATAGTCTTTCCTATTCATTAGAACTAGGCCTCCACCTTTGTCCGCACTCTTCAAAACCACTTCTGTATTATTCTTCAAAGTTTTCAGGGAGTGTTTCTCGAAGTTCGTTAAATTACAGTTCTCCTTTCCCTTCTTGGATCCTAAATCTTCAAGATCCTGTTTCACTAATTGATAAAATGTCTCGATCTGGGTGCTCCTAGATTCTAACGAATAGAACTTTGATGCTGGCTTTAGACCCGACTTTGAACCTTGAATTTCACAACTTTGGTCTTCCTTTTTGGAGAAATGTCTCTTAAGCGTGAGCTTTCTCACAAATTTATTTAGATCTGTGAAGATTTCAAACTGGTCCATTTTCGTACTAGGGGCAAAAGACAGGCCCTTATTTAACAGGGAAATTTCCATTTCCGACAGCTCATAGTTCGACAGGTTAAATATGCCCCCTTCCCCCATCTTTCGTTTCTCTCTGTCTCCTTTTAACTCTTTATGTTTCTTCTTTTTTTGTATTCGCTTAAGCTGTCCCCCTCTACTTCCTCGTTTTCTGTTACCTTTCTTTTTAGTGGAGATGCCCTGTTCACTACTTCTTTTACTTCCAGTACCCTCCTCGGTGGTAATATTGAGGCTGGTCTGGATAAAAAATTGTTTTCTGACCCTTTCGCACCTTCTTGGTTGCCCAATACTGCGAATTTATTCTTTGTCTCGAAATTGGTTCTTCTTGATGTTTGCTGATTAACTACATTCGATCTGTGTGGTACTGTTCTCCATTCTCTGTATTGCCTATGTTTGGAGGTATCCCTTTGTTCTATTCTCCCTCTACTTTTTATGTTCCAATTCTTGACCCTATTAGAGTCATAGTCTGACTTGTCTCTTTTGTGTTTTCTTTCTTTCGTATTTATAACTTCCTCCTCAATCTTTTCTAGTTTTTTTACCAGTACTATTTCATTAGCCTTATAGGCTTCACTATCTTTGTGTTCTTCCAATTCTGCTTCCTTGAGTTTCAGTTCTTTCTCAATTTCTATCAGATCCCGGCTTTTTTCTTCTATTATTAATTTCATAAGTCTCATGGGAACAAATCCCACTGTTTAGTGAAGTGTTCATTGGTACTCACAAACGTTGGTTCCTTATGGACTCTAAGGCCCCTTGGCACTCTTTCCTGCTTAGTGTATTCTTCCAGGCTAGCAATATCCCACCAGGTTCTGATTTCCCTTGCCAGGGTTTTTTCTATGTCCCAAAATTTGTCATCTACAGTTTTATCAGCTATTTTCGTTATTTCCATATTTGTGCTGTTGAAAATTTTTTGACAAATATCCATACGTTTGGACATACCTGGTCTGATCCTGGTCTGATTTGTTTAAGATATCCCAGAAAAAAACTGCTGCTCCGCGTACCCAAGTGAAACTTGTAAGCAATGTTTATTGTGGTGGTACCAGCGCTGTTTTTTTCAATCTGGATATATATAACTATTCAAACACTGTTCTGTGTTATTTATTTTAGAAACACTCCCCCTTTACTTTTGGGGTGGCAGCTCCTTCTCCTACGGGTTCCTGTTCCTTGGAACCCTATGTATTAAATCTGAAAAAGAAGGGTGAGATGGGCGCCTCCTAGTGTAGTATTTAAAAATATCAGTTGGTGTCCCTTCACCACATCGACATACAAACGGCACCCCTATATCAAAAGAAGTACCGTAAGCAGTGGTCTTAAACCACTTTTTATGAGCGTGTTTCAAATCACAATCCCAGGTTATCTCCCGGACTCTCTTTTCGACCTCTCTTTCTCTTTCTATATATATATATATATATATATATATATATATATTAGAGATGAGCGTGTCCGGATCCCCGAGATCCGACAGATCCGAATATCGGGGATCCGGGCCAGATCCGAGCCTGTGCTCCGTGACCTGCCCTCACTGCCCTGTGTTGTAGACTTGAGAGTCAGTGACTGTTTATAGGCCTGAGCCCTGTAGTGTGATTTAACTAACTAGGTGCTGCAGTGCTCACACGCAGGGGCTGCAGTGTCCACTGTCCAGGGGCTGTCCTGTGGCCCGTGCCCTGTTGTGATTTATTTAGCCCAAAGCCCTGTGTTGTGATTTATTTTATTTAGCCCTAAACCCTGTGTTTTTTTTGTGATTTAACTAACTAACTCAGTGCTGCAGTGCTCACACGCAGGGGCTGCAGTGCTGCTGAGTAGTACACTGTGTACAGGGGCAGCATTAATACAAGGGGCTGTGTCCAGTGTGACGGCCTATATCTTATCCATTGTCCAGTGTCACGAGTCACTCACGACATATATCCTGTAAAAGAGTAAGATATCCAAGAGAGGATATCTAAGAAGTCTCCCGGGTGGGGCACAGCCTTCTAAGTAATGGTAACTGTTAAGACTAAATTTTATTAGTTAAAACATGACCCTCACATTGGGTCAGGTAAGGACAAAAAGGACAAAGACAAACAGATAACACTTATGACGATTTCTATATAAGAGAAAGTAGTGAAATATAATAGATAATTTGATTTTCTCTATGTCTATGGGTTGGAAGAGGAAAAATGCCTCTAACTATAAATAGCAGTATATAATATACTTCTTGAGTAATCCCATCAGACAAGAGAACGCCTCTACTAGCCTAGTATTATCTCAATGAATATTGAATGATATTAACAATAATGCTCCCTGTTTAGAACAGTAATTAGCTGCTGAATTCCACCAAAGTGTCAGTAGGTAATAGCAATGGAGTGGTTATATAGAAACCCGAGTTGTTAGTTGCTAAGGGAGTGGCTGCTGCCTGTGCATGTGACAGATGTCAGTGAATGCACAGTTGAGCGGACCCCAAGAGCGTCACAGGTGTCAGAATATAGATAAGACGGTTTCTGCTGTTTCCAGGGGTAACCTGCCTGGCTCTGTTATCAATAGACAGTGCAGAGTCGGGTCTCGGGTCCCCTGAAAATGAGAGAACCCTGAATGGATAAGGGCGGTAGATAAAAGGTTACTCCCCCACTTGATCCCTGGTGTATGCTGCTATCCTCTGTGTACAGAAATAACTGTAGTGAACAGAGGTTGAGCGATACTGCCTGGGTAGTGAGGTGTGGAAGAAAGTGTAGTCTGCACGCTGGTTGGAAGTAACACGGTTACCTAGATCTTCTCCTGTTTTGTCCAAATTGACATGACAGAAAAATTAGACACTAGGAATCCCACTTACGCTGCTGGGATATCGTGCAGGGAGCAGTGGAATCAAGAAAATAGTGAAAAAAGAGAGTGGTGGAAGACACTGATTTTATATAATGTTTAGCAGTATTAAAGTTCAAATTTTTATCATAATCATGCGTAGGCTATTCAATTTATCCTTTCCACAGTTGCATGTAATATTGCAATGATTTGGATAGGCAATAGGTGAACAGTTTAGGCAGGTGTGTTATAATACAGCCATGTGGCTGTATTAATACACTCTTTAGGTTATAATTGAGTGTATGCAACACTGTAACAGTTTGAATGACAAACACTGATTTATTGCTACTATGAGCTAATACCTTCACAGAACTAGATGTACAATGTATACAAAGCTATAACAATTTAAAGTATGCAAATATTGTCAATATGGGATAATATACTCCCGACAATGGGCCTTATTCTGGTTGGAGCGGCCGGGCCGTACGCGTACGTCCCGGGGTTTTTCATGATCTGCGCATGCGTAAATTCGCTAATGCGCAGGCGCGACCACTCCACAACGCTTACGGACGGGTCTCTACGTGCGAAAAAACCTGTACGCGAGTGTACGGGCATTGGGGGCGGCATAGGGGCGTGATGAGGGGAGCGGCCGAAATAATGAGGGAAAATGGGCGTAAATATGGGCGTACACGGGGGTGTGCACCAAAAATGAGCGGTGCTACTACCGCATGATCGACTAAGGCAACGTTCATTTCGGACACAAAACAGGCGGCTGCCAACCGCCATCTCAAACCACCCCTACAGATACCGCATGCCAGCGTGCGCCTGAGTTTGCTAATTAACGCTGATTCCTACTCAAACACATACACCTGAATGTAATAAGCAATGCTGCAGTCTATTAAGTCCAAACCATTATTTCACTGCCTGCAAGCCACACACACAGCACGCAAACACATTGGAAGCTTATGTTTCTATACTTCTCCACATTTAAAGGTTTGTTTAATTTAAGGTAAGAATCTTTTTAAGACCTGCTTATATACGCTAAGGTAGGTATTTGCTAAACCGTTAGACACATTCACGACGTGCTTTCATAGACTTTACGCAGTAGCACACTCAATCTACACAAGTCGACATGTGTCAACGTGTTCAGGGGCGGATCCAGGATAAAATGACAGGGGGGGCACCATGATAAAAGAGGGTTTAGGTGGGGGAGGGCCAGTGTTAGTGGTGCCAGTCAGGGCTATTTTTGTGCAGGCTCTAGCAGGAACTGTGGCCCTTATTCTAGTTCACTCTTTCTGACAAAATATTTCTTAGATGGACAAAACCATGTGCACTGCAGGTGAGGCAGGTGTAAAACCCCACCCAAATCTAATTATCTCTGCACAAGTAACACCTGCCTCACCTGCACTGCACATGGTTTTGTCCATCTAAGAAATATTTTGTCAGAAAGAGTGAACTAGAATAAGGGCACAGTTCCTGCTGGAGCCTGCACAAAAATAGCCCTGGTGCCAGTGTACATGCTAAGAGAGCGGCAGAGAGAGGGTGGCAATGGGATTAAAAATAGGCCCACCATGGCAACAAAAGTGTAGGATGTAGTTGTGCGTGCCGAAGGCGCGCTCTGGAAAAGGGGGTGTGGCCACTCAACAGGGGGCATGTCCTTGAGTGTAGTGTACAACACCGTATACAACTTCTACACATTATGCTACAAAATACTAGACCCCATTATACTTGCCCCTTACAAATGATGCCAAATTGAATGAGCCAAAATTCAAACAATGCCACATGGATTGTGTCAAAATTCACATAATGCCACACGGATTGAGCCAAAATTTACATAATAACACACGGATTGAGCCAAAATTCACAAAATGCCAAATGGATTGAGCCAAAATTCACATAATGCCAAATGGATTGTGTCAAAATTCACATAATGCCACATGGATTGAGCCAAATTCATAAGATGCCATATGGATTGAGCCAAAATTCACATAATGCCACACGTATTGAGCCAAAATTCACATAATGCTACACGGATTGAGACAAAATTCACATAATGCCACACGGATTGAGCCAGAATTCACATAATGCCACACAGATTAAGATAAAATTCACAATACGCTTCATAAACAGGGACATTGTCCACCAAAGGCGCGCATTAAACATTTACACCATAATGTCCATTGCACGTTAAGTTACACGGCATGATGTCCATCATGTATTATGCCAAACACCATAATGCCTATTAAAAATTATGCTACATACAGTAATACTGCTTATCTACATGCTCATTGCCAAGGGTTCCATGCTCATTGCCAGAGGTTCCATGCTCGTTGCCATGTGGGATTACATGCTCATTGCCAATGGGGAATACATGCTCGTGGTAAATGGGGGACAGCCACCGCCAGGCAGACGTGATCGCCACTGACAGTGGCAGAGCCTTGCTGTATTCAGAGCACTGCAGGTCCTGGCTATTTGAAATAATACCCATTTCACACCAGAAAATGCATTCCCAGGTTGGCCCCTTTTACACCAGCCTAGTCCCTGCATTTTCTGGTGTGAGGGGGCGAGAAAACCACCCCTCCCCCCCTTTAACCAGTTATCTCATTTAACCGGCTATATCTTCGGAACTAACTGACCCATTTACATGAGACAAGTATCATATTGAAGAACTTTTGAGTGGGCTTTGAATGATTTTGGTCCAGTGAAACTGGAACGTTTGTTTCCAGAGTAATCTGCCCTCAAAGAACCTGAACAGCCATGAAATTACATTTCAAAAATAAAAAAATCGATTTACACGCTATATCTCTGGAACCGATTGACCGATATGGACCATCCTGATATCATATTGAAGGCCCCGCGATTTGGAATTGAATGACATCAACCACAAGCTCCTGCGATGCCAGGGGGGGAACTGGCAGTCGTCGGAACCTGGTGGGGGTCGGAATTGACGAGTCCCATATTATCCTATGGGGAAAAAATGTTACAGCTTTGCCAGGCGATATCTCTGGTTCCCGGGGGGCTAGAGACATGGGGCTGGGCTCGTTGGAAAGCTCTGGTCCTCATCTACAAAATGTATGACAGGGGGGGCACGTGCCCGGGTGCCCCCCCCCTGAATCCGCCACTGAACGTGTTCACTCTAATACTAACATAGGTTTTGTATTTAGGATACAATAACATAAACCACATCTAACACCTACAAAGGATGTTTCAGCAATGTTTTAAGACCATGACCACTATTTTGCACATTAATTAATTCAATCAATTAATTAATTTTCATAATTATAGTTGAAAGGCAAGATTTGCAGGTCCATATATATGAAGGGTATGTCAGCGTACACGGACGTACGCTCACTCTCACGAGCGGTGACATAAGCTGACTTTTCTATTGTAAACAATAGGGACCCGTCCGTGCAAGCTGGCGTACGCTCAGATCTCCGCAAGAAGGCGGTGGGAAGACGGACGAGAGACGTCCGTAAACGGCGGCGTACGCTCAGTTGTACGCCTGTTGTCGGAGTGCAAGGGCTGGGCCGTCCGCGTACGTTGCCGTACGCTCATTTGTACGCCACTCCCCTTCTACGGTATTTCTGCCCGTACGTAAGCGGCTGATTTGTGGGTGGACCTAACCCTAATGGCCGCGTACGGCTAGCGTACGTTAATGGCGAACGTACGCACGTTTGGCCGCTCCGATCAGAATAAGGCCCAATATATTGAAATATAGCCATGTGACAGTGTAGGTACACTTTTAAATATTAATAATGCTCTTGACAGTAGGTTCTTTGTTAAATGCATATAACACTGACAATTGCTATTGTGAATTGATGCGCTCATAGATCTAAGCATAAAGTATATACAGTACTGTGTCAGTTGGATGGCATGTACTTGTCCTCATGCCGCGTTATAGTGATACAGGATTACTGCTATAAACTGATACACTCACAGACCTGAATACATATACACATGCAATACTGTGACAAATTAGGTAAATTAGATAGCGAATATTTATATGCTGCCGCTAAGGGCTGATAAACTCACGATACTGGACCCCAGGTGGTCGTTTTACACGTGGTGGGGGATCGATACGGTAAATCCAAACCAGATGAAAACTGCTGTGGCAGAAGAAGGGGGCTGGTATCTTAAATATAGACACCGGCAGTCAAAGCGTGTAATGCCGTATTGTCCAGGCGCCGGAGTCCAGGCACTGTGACAGGTGGGAAAACGCTGATGTTATATGTCCAGACACCGGCAATAGGAGCGTGTGTCCCCGTTTGTGTCCAGACGCCAGGGTCCCACAGTTGAATACCAGGGGGGGAACTGGCAGTCGTCGGAACCTGGTGGGGGTCGGAATTGACGAGTCCCATATTATCCTATGGGGAAAAAATGTTACAGCTTTGCCAGGCGATATCTCTGGTTCCCGGGGGGCTAGAGACATGGGGCTGGGCTCGTTGGAAAGCTCTGGTCCTCATCTACAAAATGTATGACAGGGGGGGCACGTGCCCGGGTGCCCCCCCCCTGAATCCGCCACTGAACGTGTTCACTCTAATACTAACATAGGTTTTGTATTTAGGATACAATAACATAAACCACATCTAACACCTACAAAGGATGTTTCAGCAATGTTTTAAGACCATGACCACTATTTTGCACATTAATTAATTCAATCAATTAATTAATTTTCATAATTATAGTTGAAAGGCAAGATTTGCAGGTCCATATATATGAAGGGTATGTCAGCGTACACGGACGTACGCTCACTCTCACGAGCGGTGACATAAGCTGACTTTTCTATTGTAAACAATAGGGACCCGTCCGTGCAAGCTGGCGTACGCTCAGATCTCCGCAAGAAGGCGGTGGGAAGACGGACGAGAGACGTCCGTAAACGGCGGCGTACGCTCAGTTGTACGCCTGTTGTCGGAGTGCAAGGGCTGGGCCGTCCGCGTACGTTGCCGTACGCTCATTTGTACGCCACTCCCCTTCTACGGTATTTCTGCCCGTACGTAAGCGGCTGATTTGTGGGTGGACCTAACCCTAATGGCCGCGTACGGCTAGCGTACGTTAATGGCGAACGTACGCACGTTTGGCCGCTCCGATCAGAATAAGGCCCAATATATTGAAATATAGCCATGTGACAGTGTAGGTACACTTTTAAATATTAATAATGCTCTTGACAGTAGGTTCTTTGTTAAATGCATATAACACTGACAATTGCTATTGTGAATTGATGCGCTCATAGATCTAAGCATAAAGTATATACAGTACTGTGTCAGTTGGATGGCATGTACTTGTCCTCATGCCGCGTTATAGTGATACAGGATTACTGCTATAAACTGATACACTCACAGACCTGAATACATATACACATGCAATACTGTGACAAATTAGGTAAATTAGATAGCGAATATTTATATGCTGCCGCTAAGGGCTGATAAACTCACGATACTGGACCCCAGGTGGTCGTTTTACACGTGGTGGGGGATCGATACGGTAAATCCAAACCAGATGAAAACTGCTGTGGCAGAAGAAGGGGGCTGGTATCTTAAATATAGACACCGGCAGTCAAAGCGTGTAATGCCGTATTGTCCAGGCGCCGGAGTCCAGGCACTGTGACAGGTGGGAAAACGCTGATGTTATATGTCCAGACACCGGCAATAGGAGCGTGTGTCCCCGTTTGTGTCCAGACGCCAGGGTCCCACAGTTGAATACTGTGTGTTCAGGCAGGAGCCGGCAGAGATAATCAAAATGTAGAAGTGTGGACACCGGGTCCTCCGGCGCCTGGACAATACGGCATTACACGCTTTGACTGCCGGTGTCTATATTTAAGATACCAGCCCCCTTCTTCTGCCACAGCGGTTTTCATCTGGTTTGGATTTACCGTATCGATCCCCCACCACGTGTAAAACGACCACCTGGGGTCCAGTATCGTGAGTTTATCAGCCCTTAGCGGCAGCATATAAATATTCGCTATCTAATTTACCTAATTTGTCACAGTATTGCATGTGTATATGGATTCAGGTCTGTGAGTGTATCAGTTTATAGCAGTAATCCTGTATCACTATAACGCGGCATGAGGACAAGTACATGCCATCCAACTGACACAGTACTGTATATACTTTATGCTTAGATCTATGAGCGCATCAATTCACAATAGCAATTGTCAGTGTTATATGCATTTAACAAAGAACCTACTGTCAAGAGCATTATTAATATTTAAAAGTGTACCTACACTGTCACATGGCTATATTTCAATATATTGTCGGGAGTATATTAGCCCATATTGACAATATTTGCATACTTTAAATTGTTATAGCTTTGTATACATTGTACATCTAGTTCTGTGAAGGTATTAGCTCATAGTAGCAATAAATCAGTGTTTGTCATTCAAACTGTTACAGTGTTGCATACACTCAATTATAACCTAAAGAGTGTATTAATACAGCCACATGGCTGTATTAGAACACACCTGCCTAAACTGTTCACCTATTGCCTATCCAAATCATTGCAATATTACATGCAACTGTGGAAAGGATAAATTGAATAGCCTACGCATGATTATGATAAAAATTTGAACTTTAATACTGCTAAACATTATATAAAATCAGTGTCTTCCACCACTCTCTTTTTTCACTATTTTCTTGATTCCACTGCTCCCTGCACGATATCCCAGCAGCGTAAGTGGGATTCCTAGTGTCTAATTTTTCTGTCATGTCAATTTGGACAAAACAGGAGAAGATCTAGGTAACCATGTTACTTCCAACCAGCGTGCAGACTACACTTTCTTCCACACCTCACTACACAGGCAGTATCGCTCAACCTCTGTTCACTACAGTTATTTCTGTACACAGAGGATAGCAGCATACACCAGGGATCAAGGGCCTTATTCTGATCGGTGCGGATTTCTCCGCATGCGGTCGTCCCGCCGATGGTTATCGTCTGCGCATGTGCAGAGGTCACTCTGCGCATGTGCAGGCGATTTCGCCGCACGTATTCTTTACACGCCGCACAGGGGGCGTAGAGGGGCGTGAGGGGCTACTTAGCCTCATTACCCTATGCATACGCCCCGCGTTTCATGGGCGTTCCCATGCAAACGCGGGGCGTATGCATGGTAATGAAGCCGTGACGCGTGTGTAGGGGGCGGGCATCTGACATCGCCGGATGTCAGCTGCCCGCCCCCATACATGATTTCACACGGACAAGTGTCCGTGTGGTATTGAGTGGCGGGACCTGGTGGAGCATGCGGCCCTGAATTCGATGTTCGGCGACCATCGAATGCAGGGGCTGCTCCCAAGATGGAGGAGGCGTATCCCCATCCACTTTCATGCGGACCGCCACATATCCGCGTACGGACGGAGGTGGCGATCCTATGGAAGGCGGGGATTCGCCTGCACGGTCCTGGCCGCATATTCTGATCGGGCCGCACCGATCAGAATAAGGGCCCAAGTGAGGGAGTAACCTTTTATCTACCGCCCTTATCCATTCAGGGTTCTCTCATTTTCAGGGGACCCGAGACCCGACTCTGCACTGTCTATTGATAACAGAGCCAGGCAGGTTACCCCTGGAAACAGCAGAAACCGTCTTATCTATATTCTGACACCTGTGACGCTCTTGGGGTCCGCTCAACTGTGCATTCACTGACATCTGTCACATGCACAGGCAGCAGCCACTCCCTTAGCAACTAACAACTCAGGTTTCTATATAACCACTCCATTGCTATTACCTACTGACACTTTGGTGGAATTCAGCAGCTAATTACTGTTCTAAACAGGGAGCATTATTGTTAATATCATTCAATATTCATTGAGATAATACTAGGCTAGTAGAGGCGTTCTCTTGTCTGATGGGATTACTCAAGAAGTATATTATATACTGCTATTTATAGTTAGAGGCATTTTTCCTCTTCCAACCCATAGACATAGAGAAAATCAAATTATCTATTATATTTCACTACTTTCTCTTATATAGAAATCGTCATAAGTGTTATCTGTTTGTCTTTGTCCTTTTTGTCCTTACCTGACCCAATGTGAGGGTCATGTTTTAACTAATAAAATGTAGTCTTAACAGTTACCATTACTTAGAAGGCTGTGCCCCACCCGGGAGACTTCTTAGATATCCTCTCTTGGATATCTTACTCTTTTCTCGATACTTACCCTTCTCCCCGGGAGCACCTCCACAACTTTATAACGTTATATATTTGATTGTGTTGATTGGAGTATGCCTTCTTACTTGCTGTCATAGTAGCCCAGTGCACCTCGGCCCTCCCCTCCCCCCTTCCCCTTTGTTTTGCAACATATATCCTGTGTCTTGTCCTGTGTGACGACTGACGACATATCCTGTGTCCAGTGTGACGACATATATCCTGTGTCCAGTGTGACGACATATATCCTGTGTCCAGCGTGACATATATCCATTGTCCAGTGTGACGACATATATCCTGTGTCCAGTGTGACGACATATATCCAGTGTCCAGTGTGACGACATATATCCTGTGTCCAGTGTGACGACATATATCCTGTGTCCAGTGTGACGACATATATCCTGTGTCCAGTGTGACGACATATATCCAGTGGCCAGTGTGACAACAATATATCCTGTGTCCAGTGTCACAAGTCACAACATATATCCTGTGTCCAGTGTGACATGTAATGTGTGCCGGCATATATCCTGTGTTCAGCGTGACCTATATCCATTGTCCAGTGTGACGACATATATCCTGTGTCCACTGTGACGACATATATCCTGTGTCCAGTGTGACGACATATATCCTGTGTCCAGTGTGACGACATATATCCTGTGTCCAGCGTGACATATATCCATTGTCCAGTGTGACGACATATATCCTGTGTCCAGTGTGACGACAATATATCCTGTGTCCAGTGTCACAAGTCACAACATATATCCTGTGTCCAGTGTGAAATGTAATGTGTGCCGGCATATATCCTGTGTTCAGCGTGACCTATATCCATTGTCCAGTGTGACGACATATATCCTGTGTCCACTGTGACGACATATATCCTGTGTCCAGTGTGACGACATATATCCTGTGTCCAGTGTGACGACATATATCCTGTGTCCAGCGTGACATATATCCATTGTCCAGTGTGACGACATATATCCTGTGTCCAGTGTGACGACAATATATCCTGTGTCCAGTGTCACAAGTCACAACATATATCCTGTGTCCAGTGTGACGACATATATCCTGTGTCCAGTGTGACAACATATATCCTGTGTCCAGCGTGACATATATCCATTGTCCAGTGTGACGACATATATCCTGTGTCCAGTGTGACGACATATATCCAGTGTCCAGTGTGACGACATATATCATGTGTCCAGTGTGACGACATATATCCTGTGTCCAGTGTGACGACATATATCCTGTGTCCAGTGTGACTACATATATCCTGTGTCCAGTGTGACGACATATATCCAGTGGCCAGTGAGACGACAATATATCCTGTGTCCAGTGTCACAAGTCACAACATAAATCCTGTGTCCAGCGTGACATGTAATGTGTGCCGGCATATATCCTGTGTCCAGCGTGACATATATCCATTGTCCAGTGTGACGACATATATCCTGTGTCCAGTGTGACGACATAGATCCTGTGTCCAGTGTGACGACATATATCCTGTGTCCAGTGTGACGACATATATCCTGTGTCCAGCGTGACATATATCCATTGTCCAGTGTGACGACATATATCCTGTGTCCAGTGTGACAACATATATCCTGTGTCCAGTGTGACGACATATATCCTGTGTCCAGTGTGAAAACAATATATCCTGTGTCCAGTGTCACAAGTCACAACATATATCCTGTGTCCAGTGTGACGACATATATCCTGTGTCCAGTGTGACGACATATATCCTGTGTCCAGCGTGACATATATCCATTGTCCAGTGTGACGACATATATCCTGTGTCCAGTGTGACGACATATATCCAGTGTCCAGTGTGACGACATATATCCTGTGTCCAGTGAGACGACATATATCCTGTGTCCAGTGTGACGACATATATCCTGTGTCCAGTGTGACGACATATATCCTGTGTCCAGTGTGACGACATATATCCAGTGGCCAGTGTGACGACAATATATCCTGTGTCCAGTGTCACAAGTCACAACATATATCATGTGTCCAGTGTGACATGTAATGTGTGCCGGCATATATCCTGTGTCCAGCGTGACATATATCCATTGTCCAGTGTGACGACATATATCCAGTGGCCAGTGTGACGACATATATCCATTGTCCAGTGTGACGACATATATCCTGTGTCCAGTGTGACGACATATATCCTGTGTCCAGTGTGAAGACATATATCCTGTGTCCAGTGTGACGACATATATCCTGTGTCCAGTGTGACGACATATATCCTGTGTCCAGCGTGACATATATCCATTGTCCAGTATGACGACATATATCCTGTGTCCAGTGTGACGACATATATCCTGTGTCCAGCGTGACGACATATATCCTGTGTCCAGCGTGACATATATCCATTGTCCAGCGTGACATATATCCATTGTCCAGTGTGACGACATATATCCTGTGTTCAGTGTGACGACATATATCCTGTGTCCAGCGTGACATATATCCATTGTCCAGTGTGACGACATATATCCATTGTCCAGTGTGACGACATATATCCTGTGTCCAGTGTGACGACATATATCCAGTGTCCAGTGTGACGACATATATCATGTGTCCAGTGTGACGACATATATCCTGTGTCCAGTGTGACGACATATATCCTGTGTCCAGTGTGACTACATATATCCTGTGTCCAGTGTGACGACATATATCCAGTGGCCAGTGAGACGACAATATATCCTGTGTCCAGTGTCACAAGTCACAACATATATCCTGTGTCCAGCGTGACATGTAATGTGTGCCGGCATATATCCTGTGTCCAGCGTGACATATATCCATTGTCCAGTGTGACGACATATATCCTGTGTCCAGTGTGACGACATATATCCTGTGTCCAGTGTGACGACATAGATCCTGTGTCCAGTGTGACGACATATATCCTGTGTCCAGTGTGACGACATATATCCTGTGTCCAGCGTGACATATATCCATTGTCCAGTGTGATGACATATATCCTGTGTCCAGTGTGACAACATATATCCTGTGTCCAGTGTGACGACATATATCCTGTGTCCAGTGTGACAACAATATATCCTGTGTCCAGTGTCACAAGTCACAACATATATCCTGTGTCCAGTGTGACGACATATATCCTGTGTCCAGTGTGACGACATATATCCTGTGTCCAGCGTGACATATATCCATTGTCCAGTGTGACGACATATATCCTGTGTCCAGTGTGACGACATATATCCAGTGTCCAGTGTGACGACATATATCCTGTGTCCAGTGAGACGACATATATCCTGTGTCCAGTGTGACGACATATATCCTGTGTCCAGTGTGACGACATATATCCTGTGTCCAGTGTGACGACATATATCCAGTGGCCAGTGTGACGACAATATATCCTGTGTCCAGTGTCACAAGTCACAACATATATCCTGTGTCCAGTGTGACATGTAATGTGTGCCGGCAATATATCCTGTGTCCAGCGTGACATATATCCATTGTCCAGTGTGACGACATATATCCATTGTCCAGTGTGACGACATATATCCTGTGTCCAGTGTGACGACATATATCCTGTGTCCAGTGTGACGACATATATCCTGTGTCCAGTGTGACGACATATATCCTGTGTCCAGTGTGACGACATATATCCTGTGTCCAGCGTGACATATATCCATTGTCCAGTGTGACGACATATATCCTGTGTCCAGTGTGACGACATATATCCTGTGTCCAGCGTGACGACATATATCCTGTGTCCAGCGTGACATATATCCATTGTCCAGCGTGACATATATCCATTGTCCAGTGTAACGACATATATCCTGTGTTCAGTGTGACGACATATATCCTGTGTCCAGCGTGACATATATCCATTGTCCAGTGTGACGACATATATCCATTGTCCAGTGTGACGACATATATCCTGTGTCCAGTGTGACGACATATATCCTGTGTCCAGCGTGACATATATCCATTGTCCAGTGTGACAACATATATCCTGTGTCCAGTGTGACGACATATATCCTGTGTCCAGTGTGACGACATATATCCTGTGTCCAGTGTGACGACATATATCCTGTGTCCAGTGTGACGACATATATCCTGTGTCCAGTGTGATGACATATATCCTGTGTCCAGTGTGACGACATATATCCTGTGTCCAGTGTGACGACATATATCCTGTGTCCAGTGTGACGACATATATCCTGTGTCCAGCGTGACATATATCCTGTGTCCAGTGTGACGACATATATCCAGTGTCCAGTGTGACGACATATAGCCAGTGTCCAGTGTGACGACATATAGCCAGTGTCCAGTGTGACGACATATATCCTGTGTCCAGTGTGACGACATATATCCTGTGTCCAGTGTGACGACATATATCCAGTGGCCAGTGTGACGACAATATATCCTGTGTCCAGTGTCACAAGTCACAACATATATCCTATGTCCAGTGTGACATGTAATGTGTGCCGGCATATATCCTGTGTCCAGCGTGACATATATACATTGTCCAGTGTGACGACATATATCCTGTGTCCAGTGTGACGACATATATCCTGTGTCCAGTGTGACGACATATATCCTGTGTCCAGCGTGACATATATCCATTGTCCAGTGTGACGACATATATCCTGTGTCCAGTGTGACGACATATATCCTGTGTCCAGTGTGACGACATATATCCTGTGTCCAGTGTGACGACATATATCCTCTGTCCAGTGTGACGACATATATCCTCTGTCCAGTGTGACGACATATATCCTGTGTCCAGCGTGACATATATCCTGTGTCCAGCGTGACATATATCCATTGTCCAGTGTGACGACATATATCCTGTGTCCAGTGTGACGACATATATCCTGTGTCCAGTGTGACGACATATATCCTGTGTCCAGTGTGACGACATATATCCTGTGTCCAGTGTGACGACATATATCCTGTGTCCAGTGTGACGACATATATCCTGTGTCCAGCGTGACATATATCCTGTGTCCAGCGTGACATATATCCATTGTCCAGTGTGACGACATATATCCTGTGTCCAGTGTGACGACATATATCCTGTGTCCAGCGTGACATATATCCATTGTCCAGTGTGACGACATATATCCTGTGTCCAGTGTGACGACATATATCCTGTGTCCAGTGTGACGACATATATCCTGTGTCCAGTGTGACGACATATATCCTGTGTCCAGTGTGACGACATATATCCTGTGTCCAGTGTGACGACATATATCCTGTGTCCAGTGTGACGACATATATCCTGTGTCCAGCGTGACATATATCCTGTGACCAGCGTGACATATATCCATTGTCCAGTGTGACGACATATATCCTGTGTCCAGTGTGACATATATCCATTGTCCAGTGTGACGACATATATCCATTGTCCAGTGTGACAACATATATCCATTGTCCAGTGTGACGACATATATCCTGTGTCCAGTGTGACGACATATATCCTGTGTCCAGTGTGACGACATATATCCTGTGTCCAGTGTGACATATATCCAGTGTCCAGTGTGACAACATATATCCATTGTCCAGTGTGACGACATATATCCTGTGACCAGTGTGACGACATATATCCTGTGTCCAGTGTGACGACATATATCCTGTGTCCAGTGTGACATATATCCAGTGTCCAGTGTGACATATATCCATTGTCCAGTGTGAGACATATATCCTGTGTCCAGTGTGACAACATATATCCAGTGTAACGGGCTGTGCCCAGGGGCAGTGTCCAGTGTAACAGGCTGTGGCCAGTGTAAAAATCAGAAAAATAAATAAAAGTATAAAAAAAAAAAATTTGGGAGGATGATGGAGGAGGAAATAGTGGGAGATCAGCAACCTGATAGAACTTCTGAAGCTGCTACCACCAGTCAGATTCATGATGGCAAGGCCGATGGTCAAAGGCCTAGAGGCCATGTAAAAGCAAAGCAGAAATCTCATTTTACAATGGTCCATAAAAAAAAAATTAAGTCACTTGCGGAGAAAAATAAAATTGCCAATATGCCGTTCACCACACGCAGTGGGAAGGAAAGGCTACGGCCTTGGCCTTTGTTTCTGACTGATGGTACAGCGTCTCAGAAGAATGATGGTAGCCCTTCTGCTACTACAAAAAAAAAGAATGAAAGTTTTTAAGACAAAGGCGAGTTCACAAATGTCACAAATCCCAGATATCCATTTTATGTGATTTTAGAGAATTATCAATGTATTCTGGCTATATGTATTTTAGACATTAAATCTTTTTGTACTAGATCAACCAATCCCTCATTTTTTTCACCCAACTTTACAGGTTTCATTACCTCACTTTTTACAAAGTTATACCAAGCGCAGCTCAACACCCCTTTCTTTTCTTGTTCATTCAGTACAGGACTAACTATCCTGTCCCAGAGCAGCAGCTAGGGAAACACAGCTCCAGCCAGGCGCACCTGCACCCAGACCCACTCTATGTGGTCAGGGTCACCACCACCCCTTTTTCGAGAGTCTAAGTGTGTCTGCGGATGCCATATGTGAGCCGGACCTTTCAAATACTGTTTTTGAAGAGGAGGTTCATTCCACCATTTGCATGCCCTCTGCAAGTGTGTGCAAGAGCATCCCCAGTCAAGATTTTGACCTGGTTATTGAGGATGCTTCTGAGGAATTGGATGTGGATTCTGTTGGTGAAGCTGGCACACAGAGGGATGCGGATGATGACGATGTTGAGGATGATGTTGTTTGTTTTATGGCACCGACGGAGACAGTTGTTGCCCGGGGTGTGGAAAAGCCCATTGTCATGCCAGGGCAAAAGACCAAAAAATCCACCTCGTATATATGGAATTATTTCTACCCAAATCCGGACAACAACTGTCACGCCGTGTGTAGCGTTTGCAAAGCTATTGTAAGTAGAGGTAAGGACGTGCAGCACCTTGGGACCTCCTCACTGTTACGTCATTTGTAGCGCATCCATCAGAAGTTTTTGTCAAAAGAAACTGTGAACAAACATGTAGCAGCCCACCCAGCGTCACCGTCCTGCTCCCCTTTCTCTGTTAACCCCTTACCGCCGCAGCCTGTTTTTGCCTTCCTGACAGAGCCCTTTTTTTCAAATCTGACATGTATCACTTTATGTGGGGATAACTTTTTATTGCTTTTACTTATCCCAGTGATTTTGAGATTGTTTTCTCGTGACACATTGTACTTTAAGTTAGTGGTAAATTTTGGTCGATACAGTCTGTTTTTTTTTTGTGAAAAATACCAAAATGTCGTAAAAATTTTTTAACATTTTGCAATTTGCAAAATGTTACATTTTCTGCTTGTGAGACAAATAATCATACCACTCAAAATAGTTAATAACTAACATAGACCATATGTATACTTTATGTTTCCATCATTATTTCAACCTCCTTTTATTTTTTTTGGACACTAGGGGGCAGCAGAGTCAAAATTATACACATAACACAGAAAACGCTGCAATTGGCTGTTCACATTTGAACAGCCAATCGCAGCGATCGCCGATGGGGGGGACAGCAGACATCGTCCCTCTGTCACCACGTCTATAGACAGTTTAAAGTCATGACGTACATTTATGCCATGTGTCGGGAAGTACATCCCGGCCATGACGTAAATGTACGTCAAATGTCGGGAAGGGGTTAAATCCAAGGTCCTGCAATCTCCTCAAACAACTGCATCATCCCCATCCTCAGAGATTATGGGATTGGGAAGTAGTCCTGCACCCAATGTCATGATCCTGACTGAATCCTCTCCTATCCTGGATTCCTCAGAAGCATCCTTATCAGGTACACCTGTTGCTTCTGCTGCTGCTGGTGCTGCTGGTGCTGCTTCAAGGAAGGGGACCAGGAATGCTAGTCCTGATCACTTAGCCAAGCAACTGACTGTAAGTCAATCCTTTGAAAGGGGGATGAAGTATGCCAGCAGTCACCCCGTTGCACTGACGCCATAACAACTATGTTGGTAATAGACGTGCGTCCAGTATCCGCAATTAATTCTGTGGGTTTTACCCAGTTGCTAGAGATCCTGTGTCCCCGTTACCAAATTCCATCTAGGTTCCACTTCTCCAGGAAGGCAATACCCAGACTGTACACGGACATTAAAAAAAGCGTTGTTACTGTCCTTAAAAATGCCTCTGTACCCACTGTCCACTTAACCACGGATATGTGGACAAGCGGAACAGGGCAAACAAAAGACTACATGTCTGTGACTGCTCACTGGGTGGATGTATTGCCTTCAGCAGCAGCACCAACAGCAGCAGCAGCAAAATCATCTCCCATTGCTATTCAGAGGCAGGCTACACTGTGTATCACCGGTTTCAGTAAAAGACACACAGCGGAAAACCTCCTAGAAAACGGGAAGTCATTGCGCAATGGCTTACCCCACTTGGACTCTCCTCGGGATTTGTGGTATCCGACAATGCCACCAATATTGTGAGTGCATTACATGTGGGCGAATTCCAACATGTCCCATGTTTTGCTCACACAGTAAATTTGGTGGTGCACCATTTCTTGAAAAAGGACAGGGGTGTTCAAGAGATGTTGTCCGTTGTCCGGAAAATTTGTGGACATTTTCGCCATTCTGCAAGTGCGTGCAGGAGATTGCAAGACTTGCAAGAAAAGCTAAATTTGCCCTGCCATCAGCTGAAGCAAGAGGTGGTCACGAGGTGGAATTCCACCCTCTATATGCTTCAGCGGATGGAGGAGCAGCAAAAGGCCATCCAAACCTACACCTCGACCTATGACATAGGGAGAGGAACGGGAATGCACCTGAGTCAAGCTCAGTGGAGAATAATTTTCGTGGTGTGCAAGATCCTGCAGCCCTTTGAGGCTGCTACACGCGAAGTTAGTTCTGACACTGCCAGCTTGAGCCAGGTCATTCCCTTGATAGGCCTTTTGCAAAACCAGTTGGCGAAATTGAAGGAGGAGTTGAAGCACAGTGAATCTGCAAAATATGTAGGACTAGTGGATCATGCTATTAGTTCACTTAGCAAGGATCCAAGGGTCGTCGATCTCTTACAATTAGATCATTATATTTTGGCGACAATACTGGATCCTAGGTTTAAGTCTTACATTGTGTCTTTGTTACCAATGGGAACAAATCTGCAGAGGTGCAAAGACCTCTTGCTCCAAAATTTGTCAGCTGAAGCGGAAAGTGGCAGGCACATACAGATGGCGCGGGTCTTATTATTGCCGCCTATGGCGATGTTTCCGACACACGCCATGGCGCATACATGTAGCGAATCGCCGTGGCGCTTCACGACGAGTGCAATATCACAGACCAACCACCAGATGTCACTTTTAAAAACCTCATTTGCGCATGCGTAAGATTTGTGCTTCAGCGCGTGCATGATGCGCAGGAATTACATGAACTTTATTATACGATGAGCACCTCTCTAATGCCGCTGGCACGAGCGTGATCCAGTCTCTTCAGCCGAGAGTGCATCATGCTGATGCGGACAGAGCGGACAGAGAGGAACTGCAATTTATTTGACTGCTGTGAACGGGAAGAATAAAAATGAGTGAAGAAAAAAAAAATAAACTAAAAAAATGAAACAGTGACTGAGTTTACCATTTGACGTACATGTACGTCATGGCCGGGAGGTACTTCCCGACACATGACGTACATGTACGTCATGGCTTCTAACTGTCACTGCGTCTATAGACGCAGTGACAGTTAGGAGATGTAGCCGCACAGACGCTAATGCGTAACAGCAAACACCGTACTGTAGTTCTAAAGGTTGTACGACACGGACGCTATGCGTCTCAGTATACAGTACAGTATTGTTCTAAAGGCGGCCACAATATTGGAAACTTGGTCACAATATGGTTTTGCAGCATTACATTCACAGTATTGTGCGGTAAGTTACTGATGGGTAGATTTACAGTATGAAGCGGTGATAAGGGAGGAGAAGTGGAAAATGCCGTCCAATCAGCTCCTGACTGTTAAGCTACAGGCTGGGTGTAAATACTGTAGAATCAGTCATGGTAGTATAGTAGTCATTACACTGTACAGTTCTTGGCTGTAGTGTAGTGGTTATCTGCATGGTGTTTCACGCCGGAGACCCGTGTTCGATTACGGCGTTAAACCTTTAATATTATAGTATCAAATTTTACAGTTTTAACTAAGATATAATTATTGACAATATACTGTGTGATTAAAATATAATTATTTATATTTACAGTATAGTATTACATTTTACAGTATATTGTATAAGTAATGTATTACAGTATATAAAAACTACTGATAAACTACTGATAAACTACTGTACCCACTACTCAGCGGCGGGCGCACAGAATGGGACGCTGTTCCGCACAGGACGCACGGCGCATAGGACGCACGGCGCATAGGACGCACGGCGCATAGGACGCACGGCGCACACGCTATTGCAGTATACTGTAGGCGCCATTATCAGTATCACTAGTACTGTACCTGGACCTGTTCAGTATGTCGGACACTGGCAGAGTCAGGAGGGCAAGGCCCTTTGGCAGAGGGGAGCTCCTCACCCTGGTGGCTTGGCGGGACAGGCTCCTGGTCTCTAATCGGGAGATTGTGGAGGCCTACCAGGGGGCCCGTCAAGCCATCAGGGTGAGGTTCCATAGAGACAGGCCAGTTAGGAGCCTCCAGAGGAGATGGTCCGACCTGGTCCGTCGGGACCCTCAACTGCTGGACTCCCTCAGGCAAAGTAAGTACTGTACATACCTGTACAATGTTGAGTGCTATTGTATACAGTATTTTTTACTTGTTGCCATGGGGGATTTTACAGTATACTGTACCTGTATTTTTTTTAATGTGCTGATTGCTGTACAACTGTTCAGGTAGATTTTACAGAACTTGCTATTAGAATTAGAATTTAGAATTAGGGGGTGTGTCATTCTCCACCTGAAGGGTGTGTCTACAGTACTTCCATACAGTACACTACTGTACTGTACATGGAGATACTGTATTGTGTGTGGGGGGGGCGCTGACCTGGACAGAGAGGTTTTTTTGGACCGGGTCTGAGAGCGCCAGAGTCAGCTGTTCAGCAGTGGTATTGATACAGATTTGGGGGGAGCAGTATTAGACAGGTCCTTCTGAGCATTGTTCCGCTCTCCAACTCCAGGGCCTGGACCCCACTTCTTACATTCCCATTCCTGCAGCCACCAGACCTGGTTTCCAGCCCATGGTTGGGGTGATGTCAACATGTTAACCCCCGGAATCCATGGCAGATCATGTACTGTACAGTAAATTCTTTGCAATGAGCATGTTAATCCCTTCCAGAGTGTGCAACACCTGGAAGACCAGGTTCATCCCATGGCAACGAGCATGTTAACCCCCTAATATGCAATGAGCATTATAGTGTGTGTAGTAATGGGTAATGGACATTATGGAATGTGGTAAAATACTGTACATACTGTACTGTAATACAGTAGGTACAGTATTTTGGTGTACAGTATGGCATAATGTGTAGGACTAATGAGAGAGAGATGGAGATTGCTGCTACAGTACTGTGCAGTAATTCAGGGAGTCTCCTGCTGAAGAGGGAAGGCAACTACTGTATGCTGTACAGTACATGCTTGTTGCCATGGGTGATTTCCTACAGCATTGGTTTTCATGACATACTGTACAGTACTGTACAGTAAATTGTGGGCCCTTACAAACTTTTGATATGGGGCCTACAAATACTGTATCTGCAGTAATTACAGTATGCCTTACGCACTGTATTTCTTATTTTTCCAGGTATCAGCAGGATGACGCTGCAGGAGAGACATCACCGCCACTGTAAGTACAGTACAGTATACTGTATACAGTACAGAGCGGAACATTGCATATTGACTTTCAAACATGTGGGATACTGTACAGGACCACAGCATTTCATCCCTCCTGGAATGGGTCATTTTGGCAGGTACTGTACTGTACTGTACTGTTATGTACTGCACAGTACAGTATGTACTGTAGTGTTGATACAGTACCTTAACACATTGTACTTTATAGTACAGTATGTTCGTGTTAGAGAATATACAGTACTGTACAGCACAGTAGTTTTTTTGTGTGCTTTTCCGCAGTCCCAGTGGATGTCGCAGACGTGCCCCGTCGCAGGCGTGCCCCCCCTTCTCGCCGTCAACAGCGGCCAGCCGCCGTCGAGGAGTCTCCGAGCGTGGTTGGTAAGTACTGTTCTGTACAGTATAAACTTTCTATAGGCATACTGTACCTGTGTTGTGTAACCAGTTGTACTGTACTTCCCTTTACCAAACCAATACAGTATGTACTGTAACTCTAATAACCTTAATAACCTTAACCCATGTGCACTGCAGGTGAGGCAGGTGTTACTGTACTTGCGCAGAGAGAATTACAGTATGTACTGTACAGTAGATTTGGGTGTGTCATTTTGCACTGCCTCGCCTGCTGTGCACATGGGTTTGTCCATCTACTGTGGGGAGGATTTTGTCAGAGAGTGAAGCAGAGTAAGGGCATCAGTTCCTGCTGGAGCCTGTTCAAAAATACCCCTGCTTGCACGATACAGCCTCTTTATTTTGTCCTTTTTTTTTTTTACATTTGCAGCTCCAGAAAGCCTCCCTGCCGCCACCGAAGAGGAGAGGGCCACCTCTGCCCCCACCCAGCTGGAGGAGGAGTCTCTGAGCGCGGTTGGTAAGTATTGTACAGTATAACACCAGGGCTCTCACCATCTGTACCGGAAAGTATTTTTGAACAGGCTCCAGCATGTACTGAGGCCCTTGTTCTTCTTCACTCTCTGACAAAATCCTTCTTGGATGGACAAACCCATGTGCACTGCAGGTGAGGCAGGTGTTACTGTACTTGCGCAGAGAGAATTACAGTATGTACTGTACAGTAGATTTGGGTGTGTCATTTTGCACTGCCTCGCCTGCTGTGCACATGGGTTTGTCCATCTACTGTGGGGAGGATTTTGTCAGAGAGTGAAGCAGAGTAAGGGCATCAGTTCCTGCTGGAGCCTGTTCAAAAATACCCCTGCTTGCACGATACAGCCTCTTTATTTTGTCCTTCTTTTTTTTTTTACATTTGCAGCTCCAGAAAGCCTCCCTGCCGCCACCGAAGAGGAGAGGGCCACCTCTGCTCCCACCCAGCTGGAGGAGGAGTCTCTGAGCGCGGTTGGTAAGTATTGTACAGTATAACACCAGGGCTCTCACCATCTGTACCGGAAAGTATTTTTGAACAGGCTCCAGCATGTACTGTACTGAGGCCCTTGTTCTTCTTCACTCTCTGACAAAATCCTTCTTGGATGGACAAACCCATGTGCACTGCAGGTGAGGCAGGTGTTACTGTACTTGCGCAGAGAGAACTACAGTATGTACTGTACAGTAGATTTGGGTGTGTCATTTTATACTGCCTCGCCTGCTGTGCACATGGGTTTGTCCATCTACTGTGGGGAGGATTTTGTCAGAGAGTGAAGCAGAGTAAGGGCATCAGTTCCTGCTGGAGCCTGTTCAAAAATACCCCTGCTTGCACGATACAGCCTCTTTATTTTGTCCTTCTTTTTTTTTTTTACATTTGCAGCTCCAGAAAGCCTCCCTGCCGCCACCGAAGAGGAGAGGGCCACCTCTGCTCCCACCCAGCTGGAGGAGGAGTCTCTGAGCGCGGTTGGTAAGTATTGTACAGTATAACACCAGGGCTCTCACCATCTGTACCGGAAAGTATTTTTGAACAGGCTCCAGCATGTACTGTACTGAGGCCCTTGTTCTTCTTCACTCTCTGACAAAATCCTTCTTGGATGGACAAACCCATGTGCACTGCAGGTGAGGCAGGTGTTACTGTACTTGCGCAGAGAGAACTACAGTATGTACTGTACAGTAGATTTGGGTGTGTCATTTTGCACTGCCTCGCCTGCTGTGCACATGGGTTTGTCCATCTACTGTGGGGAGGATTTTGTCAGAGAGTGAAGCAGAGTAAGGGCATCAGTTCCTGCTGGAGCCTGTTCAAAAATACCCCTGCTTGCACGATACAGCCTCTTTATTTTGTCCTTTTTTTTTTTACATTTGCAGCTCCAGAAAGCCTCCCCGCCGAAATGCAGCAGGAGGAGGGTGACCCCGAAGGGGGCAGCCAGAGCTCTGGCAGCGGTAATCATTCTTACTGTATTGTTACAGTTACTATTATCTGGCAGTACAGTATACTGTACTGTGCTACTGTACATTACTTTACTGTATTAATGTTATTTTTTTTTTACACTTTTTTTCTACACAGGACGTCTGGTCATAGACACGGACGTGGGGGAGGAGGAGGAAGAGCAGGCGGAGGAGGGGCAGGTCCCCAGCACAAATGGTAAGTATTGTACAGTATAACACCAGGGCTCTCACCATCTGTACCGGAAAGTATTTTTGAACAGGCTCCAGCATGTACTGAGGCCCTTGTTCTTCTTCACTCTCTGACAAAATCCTTCTTGGATGGACAAACCCATGTGCACTGCAGGTGAGGCAGGTGTTACTGTACTTGCGCAGAGAGAATTACAGTATGTACTGTACAGTAGATTTGGGTGTGTCATTTTGCACTGCCTCGCCTGCTGTGCACATGGGTTTGTCCATCTACTGTGGGGAGGATTTTGTCAGAGAGTGAAGCAGAGTAAGGGCATCAGTTCCTGCTGGAGCCTGTTCAAAAATACCCCTGCTTGCACGATACAGCCTCTTTATTTTGTCCTTTTTTTTTTTACATTTGCAGCTCCAGAAAGCCTCCCTGCCGCCACCCAGGAGGAGAGGGCCACCTCTGCCCCCACCCAGCTGGAGGAGTCGCAGCAGAGCCCAGACAACTCTGATAGTGGTAATCATTGTTATGGTCACTATTTTCTACTATTATTTAACTGTATACTGTATGACGATACTTGATACGTACTCCATCTTTTACACACAGGACGCCTGGTAATTGATACCAGTGAGGAGGAGGAGGAGCAGGAGTTGCCCAGTGCAGATGGTAAGTACAGTATTGTACTGTACAACAGCACACCGCATGTACCGGATATTACAGTAATTGTGGGCCCAACATGTGTACTTAATCACATCTGTGGGCCCACCATGTGAACCCTCTAATACTGTACAGTACTGTACATACTGTACAGCAGGGGTGGCCAAACCTTTCCTCAAGATCTACAGTACCAACAGTTCATGTTTTTCAGGCAACCCGTGGATCTGTATAGTAGGAATGAATGCAGCAGGTTTGAAAATGTGACAGTTACTGTACTGTAGTAATGACTGCAGCTGTGCTCCAGCTTGGTGATATGGAAAACCTGGACCGTTGGTAGATCTTGAGGACCGGTTTGTCCGCCCCTGCTGTACAGCAAAGTACAGTACAGTACTTGTGGTGCCCACATGTGTGCCATATACTGCACAGTACTGTACAGTAACTGTGGGTCCACCTTGTGTAACGGAAAATACTGTATAGTACAGTACAGTATCTGTGGGACCGACATGTGTACTGTGTAACACCTGCTTCACTCTCTGGCAAAATCCTTCTTACTGTAGATGGACAAACCCATGTGCTCATCAGGGGCCAGATTCTATAAGCTTCAAAAGAGATAAGTTTCACAGTGATAAACAGCCAGCCAATCAGCTCCTGCCTGTTATTTTTCAAACACAGTCTGTGACATGGCAGGTAGGAGCTGATTGGCTGGCTGTTTATCACTGTGAAACTTATCACTTTTAAAGCTTATAGAATCTGGCCCCTGGTGAGGCAGTGTTACTATACAGTACTTGTGCAGTTAGATTTGGGTGTGTCATTTTGCACTGCCTCCCCTGCAGTGCACATGGGTTTGTCCATCTACTGTAGGAAGCAGAATAAGGGCATCAGTTCCTGCTGGAGCCTGTTGAAAAACACCCCTGCTTGAGATTATACTGTACAGTGTCTTTATTTCGTCTTTTTTGTACATTTGCAGCATCTGAAAGCTTCCCCCCCCACCTCGAGGAGAGGGCCACCCTCGCCGCCACCCTGCCGGAGCCTAGTCCAAGCGCGGTCGGTAAGTACAGTATTGTAGGTACTGTACAGTACTGGTGTAATGCTGTATCTGCACGCCCGATATTATTGTAGGATTGTACTGTATGCCTTAATTTAAGGCATACAGTACAATCCGATTCAATGTGATTATCGCATCGCATCACATGCGCCCAAATTGTATGCGATGCGATTTTCCATACGATTCAACATACAGTAGAATTGTATGGGAAAAAGGGTCCATGTCATTGTGTGTACCTTATACGGTACCTACTGTACTGTATCTGGGGTCCAACCATGTGGCACATCTGGATGCCTCAGCCAAAATAGATTTTGGTGACCATAACACTGTACAGTAAATTACAATATGTTGCAAACTAACCTCTTTTTCTGTTCTTTTCTGCAGTCCCACCCATCCACATGACCCTCCGCCCCCGCCCCCGCAGACCAACCGAACCATCCCACCCCAGGCCAGTGGCAGCTGGTAAGTACTGTACAGTACTGTACATTACTCTGATTTCATCTGGGACAGAGACAGCATGGAGTCACTGAAAAAGGGGCTACTGTACATGGATTATACTGTCCATACAACTTCCCCTCTCCTCCCAGCATGGCGACTAGGCCAATCCCGGGGCATTTTTTCAATCCCATGATTCGGGATTGAAAAATGCCAGATCCCGGGATTCCCGGGATCCCGGGATTGGCTCCCCATTAAAAAAAAAAAAAAAACTCCCCGGCCGCACCGCATATCTACTGTACTTACTTTTTCAAACACAGTCTGTGACATGGCAGGTAGGAGCTGATTGGCTGGCTGTTTATCACTGTGAAACTTATCACTTTTAAAGCTTATAGAATCGGGCCCCTGGTGAGGCAGTGTTACTATACAGTACTTGTGCAGTTAGATTTGGGTGTGTCATTTTGCACTGCCTCCCCTGCAGTGCACATGGGTTTGTCCATCTACTGTAGGAAGCAGAATAAGGGCATCAGTTCCTGCTGGAGCCTGTTGAAAAACACCCCTGCTTGAGATTATACTGTACAGTGTCTTTATTTCGTCTTTTTTGTACATTTGCAGCATCTGAAAGCTTCCCCCCCCACCTCGAGGAGAGGGCCACCCTCGCCGCCACCCTGCCGGAGCCTAGTCCAAGCGCGGTCGGTAAGTACAGTATTGTAGGTACTGTACAGTACTGGTGTAATGCTGTATCTGCACGCCCGATATTATTGTAGGATTGTACTGTATGCCTTAATTTAAGGCATACAGTACAATCCGATTCAATGTGATTATCGCATCGCATCACATGCGCCCAAATTGTATGCGATGCGATTTTCCATACGATTCAACATACAGTAGAATTGTATGGGAAAAAGGGTCCATGTCATTGTGTGTACCTTATACGGTACCTACTGTACTGTATCTGGGGTCCAACCATGTGGCACATCTGGATGCCTCAGCCAAAATAGATTTTGGTGACCATAACACTGTACAGTAAATTACAATATGTTGCAAACTAACCTCTTTTTCTGTTCTTTTCTGCAGTCCCACCCATCCACATGACCCTCCGCCCCCGCCCCCGCAGACCAACCGAACCATCCCACCCCAGGCCAGTGGCAGCTGGTAAGTACTGTACAGTACTGTACATTACTCTGATTTCATCTGGGACAGAGACAGCATGGAGTCACTGAAAAAGGGGCTACTGTACATGGATTATACTGTCCATACGACTTCCCCTCTCCTCCCAGCATGGCGACTAGGGTGGCCAATCCCGGGGCATTTTTTCAATCCCATGATTCGGGATTGAAAAATGCCAGATCCCGGGATTCCCGGGATCCCGGGATTGGCTCCCCATTAAAAAAAAAAAAAAAACTCCCCGGCCGCCCCGCATATCTACTGTACTTACTGTACTGTACATTGCGGTGCGGCCGGGGAGCCTGTCGGGGGGGGCGGGCGGGCTGTGGCGGTGAGCGGTGGGCGTCGGGAGGGATGTCCGGCGTCCTGCGGGGGGCGGGGGCGGCGTCCTTGGCTCTGCGCAGCGTGACCTCTGCAAACAAACCTACAGTTTTTCACTGTACTGTACTTTGCATTTTCACAGACAACCGTGAGAGGCTGCGGCTTCTCTGGCCACTTTTCCATCGGATGATTCGGTTTGTCTGCAGAGCTGTGGCAAACAGCCATCCTCGCCCCGAGGACCCAGTATCCAGAGGTAAATCATATTGCACTGTACTGTAGGTACAGTAGTAACTGGAATGCTGATTTTTGTGACCTCTAGATTTTTGTGACCTTAAATTTAGGCAGACACGATAATCTCGTCGATCACATCACATCCGACCAAATCGCATGTGATGCAACCAACGCGATCGTCCCTATTTTTCCATAGGATGCAATGTTAAAATGGACTGAGTCCATTTTAACATACAGTACGTAGAATTTTATCGGAAAAAAGGGACCTGTTCATTTCCCTACTATCGAACTACGCACGGAGTTGGATATACTGTACTGTAAACCTGGCCAAGCCCGAAGCGTGGCGCCCCACGATAGAGCGTGGAATACTGTACTTTTTAACGAATCCGCGTGTGCTCGCCACGCTTCGGGTTTACAGTACAGTATATCCAACTCCATGTGTACTGTAATTGGATAGTAGGGAAATGAAAAGGTCCCTTTTTCCCCTATGTTTCTATACTGTACTGTAGTTACAGTACAGTACTGTACTGTATGTTTCTTAAAGTACAGTAGTTTTTTGCTTACTGTATCGTACAGTAATACTACAGTATCCTTTTTATTCCCCAACAGAAAACTTCCATCGCACCATGGCCAACGTAGAAGCCATCATGCACCAGCTCGTGGACCATGCTTTTACGGTGACCTTCCAACGGCTGTAATTTTTTATTTTTTATTTATGCTGTACATAAAAGGGTTTACTGTATGTTCACTACTGTAGTATTGTCTCTTTATTGACAGCACATGTGCGACAAGGGATATACTGTACAGTACAGTAGTCCAATCAGTGGGGAAAAGGTTACAAGGTGAGGAAGACACAAATTTTTTTTTTTGGAATTTTTTATTTTTTTGGGTTGGAGGGATGGAGGGGGTTACCATTACTTTGGAACACTGACACACACAGAGGTACTGTACAGTAAGCCTGCTGAAGGAAAATATTGGATGCAGTGGGGAAAAAGGTAACCACGACACAGAACAAGAAAAACCATGTTAACAAAACACACAACTTTTTTTTTGCTTTTTGGAATTTTGTATTTTTTGGGTTTTTTTTCCCTTTTTTGGAGGGATGGAGGGGGTTACCATTACTTTGGAACACTGACACACACCGAGGTAAGCCTGCTGAAGGAAAATATTGGATGCAGTGGGGAAAAAGGTAACCACGACACAGAACAAGAAAAACCATGTTAACAAAACACACAACTTTTTTTTTGCTTTTTGGAATTTTGTATTTTTTGGTTTTTTTTTCCCTTTTTTGGAGGGATGGAGGGGGTTACCATTACTTTGGAACACTGACACACACCGAGGTAAGCCTGCTGAAGGAAAATATTGGATGCAGTGGGGAAAAAGGTAACCACAACACAGAACAAGAAAAACCATGTTAACAAAACACACAACTTTTTTTTTGCTTTTTGGAATTTTGTATTTTTTGTGGAAAAGCCCATTGTCATGCCAGGGCAAAAGACCAAAAAATCCACCTCGTATATATGGAATTATTTCTACCCAAATCCGGACAACAACTGTCACGCCGTGTGTAGCGTTTGCAAAGCTATTGTAAGTAGAGGTAAGGACGTGCAGCACCTTGGGACCTCCTCACTGTTACGTCATTTGTAGCGCATCCATCAGAAGTTTTTGTCAAAAGAAACTGTGAACAAACATGTAGCAGCCCACCCAGCGTCACCGTCCTGCTCCCCTTTCTCTGTTAACCCCTTACCGCCGCAGCCTGTTTTTGCCTTCCTGACAGAGCCCTTTTTTTCAAATCTGACATGTATCACTTTATGTGGGGATAACTTTTTATTGCTTTTACTTATCCCAGTGATTTTGAGATTGTTTTCTCGTGACACATTGTACTTTAAGTTAGTGGTAAATTTTGGTCGATACAGTCTGTTTTTTTTTTGTGAAAAATACCAAAATGTCGTAAAAATTTTTTAACATTTTGCAATTTGCAAAATGTTACATTTTCTGCTTGTGAGACAAATAATCATACCACTCAAAATAGTTAATAACTAACATAGACCATATGTATACTTTATGTTTCCATCATTATTTCAACCTCCTTTTATTTTTTTTGGACACTAGGGGGCAGCAGAGTCAAAATTATACACATAACACAGAAAACGCTGCAATTGGCTGTTCACATTTGAACAGCCAATCGCAGCGATCGCCGATGGGGGGGACAGCAGACATCGTCCCTCTGTCACCACGTCTATAGACAGTTTAAAGTCATGACGTACATTTATGCCATGTGTCGGGAAGTACATCCCGGCCATGACGTAAATGTACGTCAAATGTCGGGAAGGGGTTAAATCCAAGGTCCTGCAATCTCCTCAAACAACTGCATCATCCCCATCCTCAGAGATTATGGGATTGGGAAGTAGTCCTGCACCCAATGTCATGATCCTGACTGAATCCTCTCCTATCCTGGATTCCTCAGAAGCATCCTTATCAGGTACACCTGTTGCTTCTGCTGCTGCTGGTGCTGCTGGTGCTGCTTCAAGGAAGGGGACCAGGAATGCTAGTCCTGATCACTTAGCCAAGCAACTGACTGTAAGTCAATCCTTTGAAAGGGGGATGAAGTATGCCAGCAGTCACCCCGTTGCACTGACGCCATAACAACTATGTTGGTAATAGACGTGCGTCCAGTATCCGCAATTAATTCTGTGGGTTTTACCCAGTTGCTAGAGATCCTGTGTCCCCGTTACCAAATTCCATCTAGGTTCCACTTCTCCAGGAAGGCAATACCCAGACTGTACACGGACATTAAAAAAAGCGTTGTTACTGTCCTTAAAAATGCCTCTGTACCCACTGTCCACTTAACCACGGATATGTGGACAAGCGGAACAGGGCAAACAAAAGACTACATGTCTGTGACTGCTCACTGGGTGGATGTATTGCCTTCAGCAGCAGCACCAACAGCAGCAGCAGCAAAATCATCTCCCATTGCTATTCAGAGGCAGGCTACACTGTGTATCACCGGTTTCAGTAAAAGACACACAGCGGAAAACCTCCTAGAAAACGGGAAGTCATTGCGCAATGGCTTACCCCACTTGGACTCTCCTCGGGATTTGTGGTATCCGACAATGCCACCAATATTGTGAGTGCATTACATGTGGGCGAATTCCAACATGTCCCATGTTTTGCTCACACAGTAAATTTGGTGGTGCACCATTTCTTGAAAAAGGACAGGGGTGTTCAAGAGATGTTGTCCGTTGTCCGGAAAATTTGTGGACATTTTCGCCATTCTGCAAGTGCGTGCAGGAGATTGCAAGACTTGCAAGAAAAGCTAAATTTGCCCTGCCATCAGCTGAAGCAAGAGGTGGTCACGAGGTGGAATTCCACCCTCTATATGCTTCAGCGGATGGAGGAGCAGCAAAAGGCCATCCAAACCTACACCTCGACCTATGACATAGGGAGAGGAACGGGAATGCACCTGAGTCAAGCTCAGTGGAGAATAATTTTCGTGGTGTGCAAGATCCTGCAGCCCTTTGAGGCTGCTACACGCGAAGTTAGTTCTGACACTGCCAGCTTGAGCCAGGTCATTCCCTTGATAGGCCTTTTGCAAAACCAGTTGGCGAAATTGAAGGAGGAGTTGAAGCACAGTGAATCTGCAAAATATGTAGGACTAGTGGATCATGCTATTAGTTCACTTAGCAAGGATCCAAGGGTCGTCGATCTCTTACAATTAGATCATTATATTTTGGCGACAATACTGGATCCTAGGTTTAAGTCTTACATTGTGTCTTTGTTACCAATGGGAACAAATCTGCAGAGGTGCAAAGACCTCTTGCTCCAAAATTTGTCAGCTGAAGCGGAAAGTGGCAGGCACATACAGATGGCGCGGGTCTTATTATTGCCGCCTATGGCGATGTTTCCGACACACGCCATGGCGCATACATGTAGCGAATCGCCGTGGCGCTTCACGACGAGTGCAATATCACAGACCAACCACCAGATGTCACTTTTAAAAACCTCATTTGCGCATGCGTAAGATTTGTGCTTCAGCGCGTGCATGATGCGCAGGAATTACATGAACTTTATTATACGATGAGCACCTCTCTAATGCCGCTGGCACGAGCGTGATCCAGTCTCTTCAGCCGAGAGTGCATCATGCTGATGCGGACAGAGCGGACAGAGAGGAACTGCAATTTATTTGACTGCTGTGAACGGGAAGAATAAAAATGAGTGAAGAAAAAAAAAATAAACTAAAAAAATGAAACAGTGACTGAGTTTACCATTTGACGTACATGTACGTCATGGCCGGGAGGTACTTCCCGACACATGACGTACATGTACGTCATGGCTTCTAACTGTCACTGCGTCTATAGACGCAGTGACAGTTAGGAGATGTAGCCGCACAGACGCTAATGCGTAACAGCAAACACCGTACTGTAGTTCTAAAGGTTGTACGACACGGACGCTATGCGTCTCAGTATACAGTACAGTATTGTTCTAAAGGCGGCCACAATATTGGAAACTTGGTCACAATATGGTTTTGCAGCATTACATTCACAGTATTGTGCGGTAAGTTACTGATGGGTAGATTTACAGTATGAAGCGGTGATAAGGGAGGAGAAGTGGAAAATGCCGTCCAATCAGCTCCTGACTGTTAAGCTACAGGCTGGGTGTAAATACTGTAGAATCAGTCATGGTAGTATAGTAGTCATTACACTGTACAGTTCTTGGCTGTAGTGTAGTGGTTATCTGCATGGTGTTTCACGCCGGAGACCCGTGTTCGATTACGGCGTTAAACCTTTAATATTATAGTATCAAATTTTACAGTTTTAACTAAGATATAATTATTGACAATATACTGTGTGATTAAAATATAATTATTTATATTTACAGTATAGTATTACATTTTACAGTATATTGTATAAGTAATGTATTACAGTATATAAAAACTACTGATAAACTACTGATAAACTACTGTACCCACTACTCAGCGGCGGGCGCACAGAATGGGACGCTGTTCCGCACAGGACGCACGGCGCATAGGACGCACGGCGCATAGGACGCACGGCGCATAGGACGCACGGCGCACACGCTATTGCAGTATACTGTAGGCGCCATTATCAGTATCACTAGTACTGTACCTGGACCTGTTCAGTATGTCGGACACTGGCAGAGTCAGGAGGGCAAGGCCCTTTGGCAGAGGGGAGCTCCTCACCCTGGTGGCTTGGCGGGACAGGCTCCTGGTCTCTAATCGGGAGATTGTGGAGGCCTACCAGGGGGCCCGTCAAGCCATCAGGGTGAGGTTCCATAGAGACAGGCCAGTTAGGAGCCTCCAGAGGAGATGGTCCGACCTGGTCCGTCGGGACCCTCAACTGCTGGACTCCCTCAGGCAAAGTAAGTACTGTACATACCTGTACAATGTTGAGTGCTATTGTATACAGTATTTTTTACTTGTTGCCATGGGGGATTTTACAGTATACTGTACCTGTATTTTTTTTAATGTGCTGATTGCTGTACAACTGTTCAGGTAGATTTTACAGAACTTGCTATTAGAATTAGAATTTAGAATTAGGGGGTGTGTCATTCTCCACCTGAAGGGTGTGTCTACAGTACTTCCATACAGTACACTACTGTACTGTACATGGAGATACTGTATTGTGTGTGGGGGGGGCGCTGACCTGGACAGAGAGGTTTTTTTGGACCGGGTCTGAGAGCGCCAGAGTCAGCTGTTCAGCAGTGGTATTGATACAGATTTGGGGGGAGCAGTATTAGACAGGTCCTTCTGAGCATTGTTCCGCTCTCCAACTCCAGGGCCTGGACCCCACTTCTTACATTCCCATTCCTGCAGCCACCAGACCTGGTTTCCAGCCCATGGTTGGGGTGATGTCAACATGTTAACCCCCGGAATCCATGGCAGATCATGTACTGTACAGTAAATTCTTTGCAATGAGCATGTTAATCCCTTCCAGAGTGTGCAACACCTGGAAGACCAGGTTCATCCCATGGCAACGAGCATGTTAACCCCCTAATATGCAATGAGCATTATAGTGTGTGTAGTAATGGGTAATGGACATTATGGAATGTGGTAAAATACTGTACATACTGTACTGTAATACAGTAGGTACAGTATTTTGGTGTACAGTATGGCATAATGTGTAGGACTAATGAGAGAGAGATGGAGATTGCTGCTACAGTACTGTGCAGTAATTCAGGGAGTCTCCTGCTGAAGAGGGAAGGCAACTACTGTATGCTGTACAGTACATGCTTGTTGCCATGGGTGATTTCCTACAGCATTGGTTTTCATGACATACTGTACAGTACTGTACAGTAAATTGTGGGCCCTTACAAACTTTTGATATGGGGCCTACAAATACTGTATCTGCAGTAATTACAGTATGCCTTACGCACTGTATTTCTTATTTTTCCAGGTATCAGCAGGATGACGCTGCAGGAGAGACATCACCGCCACTGTAAGTACAGTACAGTATACTGTATACAGTACAGAGCGGAACATTGCATATTGACTTTCAAACATGTGGGATACTGTACAGGACCACAGCATTTCATCCCTCCTGGAATGGGTCATTTTGGCAGGTACTGTACTGTACTGTACTGTTATGTACTGCACAGTACAGTATGTACTGTAGTGTTGATACAGTACCTTAACACATTGTACTTTATAGTACAGTATGTTCGTGTTAGAGAATATACAGTACTGTACAGCACAGTAGTTTTTTTGTGTGCTTTTCCGCAGTCCCAGTGGATGTCGCAGACGTGCCCCGTCGCAGGCGTGCCCCCCCTTCTCGCCGTCAACAGCGGCCAGCCGCCGTCGAGGAGTCTCCGAGCGTGGTTGGTAAGTACTGTTCTGTACAGTATAAACTTTCTATAGGCATACTGTACCTGTGTTGTGTAACCAGTTGTACTGTACTTCCCTTTACCAAACCAATACAGTATGTACTGTAACTCTAATAACCTTAATAACCTTAACCCATGTGCACTGCAGGTGAGGCAGGTGTTACTGTACTTGCGCAGAGAGAATTACAGTATGTACTGTACAGTAGATTTGGGTGTGTCATTTTGCACTGCCTCGCCTGCTGTGCACATGGGTTTGTCCATCTACTGTGGGGAGGATTTTGTCAGAGAGTGAAGCAGAGTAAGGGCATCAGTTCCTGCTGGAGCCTGTTCAAAAATACCCCTGCTTGCACGATACAGCCTCTTTATTTTGTCCTTTTTTTTTTTTACATTTGCAGCTCCAGAAAGCCTCCCTGCCGCCACCGAAGAGGAGAGGGCCACCTCTGCCCCCACCCAGCTGGAGGAGGAGTCTCTGAGCGCGGTTGGTAAGTATTGTACAGTATAACACCAGGGCTCTCACCATCTGTACCGGAAAGTATTTTTGAACAGGCTCCAGCATGTACTGAGGCCCTTGTTCTTCTTCACTCTCTGACAAAATCCTTCTTGGATGGACAAACCCATGTGCACTGCAGGTGAGGCAGGTGTTACTGTACTTGCGCAGAGAGAATTACAGTATGTACTGTACAGTAGATTTGGGTGTGTCATTTTGCACTGCCTCGCCTGCTGTGCACATGGGTTTGTCCATCTACTGTGGGGAGGATTTTGTCAGAGAGTGAAGCAGAGTAAGGGCATCAGTTCCTGCTGGAGCCTGTTCAAAAATACCCCTGCTTGCACGATACAGCCTCTTTATTTTGTCCTTCTTTTTTTTTTTACATTTGCAGCTCCAGAAAGCCTCCCTGCCGCCACCGAAGAGGAGAGGGCCACCTCTGCTCCCACCCAGCTGGAGGAGGAGTCTCTGAGCGCGGTTGGTAAGTATTGTACAGTATAACACCAGGGCTCTCACCATCTGTACCGGAAAGTATTTTTGAACAGGCTCCAGCATGTACTGTACTGAGGCCCTTGTTCTTCTTCACTCTCTGACAAAATCCTTCTTGGATGGACAAACCCATGTGCACTGCAGGTGAGGCAGGTGTTACTGTACTTGCGCAGAGAGAACTACAGTATGTACTGTACAGTAGATTTGGGTGTGTCATTTTATACTGCCTCGCCTGCTGTGCACATGGGTTTGTCCATCTACTGTGGGGAGGATTTTGTCAGAGAGTGAAGCAGAGTAAGGGCATCAGTTCCTGCTGGAGCCTGTTCAAAAATACCCCTGCTTGCACGATACAGCCTCTTTATTTTGTCCTTCTTTTTTTTTTTTACATTTGCAGCTCCAGAAAGCCTCCCTGCCGCCACCGAAGAGGAGAGGGCCACCTCTGCTCCCACCCAGCTGGAGGAGGAGTCTCTGAGCGCGGTTGGTAAGTATTGTACAGTATAACACCAGGGCTCTCACCATCTGTACCGGAAAGTATTTTTGAACAGGCTCCAGCATGTACTGTACTGAGGCCCTTGTTCTTCTTCACTCTCTGACAAAATCCTTCTTGGATGGACAAACCCATGTGCACTGCAGGTGAGGCAGGTGTTACTGTACTTGCGCAGAGAGAACTACAGTATGTACTGTACAGTAGATTTGGGTGTGTCATTTTGCACTGCCTCGCCTGCTGTGCACATGGGTTTGTCCATCTACTGTGGGGAGGATTTTGTCAGAGAGTGAAGCAGAGTAAGGGCATCAGTTCCTGCTGGAGCCTGTTCAAAAATACCCCTGCTTGCACGATACAGCCTCTTTATTTTGTCCTTTTTTTTTTTACATTTGCAGCTCCAGAAAGCCTCCCCGCCGAAATGCAGCAGGAGGAGGGTGACCCCGAAGGGGGCAGCCAGAGCTCTGGCAGCGGTAATCATTCTTACTGTATTGTTACAGTTACTATTATCTGGCAGTACAGTATACTGTACTGTGCTACTGTACATTACTTTACTGTATTAATGTTATTTTTTTTTTACACTTTTTTTCTACACAGGACGTCTGGTCATAGACACGGACGTGGGGGAGGAGGAGGAAGAGCAGGCGGAGGAGGGGCAGGTCCCCAGCACAAATGGTAAGTATTGTACAGTATAACACCAGGGCTCTCACCATCTGTACCGGAAAGTATTTTTGAACAGGCTCCAGCATGTACTGAGGCCCTTGTTCTTCTTCACTCTCTGACAAAATCCTTCTTGGATGGACAAACCCATGTGCACTGCAGGTGAGGCAGGTGTTACTGTACTTGCGCAGAGAGAATTACAGTATGTACTGTACAGTAGATTTGGGTGTGTCATTTTGCACTGCCTCGCCTGCTGTGCACATGGGTTTGTCCATCTACTGTGGGGAGGATTTTGTCAGAGAGTGAAGCAGAGTAAGGGCATCAGTTCCTGCTGGAGCCTGTTCAAAAATACCCCTGCTTGCACGATACAGCCTCTTTATTTTGTCCTTTTTTTTTTTACATTTGCAGCTCCAGAAAGCCTCCCTGCCGCCACCCAGGAGGAGAGGGCCACCTCTGCCCCCACCCAGCTGGAGGAGTCGCAGCAGAGCCCAGACAACTCTGATAGTGGTAATCATTGTTATGGTCACTATTTTCTACTATTATTTAACTGTATACTGTATGACGATACTTGATACGTACTCCATCTTTTACACACAGGACGCCTGGTAATTGATACCAGTGAGGAGGAGGAGGAGCAGGAGTTGCCCAGTGCAGATGGTAAGTACAGTATTGTACTGTACAACAGCACACCGCATGTACCGGATATTACAGTAATTGTGGGCCCAACATGTGTACTTAATCACATCTGTGGGCCCACCATGTGAACCCTCTAATACTGTACAGTACTGTACATACTGTACAGCAGGGGTGGCCAAACCTTTCCTCAAGATCTACAGTACCAACAGTTCATGTTTTTCAGGCAACCCGTGGATCTGTATAGTAGGAATGAATGCAGCAGGTTTGAAAATGTGACAGTTACTGTACTGTAGTAATGACTGCAGCTGTGCTCCAGCTTGGTGATATGGAAAACCTGGACCGTTGGTAGATCTTGAGGACCGGTTTGTCCGCCCCTGCTGTACAGCAAAGTACAGTACAGTACTTGTGGTGCCCACATGTGTGCCATATACTGCACAGTACTGTACAGTAACTGTGGGTCCACCTTGTGTAACGGAAAATACTGTATAGTACAGTACAGTATCTGTGGGACCGACATGTGTACTGTGTAACACCTGCTTCACTCTCTGGCAAAATCCTTCTTACTGTAGATGGACAAACCCATGTGCTCATCAGGGGCCAGATTCTATAAGCTTCAAAAGAGATAAGTTTCACAGTGATAAACAGCCAGCCAATCAGCTCCTGCCTGTTATTTTTCAAACACAGTCTGTGACATGGCAGGTAGGAGCTGATTGGCTGGCTGTTTATCACTGTGAAACTTATCACTTTTAAAGCTTATAGAATCTGGCCCCTGGTGAGGCAGTGTTACTATACAGTACTTGTGCAGTTAGATTTGGGTGTGTCATTTTGCACTGCCTCCCCTGCAGTGCACATGGGTTTGTCCATCTACTGTAGGAAGCAGAATAAGGGCATCAGTTCCTGCTGGAGCCTGTTGAAAAACACCCCTGCTTGAGATTATACTGTACAGTGTCTTTATTTCGTCTTTTTTGTACATTTGCAGCATCTGAAAGCTTCCCCCCCCACCTCGAGGAGAGGGCCACCCTCGCCGCCACCCTGCCGGAGCCTAGTCCAAGCGCGGTCGGTAAGTACAGTATTGTAGGTACTGTACAGTACTGGTGTAATGCTGTATCTGCACGCCCGATATTATTGTAGGATTGTACTGTATGCCTTAATTTAAGGCATACAGTACAATCCGATTCAATGTGATTATCGCATCGCATCACATGCGCCCAAATTGTATGCGATGCGATTTTCCATACGATTCAACATACAGTAGAATTGTATGGGAAAAAGGGTCCATGTCATTGTGTGTACCTTATACGGTACCTACTGTACTGTATCTGGGGTCCAACCATGTGGCACATCTGGATGCCTCAGCCAAAATAGATTTTGGTGACCATAACACTGTACAGTAAATTACAATATGTTGCAAACTAACCTCTTTTTCTGTTCTTTTCTGCAGTCCCACCCATCCACATGACCCTCCGCCCCCGCCCCCGCAGACCAACCGAACCATCCCACCCCAGGCCAGTGGCAGCTGGTAAGTACTGTACAGTACTGTACATTACTCTGATTTCATCTGGGACAGAGACAGCATGGAGTCACTGAAAAAGGGGCTACTGTACATGGATTATACTGTCCATACAACTTCCCCTCTCCTCCCAGCATGGCGACTAGGCCAATCCCGGGGCATTTTTTCAATCCCATGATTCGGGATTGAAAAATGCCAGATCCCGGGATTCCCGGGATCCCGGGATTGGCTCCCCATTAAAAAAAAAAAAAAACTCCCCGGCCGCACCGCATATCTACTGTACTTACTTTTTCAAACACAGTCTGTGACATGGCAGGTAGGAGCTGATTGGCTGGCTGTTTATCACTGTGAAACTTATCACTTTTAAAGCTTATAGAATCGGGCCCCTGGTGAGGCAGTGTTACTATACAGTACTTGTGCAGTTAGATTTGGGTGTGTCATTTTGCACTGCCTCCCCTGCAGTGCACATGGGTTTGTCCATCTACTGTAGGAAGCAGAATAAGGGCATCAGTTCCTGCTGGAGCCTGTTGAAAAACACCCCTGCTTGAGATTATACTGTACAGTGTCTTTATTTCGTCTTTTTTGTACATTTGCAGCATCTGAAAGCTTCCCCCCCCACCTCGAGGAGAGGGCCACCCTCGCCGCCACCCTGCCGGAGCCTAGTCCAAGCGCGGTCGGTAAGTACAGTATTGTAGGTACTGTACAGTACTGGTGTAATGCTGTATCTGCACGCCCGATATTATTGTAGGATTGTACTGTATGCCTTAATTTAAGGCATACAGTACAATCCGATTCAATGTGATTATCGCATCGCATCACATGCGCCCAAATTGTATGCGATGCGATTTTCCATACGATTCAACATACAGTAGAATTGTATGGGAAAAAGGGTCCATGTCATTGTGTGTACCTTATACGGTACCTACTGTACTGTATCTGGGGTCCAACCATGTGGCACATCTGGATGCCTCAGCCAAAATAGATTTTGGTGACCATAACACTGTACAGTAAATTACAATATGTTGCAAACTAACCTCTTTTTCTGTTCTTTTCTGCAGTCCCACCCATCCACATGACCCTCCGCCCCCGCCCCCGCAGACCAACCGAACCATCCCACCCCAGGCCAGTGGCAGCTGGTAAGTACTGTACAGTACTGTACATTACTCTGATTTCATCTGGGACAGAGACAGCATGGAGTCACTGAAAAAGGGGCTACTGTACATGGATTATACTGTCCATACGACTTCCCCTCTCCTCCCAGCATGGCGACTAGGGTGGCCAATCCCGGGGCATTTTTTCAATCCCATGATTCGGGATTGAAAAATGCCAGATCCCGGGATTCCCGGGATCCCGGGATTGGCTCCCCATTAAAAAAAAAAAAAAAACTCCCCGGCCGCCCCGCATATCTACTGTACTTACTGTACTGTACATTGCGGTGCGGCCGGGGAGCCTGTTGGGGGGGGCGGGCGGGCTGTGGCGGTGAGCGGTGGGCGTCGGGAGGGATGTCCGGCGTCCTGCGGGGGGCGGGGGCGGCGTCCTTGGCTCTGCGCAGCGTGACCTCTGCAAACAAACCTACAGTTTTTCACTGTACTGTACTTTGCATTTTCACAGACAACCGTGAGAGGCTGCGGCTTCTCTGGCCACTTTTCCATCGGATGATTCGGTTTGTCTGCAGAGCTGTGGCAAACAGCCATCCTCGCCCCGAGGACCCAGTATCCAGAGGTAAATCATATTGCACTGTACTGTAGGTACAGTAGTAACTGGAATGCTGATTTTTGTGACCTCTAGATTTTTGTGACCTTAAATTTAGGCAGACACGATAATCTCGTCGATCACATCACATCCGACCAAATCGCATGTGATGCAACCAACGCGATCGTCCCTATTTTTCCATAGGATGCAATGTTAAAATGGACTGAGTCCATTTTAACATACAGTACGTAGAATTTTATCGGAAAAAAGGGACCTGTTCATTTCCCTACTATCGAACTACGCACGGAGTTGGATATACTGTACTGTAAACCTGGCCAAGCCCGAAGCGTGGCGCCCCACGATAGAGCGTGGAATACTGTACTTTTTAACGAATCCGCGTGTGCTCGCCACGCTTCGGGTTTACAGTACAGTATATCCAACTCCATGTGTACTGTAATTGGATAGTAGGGAAATGAAAAGGTCCCTTTTTCCCCTATGTTTCTATACTGTACTGTAGTTACAGTACAGTACTGTACTGTATGTTTCTTAAAGTACAGTAGTTTTTTGCTTACTGTATCGTACAGTAATACTACAGTATCCTTTTTATTCCCCAACAGAAAACTTCCATCGCACCATGGCCAACGTAGAAGCCATCATGCACCAGCTCGTGGACCATGCTTTTACGGTGACCTTCCAACGGCTGTAATTTTTTATTTTTTATTTATGCTGTACATAAAAGGGTTTACTGTATGTTCACTACTGTAGTATTGTCTCTTTATTGACAGCACATGTGCGACAAGGGATATACTGTACAGTACAGTAGTCCAATCAGTGGGGAAAAGGTTACAAGGTGAGGAAGACACAAATTTTTTTTTTTGGAATTTTTTATTTTTTTGGGTTGGAGGGATGGAGGGGGTTACCATTACTTTGGAACACTGACACACACAGAGGTACTGTACAGTAAGCCTGCTGAAGGAAAATATTGGATGCAGTGGGGAAAAAGGTAACCACGACACAGAACAAGAAAAACCATGTTAACAAAACACACAACTTTTTTTTTGCTTTTTGGAATTTTGTATTTTTTGGGTTTTTTTTCCCTTTTTTGGAGGGATGGAGGGGGTTACCATTACTTTGGAACACTGACACACACCGAGGTAAGCCTGCTGAAGGAAAATATTGGATGCAGTGGGGAAAAAGGTAACCACGACACAGAACAAGAAAAACCATGTTAACAAAACACACAACTTTTTTTTTGCTTTTTGGAATTTTGTATTTTTTGGTTTTTTTTTCCCTTTTTTGGAGGGATGGAGGGGGTTACCATTACTTTGGAACACTGACACACACCGAGGTAAGCCTGCTGAAGGAAAATATTGGATGCAGTGGGGAAAAAGGTAACCACAACACAGAACAAGAAAAACCATGTTAACAAAACACACAACTTTTTTTTTGCTTTTTGGAATTTTGTATTTTTTGTTTTTTTTTTCCCTTTTTTGGAGGGATGGAGGGGGTTACCATTACTTTGGAACACTGACACACACCGAGGTACTATACAGTAAGCCTGCTGAAGGAAAATATCGGACGCAGTGGGGAAAAAGGTAACCACGACACAGTACGATGAAAACCATGATAACAAAACACACAACTTTTTTTTTTTTTTTTTTGCTTTTTGGAATTTTGTATTTTTTTGGGTTTTTTTTTTCCTTTTTTTTGGAGGGATGGAGGGGGTTACCATTACTTTGGAACACTGACACACACAGAGGTACTGTACAGTAAGCCTGCTGAAGGAAAATATTGGATGCAGTGGGGAAAAAGGTAACCACGACACAGAACAAGAAAAACCATGTTAACAAAACACACAACTTTTTTTTTGCTTTTTGGAATTTTGTATTTTTTGGTTTTTTTTTCCCTTTTTTGGAGGGATGGAGGGGGTTACCATTACTTTGGAACACTGACACACACCGAGGTAAGCCTGCTGAAGGAAAATATTGGATGCAGTGGGGAAAAAGGTAACCACGACACAGAACAAGAAAAACCATGTTAACAAAACACACAACTTTTTTTTTGCTTTTTGGAATTTTGTATTTTTTGGGTTTTTTTTCCCTTTTTTGGAGGGATGGAGGGGGTTACCATTACTTTGGAACACTGACACACCGAGGTACTATACAGTAAGCCTGCTGAAGGAAAATATCGGACGCAGTGGGGAAAAAGGTAACCACGACACAGAACGATGAAAACCATGATAACAAAACACACAACTTTTTTTTTTTTTTTTTTGCTTTTTGGAATTTTGTATTTTTTTGGGGTTTTTTTTTCCTTTTTTTGGAGGGATGGAGGGGGTTACCATTACTTTGGAACACTGACACACACAGAGGTACTGTACAGTAAGCCTGCTGAAGGAAAATATTGGATGCAGTGGGGAAAAAGGTAACCACGACACAGAACAAGAAAAACCATGTTAACAAAACACACAACTTTTTTTTTTTATTTTTGGAATTTTGTACAGGTATTTTTTTTTATTTTTTTATTATTATTATTAATTTTTGTTTTGGGTAATTTTTTTTTTTAGATTTACTGTCTTTGGGGTGGGGTGTAGGAACAGCAGCACACACACTCGGAAAACCGACCGGTGAAGAGAAACACTTTGCAACTTTTTTATTATTATTATTATTATTATTTTTTTTTTTTTTTATTATTTTTTTTATGATATCATGTTTTGTTGTTATTCCTGTATACAGTAGTAATGTATATTTGTACTGTACAGTATGTTTTGTTTTACTGTAGGTTTACTTTTGAAGGAACTGAGACAAACTCACGGAAAATTCAGTATTCGGTTAAAAGTACAGTACAGTAACACCACTGCTTCATCACCGAGTTGTGCACAAGGGAGGGCAAACTGTTGGCAACGGTGGTAACGGTTGCCTTACACGATCGAGGCGTCTCCATGCTGTTCTCCTCTTCATTCGTAGTAGTCCGTTGATGGTATTGATGATGGAAGTTCTATGGTGCTTCTGAAGTACAATCCGTTTGCCACATCTTCTCATGATGTCTTTTCTTACATTTTTTGGCAGTGCAGATTTCCCATTCTTCCCATTGTAATTCACATGGTTTGCCCATGACAAATAAAGGTCATGTGGCACATGTTCTTGAAAAATAAATTGTGCATATCTGTTCAGTTGTTCATGTGCCTTTCCATAAAGCAGGTCGTCCGTTGCATCTGTGATGTCGCACAGTGGAATATTGGGCAGAACAGGTCCACAGTCTGTCTCGTTGTCTGGCTCTGCAGGGGTGCTGCACTGAGTGGGTGCTCGAGGAAGCTGCAGAGTCACTTCACCAAAGTCCAGCACTTGGTGTGCTGTAGAAGGCAGTTCTACGTGTCTATTCACGACTATTGTGGTGTCCACTTCACTGGGTGCATTCACTTCGCCGCCAAAATCCACTTCACAGAGTGCACCCAGTTCGCTGAATGTAGACACTTCGCCCGGGCCATCCAATCCACCGAGTGCACCCAGTTCGCCAAATGAATTCACTTCACCCGGTTCATCCAATTCGCAGAGTGCATCTATTCTGCCAGGTCCATCTTCAATTCGACACATCTGCACAGCTACTTCATGGGTTTGTGGTGTTGCTTTTTTCACTGTGTTAACGATGATGTCTTCCATTGCGCAGAAGTAGATAAGGCACACTTTTTCTTCAAACTAATTGGTTTTGACAGGTCCACGCCCTTTTATACACTATGTTATCAAACTTGATAGCGTGTGATAGCCCGTATCACGTTTGATATCAAAGTGGTATAAATAATATTAACCCCCGTATTAAAATATAATTGGTTTGATACTGTAACTTCATACACTGATATTGGTTATGTGAAATAACACATATATAAAGTACGCTTAATGTTATCTTAATCAGCTGGAAGAATTTCTAAACATAATGCTAAAAAAGTTGTTAGAAAAATATGGTATACAACAGATCTATAATTCGTAGAACTGTAGATCTGTTGTATACCATATTTTTCTAGGAATATGATATGCGTATCGGATATAAATCAACAGTAGCAATGTGATTTGGTATCGCTCATAGATCTTTCACAGTGAATAATACAGGCAGATCATTACCAACTATAATAACACTTACCTTAGAACGATCCAAAAGCGCTACAACGAAGTGTCTGACCAAACGTGTATCAAAAATAAATAAAATAAAAATAAGGGTATACTCCACACAAATGCTTAAACAAAGGATTTGTAGAACATGTAAGTATAGTTGATAAGGCTGGTTTGAATGGTGATGTGGGCTGTGGGGGGCATATGTTATGCATTTAAAGACAGGGGCCTGAGAAATGGCATATTGTTTTACACACACGTCAACCCATTTTGACTGATGATTGTAATTTTCAAAAGTAATTTTAAACACCGGATTCCATAGTCTTTGAAGACGTTGATATTTACGTATGACGCGATTAGCGTAGACAGCACAGCAGGGCTGGTAACAATTATATTCATTAGAAAGATCATACCTCTGAAAAAAAACATTTTCACAGGACTATCAGCTTAATTAGCTTAGACAGAACAAAGAAAGGCCATGAAATCTTTGCAACAGAGCATGAGTGGCATCTAGTGGCCATGTATTGCAGTTGCAAGCAAGTTCCAGACGGAGCTAGAGACTACAGAATTAACTTATATATAATATATTTAACTGAACATTATCAATGCTGATAAATAAGGTATCTATATACAGTATATATATATATATATATATATATATATATATATATGTGTGTAATGTGAAGGTATCATTATATTATGTAATGAATAAAACACGGATAATGAGCTATATTATTTAAATCAAAAATATATTTTAGAAATAAAAAAAAAAAAAAAAATAATGTCTAGCGATTCATGAAGCACAACCACGTCACTAATATTCTATATATAATCACAGCTGTAGCGTCAACGTAGTATATATTTTAAATTAAAAATTGAAGGATGTTGTTGATGTTGAAGCATATCTGTCATTTATTTAATAATAAGGATAAGTATTTTATACATCACATTTTTGGTTTTATTTTATCAAGCACTATATTCTGAAAACAGCTGTGTTTTGGGTAATATTCTATATATTTGTTATGCCAGTCTTTAACTTTGGAACACAACTCATGAATATTCAAATGAGACAAATGCAACACAGATGTGTTAACTGACTGAAACGTATAAATATGTTCTCCATGGGGTCAGACAACTACCAGGCAGCTGCCACACATTGAGGTTGAAGGTCTTCGCACACACACACTATTCAAGACAGAGAACTTGAAGTTTTGACTTGAAGATTTTGTTCCAGAAATATTCAGAGAAAATTTGAAGATTTTGTTCCCAGAGGGTGAGTCTATATTAATTTTCTAAATAAATATATATATATATATACAATATTTCTAAATAGCATAGTTTTAATATTTTATAATATACATAGCAAGATGTTTTGTGGTCTGTACATTATACATATTGCTTTTAAAAATACAGTATATTGTGTTATTACAATTTACAGTTCGTTAATGTTAGTCATCGCAGATTACGGTATAACGGATGTGTAACGGCTGTATAAAGTGATTTTGTTATTATAGTGTAATTTTATAAGTTGGTTATCCACAATGCGGCCAGGTATGAGCAGGCTGCTGACTACACATGTGATATGGAGTAACAATATATATATGTATATACAATATTTCTAAATAGCATAGTTTTAATATTTTATAATATACATAGCAAGATGTTTTATTTAGTGGTAGGGTGGGGGGTGTTAGTCAACGCAGATTACGGTATAACGGATGTGTAACGGCTGTATAAAGTGATTTTGTTATTATAGTGTAATTTTATAAGTTGGTTATCCACAATGCGGCCAGGTATGAGCAGGCTGCTGACTACACATGTGATATGGAGTAACAATATATATATGTATATACAATATTTCTAAATAGCATAGTTTTAATATTTTATAATATACATAGCAAGATGTTTTATTTAGTGGTAGGGTGGGGGGGTGTTAGTCAACGCAGATTACGGTATAACGGATGTGTAACGGCTGTATAAAGTGATTTTGTTATTATAGTGTAATTTTATAAGTTGGTTATCCACAATGCGGCCAGGTATGAGCAGGCTGCTGACTACACATGTGATATGGAGTAACAATATATATATGTATATACAATATTTCTAAATAGAATAGTTTTAATATTTTATAATATACATAGCAAGATGTTTTATTTAGTGGTAGGGTGGGCGGGTGTTAGTCATCGCAGATTACGGTATAACGGATGTGTAACGGCTGTATAAAGTGATTTTGTTATTATAGTGTAATTTTATAAGCTGGTTATCCACAATGCGGCCAGGTATGAGCAGTCTGCTGGCTAAACATGTGATATGGTGGGATTAGTCATTAGCATTGTTGGATCCCCTGTAATTAATTTTTATAGGCCGATCTATAGAATACAATGTCAGGAGGTATTCATAGATCAGGTTTTTGTGAGAGCGTTAATAGTTTTATGTGATTTTGTGCACGCAAATTTCGTTATGGAAACTTATCGTGTTATCTTTTATTATCAACAGTGCCATCTAGTGGTTGTTGCAGAAAACACCTTTGAACTTAAGCTATCAACAAAACACCAACATGCAGGTGTGTATATGATATTTACAATAGTTTAACAATAGCTTATTGTATTGTTATTTCAACTTATTATTATTATTTATTACAGAGAAAGGAATACAAAACCATTAATGCAAATAAAATAAGTCTCAGAGACTTTCAAGATTTACCCAGCTTTCAACAGCAGTCAAATGAGCAGACAAATACGTGTAAGTTTACAGATCAAAGACACATTGTTGTTGGTGGTTATAAATGTTACTCTGTTGGTGTTAATTATCAAGCGCCCTATTGGTATTAATGTTACACGTGTTGATTGTATTTTTCGTTCTACAAAATTGTTGTGTTAATTTTTATTTTATTTTTTATGTATATATTATTTTTTATTAAATTGTTAATCCCATAAATCAGTTTCAGATGTCACAAATGACGCATCTGAAGTTGGATCATATGGTTCGGATTTCACAGTCGGTCCGGATCTGACGACATTCGAAAACCCATACGCAGCATACTCTGATTTGTCCGAATCGCAAAAATGTAGGTAATCATAAGCCGTCAAAAAAAATGTGATGTATGTTAAAAAAATGTGATATATTATTATTTCCAAAAATATGTCTCTCTCTCTCTCTCTCTCTCTCTCTCTCTCACGCTATCTCGCGCGAACTCTCACGTTCTCACTCATATATATATATATATATATATCCTGTTATATTCATTTTTATACAGCCTGTGATATTAATGTGTTATTTGTTCTCTGTTAGTATCGCCGATTATGTCGAAATCTGATGCAGAACACATAATGGATGATCTCTGGAATTTACCATCGGCAAAACACTATAAACAGCTATACCAGACCCCGGCTATACAAGGTGAATTTTGACGATTGGCTGGTGATGTTTTTATAATGTGTTTTTGTGTTAAATGTTACATATCGTCGCAAAATCATGAATAGTGTCCACAGGAGTTGTTGTTATCATGACTTAAATGACGGTTTTTTTTTTTTTTTTTTTTTTTTTTTTTTTTCTCAAGTCGGCGAATGTGTCGTTAATTGATAATATATGTATTACAGATGACATAGCTAGCCGGTATGAACCTACGGTACCTAGGGCCGATACGTGTGAAGCGGGACCATCCGGATACAGAGAACCGACATCGAGTGTTGGATCAAACGCCAAACAACCCAACAGCGCATTGGCTAAAGGAGCAAAAAGAACCCAGATCAGCGATCAAGCTTTCTGGTCATTGTTTAAAGGAACCATGCCGGCGCAAACCTTTGACAAATACCCGTGTATGTTTATTTATTTGGTTTCTTATATAGCACAACATTTACCACTGTTCTTTACAAATGGAAACCACAGGTATTAAACAGACTGTGTAGATGAAAACCAACAAGGAAGGTGGGGGTTGGGAGGTCTGAAGTTGTTATAAAGCGACTGTCTTTGTGGCCGCGTATGTGTAACTAAAACGGTGTGATTTTTATTACAGTAGGAACCACGCCGATGGAAAGATCTGGCAAATATTCAGGTGTGTAATGTAATGTTTATTTATTTAGTTTCTTATATAGGACCGCGTTCATCATTGTTCTTTACAAATGGAAACCACAGGTGTTAAACAGACTGTGTAGATGCAAACCGACATGGATGGGGTGGGTGTTTTGGGAGGCGGGTCTGAAGGTGTTATAAAGCGGTTGTCTTAGTGTCCGCGAATGTGTAACTAAAACGTTGTTATTTTTTATTTACAGCGGATCCGCGACGATTCGCAAAAATGATAGCAACGGCCGGGGTTGCTCAACCACTCAATGCTGAAATGGATGGGGGTGAATCAGCTAAAACAGTGATCGACCCACAACTTCAAGAAGATGTATCAAGGGCCGAGATCATGGCCACCGAGCGCGACGATTTCAAGCCAAGCAAGCGGAGAATTACAAAAAGTCGAGTCGGTCAAGAAAACAAGGCCGATTTATCAGACCTTAAAAGAAGATTGAAATATTCGGAAGGTAGGCCCGTGAGAAAAAGAATTGCATTACAAACAGTGCCAACAGTGAGTAATGTGGATTACCCGCACGCATTTACAACACCTGCAACACCTACTGAATCCGACATTGACATTGCCGGTAATACAAAGACTGTGAAGACTCGTAAAACTTTACGACTGTCAAGAGAGAGATACACGCCGCTGACGGATGATGATGTCATCGTAATTTCAGACACGCAGGAACATCATACTGCAGAAACGCAAAGCGTGGTCAGTAACACGCCTGCAGCTACATTATCCGCTAATGATGAGGACTTAAATGGGCAAACATTTTTTATCACCCCTAGTGAAGAGTCAGTCTCAGATACACCACAGAATGATGATGAGGCTGTAACATCTGTAGCCGGAATCCCTGATAAAGTAATGGGTGATGATTACACAAAACTACCCAGTGTTTTTACCACGGTCGGCGAGGCAACCGCATCGGGCGGTGCGGATGCCCCGCCGACCGTGGTATCGACAGACATAGTTGATGGGGTTCAGAATGTGGAACAATTAGGACAAGATGCGGAAATACAATACTACGCGGTCATGGGGAGGATGCGTGAGCATATAGGGTACATGCGTAGAAATGTCAATACCATGTTGAACCGTATAAAAGATGAGCTTTATGGTTCAAAAAAGAAGCCAGAGATCATTAAAGAACTTGTAGAAATGTACATGAATGTAACATCAAATCATATATCAGAGACCGTGAGGACTAGGGATTTTATTAAAGCGAACATGTATCATTTTGCCGAGATAATTGAAACGGATCCGTGACTAGGCATGGTGGGTTATGGGTTGAAACGTAATTTACATGTGTGTAAAAAAGCCCCAAGAATTAAAGCAAATGTACCGTGCAAAATCTCACACTTATTTCGCCGTTCGAAAATAAAACAGGCTTTAAAATGCATATACAGGCTGAGAAAGCGTAAACAACACAGGGGGCGATGCACAACCCCAACCCCAGGTGCACAGGCTGACAAATCACCGGACCAACCATTACCGGGTGACGCTGCGTCACCTGACAATGTTGAACACCCCGCAACGCCCATGCATAATGACATAGATGGGGGTGCGCCACCCGGTAATGGTGAAGGTCGGCGAGATGTGTACTTAGAAGCTGTTAACAGGTATGAGCGACACCATCCTAATTTCAGAGCTATTGAGTATCATAATCATTTTCAATTTGTTAATTTGGAAAGAGTTACATCATTTGCAGAGGGTGTTGAAGCCGTACACAACGCTATACAGGTTATGATTGATGAATTCATGGTTGGTGTTGACCCTAATGATCGTGTACAGTTAAGATTGGAGGGGGGTGGTTTACACAACGCCATCTACTCACACCGAAAGCCGCAAGAATCATTAGACGCTGTCAGTTTCTTGAATCAAATTACAAACACTCTTCAAAGTAACGCTGAATTCTTATTAGGCACGGGTTTAAGGTTTGTGATCACTGTTTTTAGAAATAGGGCGGGTGGGGCCCTAACTGGTCGCGGCCTTAGACGCATTCCATACAGCTTAATTATAGAAAGGCGCAGAAGACACCTGTATGATTTCAACAATACGCACAATTATTTGTGCTTTGCGGCATCGATCTGCAAACTTCTGGATAAAGGTAATGCCACAGACGCTGAAATACACGATCGGGCGCTTCAAATTCATAAGGATTTGAACCTACCGATCGATAAAGCAGTCAGCTTTAGCGACGTTGTTGTTTTTGAAAAACACTTAAAAACAAAAATTACAATATTATATCATAATAATCGTTCTTGGCATTACTATTCTTCAGAATCGCGCTACGGTGATACCCTGTATGTATTATATCACGATTCACACTATTATGGCCTGATTAATATCTGCGCATTTCTCGGATCGAGATATTTCTGTTCCTTATGTAATCGAACTTATGAGCGCAAAAATAGCCACGATTGTCTTTTCTTTTGTAAGGCTTGTCACAGACAAGCGTGCGCTGATGATGGGGCTTCCGCATTAAGATGTTCGGTTTGTAGGGTGTTTTGCAGATCGCGTGAATGTTTAGAGGAGCACAAATCCTTAGCTTTAGATCGCAAAATATCCTGTCTTGAACATGTTTATTGCGACAGGTGTTGTCTCTACCGTCGCAGGTCTCATGAGTGTCAGGGGCTAAAGTGTTCTACTTGCAAGGCATATGTTGATGGGTTTGCGGATCATTTGTGTTACATACAGCCCATCAAAGCGGAAGAACCCACCACCAAATACATCTTTTTTGATTTCGAATGCATGCAGGAGACAGGTATACATATACCAAACTACTGTTACGCTCTCACATTAATGGGTGAGAAATCCTGGGAGTTTAAGGGCAAAGCTTGTATCGATGATTTTGTAAAGACGTTCATGAAACCAAAATTTGCGCATTACACATTCATAGCCCATAACGCTGGGCGGTATGATTCGTATTTTGTATTGAACAAGATCATCAAAGAACGGTATACAGTATCCCTCATCTCTAATGGCGGAAACATAATGTGTATCACAATAAAAGATCTGAAGATTAGGTTTATAGACTCTCTCAATTTTCTCCCCATGAAATTGAGCAGATTTCCAAAGGCCATGGGATTTGATGGCGTTAAAGGTCATTTCCCGCATTTTTTTAACACAGCCGATAACCAAAATTACATAGGGGTCATGCCCTCAATAGAATATTTTGGCCTACAACACATGATGCCTGAGGAGGCCGCTGATGTTACAGAGTGGTACGAAAAAAACAAACACAAGGCGTTTAATTTTCAAAAAGAATTAATACGATATTGTAAAGAGGATGTCAGAATATTGCAAAAAGGGTGCGCAGCTTTCAGATCAGCCGTTATAGCCATGACAGAACAGGAGTTTGTAATAGCGGCAGAGAAAAAAGATGTAGCCGTTAAACGTCACGTTGATCCATTCCAACTGACGACTTTAGCGTCGGTTTGTATGGCTATGTATCGTTGTAAATATTTACAGGCAAACACATTGGCTCTTGTACCGGGTGATAACTATCACAAGACCCAGAAGCGTTACTCAACACCAGCCATACAGTGGTTAATGTACATAGAACACAAAGAAGGTGTGAGTATAAGACACGCTTTACAAGGTGGTGAGAAGAAAGTCGGTAGATACAGTCTGGATGGTTACGCCGTGATTAACGGCGTGCCAACAGCTTTTGAATTCCAGGGGTGTTTTTATCACGGTTGTGACAACTGTTACAAAACCGATGATGAAAACAATCTGACTAAAACAACCTACGGTCAACTGCGGCACAAGACACAGCTAAGGATACAATACCTTAAACGGTGTGGATTTCAGATAAGGGAGATGTGGGGGTGTGAGTGGAAGAAAATGAGGGAGACTGATGAGGAGCTTCAGGTTTTTCTGAAAGGTTTGGAAATCCCTGACCCCTTGGATCCTCGTGATGGTCTTTATGGCGGCCGCACTAACGCCATAAAACTTTATCACAAGACAGAGTGCGATGAAAAAATACACTATTTTGACTTTACTAGCCTATACCCATTTGTCAACAAGACCAAAACATATCCTATACGTCACCCACGTATCATTTATAAGGACTTTGATGATGTCACAAAGTATTTCGGTTTTGTTAAATTAAAAATTAATCCTCCGCGAGGCCTTTTCTTTCCAGTTTTACCGGTTAAAATGAATGGTAAGTTAATGTTTCCGCTGTGCCGCACATGCGCCGAATCTGGACAGTGTGAGCCGTGTGTTCATGACTCAGAAAACCGCGCCCTAACCGGTACATGGTGCACAGTGGAGATAAATCTTGCTATAGAAAAGGGGTACAAAGTGTGTAAAATCTATGAGGTGTGGCATTTTGATGAGAGATCTGATGATCTGTTTTCAGGTTACATTAAAACACACCTCAGAGATAAACAGGAGGCTTCTGGTTACCCCGATTGGTGTACAGACTCTGTGAAACAACAAGAGTACATAGACGCGTATCAAAAAAATGAGGGCATAGCTTTAAGACACGAACACATAAATGTCAACCCCGCCAAAAGACAAATTTCTAAATTGTTTTTAAACTCATTATGGGGTAAATTTGGTCAACGTAGCAACATGCCCAATACTTGTCTAGTGACAGATCCTGATAAGCTTTTTGAATATGCCTTTCAACCACACTATGAGGTGTCTGCTTTAGACTTCATAGACTCAGAAACTGTTATGGTCAACTGGAAATACGCCAAAGACCATTATACCAGGTCTTCAACAACAAATATATTTATAGCAGCATTTACCACAGCGCACGCCCGCGTCGAGTTGTACAACCTATTGGATAGATTACAAGATAGATGTCTGTATCACGATACAGATTCTGTAATTTTTGTCAGCAGGCCCGGTGACTGGAATCCGCCATTAGGCGATTATCTAGGGGAGTTGACCAGCGAACTACCATCTGGTACGCATATAACAGAGTTTGTTTCAGCCGGCCCCAAGTCATACGGCTATAGACTAAGCAACGGCAAGACGAGCCTCAAGGTCAAAGGTATAACGTTGAATGTTTGTAATGAGCAGCACGTTAACTTTGACAGTCTGAAAGAACTGGTCTTAGATTATCCTTTAAACCCCAAAGGCGAGGATCAGAAAAAAATTGTGACCAGGCAGCCCGGTATAGTACGTGTGAAAAAGTACTGGCAGATTGAAACCCGTATGCTGCAGAAAACGCAAAAGTGCGTTTACACTAAACGTAACCTCACGGATAATTTTACAACCCTACCATTTGGTTATTAAGATGGATATCCGTTTTCAACACCCCTTCTCCTGTATTTTAGCCGGACCCTCCAATTCGGGGAAAAGTTATTTTGTGAAAACGCTAATACAACACGCATCCACACATATGACGCATGTACCTGATAATATTGTTTGGTTTTACACCTGTTGGCAACCGATATATGACCAACTTCTGAGTGCTCACCCTGGTATGCGTTTTATAGAGGGGTTGCCCGAGTCATTTAGCGACGACCAGCTTTTTCCCCCTGATAAGATTAATTTAACGGTGATAGATGACTTGATGGATGCAGCGAGTAATAATTCTGAGGTTGAGAAAGCGTTCACAAAGTATGTGCACCATCGTAATCTCAGCGTCATGTACCTTGTGCAAAACATATTTTGTCAAGGTAGAAAGAGCAGGACTATACATTTAAACACAAAATATATGGTCCTGTTTAAAAACCCCAGGGATAAAATGCAGGTTAGCATTCTGGCTAGACAAATGTACCCATCAAAATATCGTTTTTTTCTTGAAGCCTATGAGTCCGCTACGGAGCCTCCATACGGTTATTTACTGGTTGATTTAAGAAACAATGCCCTTGATGATTATCGTTTACGAAGCGGTTTATTCCCCCCCGACACACCAGTAGCTTATGTTGTTAAGAAGCGGGGTTCTAAATAGCTATAACCGCGCATCCTATAGTCATTCATTACCACTTCTAACAGCTGTGAACATGTCGACCAGGATAAGGCGTAATTGGGCCCTTTTAAAAACCCTCATTAAAGCCAAACCGGCCCAAAGAAACGCTATATTATCCAACGCTTCAAACGATTTGGTGACAGCCATATGTGAGATTGCTCTCAATACGCTTAAAGGTAAAATACCCCTGTCACAGCGTCAGTTGAACTACCTTAAAAAGAAGAGGTCCCTTATAAAATCGCTTTGTAATAAGAAATGCGCCATTGGGAAAAAGAAGAGGTTGGTGAAACAGTCGGGTGGGTTTATCGGATCGTTGCTAGGATTTGCCATTCCATTAATTACCGGACTACTGTCTAACCGGTGATGGAATACGCTGAGAAAATGTATCTGGTCCCCCAGCAACAGATAGACCGTTTAAACAACAAACCAAACAACGATGATATACGCAAAACAGCCACGCAAGGCCTAGATGCTGAGATCATAAGTATACTACATAATAATGCTTTATCAGAGTATGAAAAGGCAAAACGCTACACAGCTGTGTTACAGAGATACCTGGTGTTGAGTAAACAAACTGATAGAGAAATGTCAACTTTAACGCTTTTATCACCCGGTGCAAATGCTGTTGAGGATACAACTAACCCTACACAAGACGACGCTACCGACGCTGTTTACCACGATGTCTTGAACAGTGTTAATGCGCGGTATAAAAAGAACTGTGAAATACTAATGAGTAAAATGGTTCGCTCTAAAGACATTGCGAATTGGGACCGCAAGGGTGTGTTTATGTATAAAGGCGTCACAGTGCCAGGATCCAATGTGTTAGACTTGATAAGGGGTATCACGCAAAATCACAGCGTGACGAGTCATAAAATGCCTAACGGATGGATTGAATTTATGCGCGCTATGGCTGAGTTGAATATCCCGTCCACTGTAGTTGGTAATGCATCAAACAGATTACAGTTAGATCGCTTAAAAGCTGAAATCTACGATGATGAAATTGGCAATGTAAATACAGCCTCCCCAATACACAACATTAAAAAAAGTCGTATAAATGTTTTAAATTCCCCCGGGTTAACAACGCCACACGGATACTTACTACCGAGGAAAAGATCCGTAAATCTGTTTCAGGATTCGCAGTGGTTGAACCTTTAACATATAACTAATTTATAATGTTTTTATACGATGTATTTTTGTGTGTTTAATTTGTACGATGACGTTTAATTTGTAATGTATCATGTATTTAGTGTATTGTTTTAACTGTAAAGTTTATCGTGTTATTCGTGATTATTTTGCTGTAAATACATTTTGTCTGTACCAATAAAATATGGTTATGATTTATAAAATGCTGTTTTGTTCTTTGATTCTAACCAGTTTGTCTGCAAAAATATGCAATCACACGATATAAAGTTCAATAAGCAAGATTTTTTAATAGAAAGTAACCATAAGCAATGTACATACAGCATTTCAATCACAACATTAGTTACAAGTTACACAAACAATTTTGTATTACACATTATTTTTATCAAACACATGTTGGTTACTGGTGACACAGGACTGTATACAGTTACCCGTATATCGACTCAAACAATGACTTCTAGGGAGACGTCTTACAAAGTTTGATACATAGCGATCATTACGTTTTGTATCAAAACTAAAACGGACCAACACATCTGTATATTTGTAATTTTTACACATGAAAAATATAAAGTATATACAATATTGCCCACAAACGGTACTGTTAAAACCTTGCAACTGCTTATTTTGGTGGTAAATTCTTTTTGAATTTGAGTTTAAAAAATTTATTATGGCCTTTGGGAATAGGGGATTGTCAGGTTCTAAACCGTAAGAGTCCAAAAAGTAACACTCGCGCTGGTTGTTAAAATAAACGGCCAACCAATGCTCCCCCGGTTGGGCGCTGGTGTGTGTGTTGATTACAAACGCGCAGGGGTATTGCGATAGTTTACCGCTCGGAAGCATATCACACGGGTAGGTCCCTTTAAAAAACAGGCGCGTCACCGGATTAGCGTACAGTATACAATTTATCTGTAATGTGTTCATATCGCTGATGGGGTGATGAATATTGGTAAATATACGATAAATATAAAAATTATTTATTTCATTTATAGATAATCATACAGCACATCGCGCCGCTGGTTGATCTCGATGATATTATCAAATAATGCGTATATTATTATGTTGACTGTCCGGTCTAGTGCTCCTGCAAACCGGAATTCAGCTCGTAGATTTCCGGTTCTGATTAGAGACAGATGCTCCGCGCATTCCTGTTCAGGCGACAGATCAAAAGCAAATAGTGTGTAGCCGTTGAGGTACTCTTCACGGTCAATTAGTATACCCGAATCTGATTTCTGCTTATTTGTGATCTGAATGAGCGACATATACTCGCGAACCGCGTTACCGTGTTCAAAGTCTGGTTAAAATGGTTTGGCCGGATGCGGTGTTCCATCCAGGTATAGGGATGCGAAGTTTACATTTTTATGTTCAAACCGTAGAGGGTTTTTGTCATAGGCTCCTGAAAACGCTTCATTATCTACAAAAGCGGCTATAACGGTTTTTGGCACCTGTCCTAAAAACAGATTTTCTAAATTAAATACGCGACTCCCCGTCGGTATGCTATAGATCTTCATGCCCACTCTATCGATCGCATATTTGGCGTTGGTGGTCAGTAAGGCCTGGGCGTGTCCAATCCGGACTGCGGGTGAGACCTGAACCCTTTTCACAAACAGGGACGCTGCAACAATCTGAATTTTAAAGGGGTCCGCTTCAGCAGACATTAAGCAGAAAGCATCTTTGTTTCTGATGAGTTTTATCTTCAAGTCCACGGCGTTCAATATTAGTTTATGTTGATGAAAAAGGTCACAGTGTAGCGGCCCCAATAATTCAACCGTTCGACTTTGTGCCGTTGTTCTTGCCCTTTTTATAAACCCTGTGTTTACGCCATCCAGGGTTCTTGTGTTGTGTTCTCCAGCCACATCTTTGTAGAATAATCCAGTTGTGTGTTTTGTGGATAACGCATCTGAGCTATAATTCAGTATGGTCTCTATGTAGGCCCTATAAGCGTAAAGATTATTGGACTGCGATATGAGCCTATCGCCCAAAGTGACATCAACCTGGCTAAATAAAGTTGCTATGGGGTAATTAATAAGAGCGACCTTGGCGTCTTGAGGTATAGCAGTGTTATCAGGCCGTACGATCTTGCAGGTCACGTACAGCAACGTGTTGTTCAGATCGTAGTAGTGTTCCCCGCTGGCCGCTATGTAGAATTCAAGCGGCGCGGTCTCGGATAATGCCGCCAAAGGTTGAACTTCGACGTAGAGGCTTTTCTCTACGCTGGTCTGCGTCGGTGGTACGTCAAAAAGGTCAAGTTCAGATTTTGCGCATTCCATGGATTCATTGTGTATGAAAGACATGCTTAAAAAATATCACCGACCCTTCGCTTCGGTTTCCTTTTTTTAATTAAGCCGCGTCTGCTCCGTTTTTTGTTTAAAAGGGGTCTGCACCATGTCGGAAGCCGTATTGCCCGCTTCCGTTTATTTTTAGCCGCCCCTTTCCTGGCATAGATTAAACCTGATCCATCTTGCTTCGCTTGATTTGCGTCGTGTATTTTGCTCACAACCGCCGCTGTGGCTTGTCCGATGACGTCTTTCGCGATGTTGCGTGCTGCATTCTTCACGTGGGGCTTTGCTATCGCCAGCCCTCTTCGGAAAAGCGGTACCGCTTTTCTGAACAGGCTTCGAAAAATTCCACCTAAACCGCACCCGTACATATACGCGCTGCCGTGAAAACCGGGTAATCCATTACCGGCCTGTGTTTTATAATATTGCGCGTAGAGCCCCGGGTCGCCATAATTTTTAACGGCCACCATTGTCTTTAATAAAATTCGGATTTGCGGCGTCTGAAATGTAGTTTCACGTTCGCTTTCCCAAACTTGAATGACATGTTTTCGTTCTGATCATTCTTTATCTCTATGGCTATAGTGTCAAAATGCGTCTTGCACAACGGAACATAATCGGGCTTCTCATACCGTATAGTGACCATCTCGTTGTTACGGCCCTTTATTTCAACGGTGCGCAACAACGGGACATAACTATCACCGACCCTCTGATGTTCGATAATATCTGTGTACACGAAGAGCGTATATTGCCCTCCGCTGATGTCGGCGCACGGTTTTAAAAACTTAGTTTTCGGGTATAACCCCAGTATTCTCGACAATTTAGGACCGGCTGTGATGTTGTACATCGCCTTGTTGTCGATGATTATCTCTCGTTCAAGCGGATCGTACAATAGTTTTAAACCATCCAGTTTATGTCGGTCAATTTCAGCGTTGAAAGAAAACAGTAACGCCCCGATGGTTTCATAAAACCCCGGTTTAACGCAAACCCTCGTTGCTGTACCGCTCGTCCCATCCCACTTTGTTATTTTCAACACACAATCACGCACATCGATTGTATTCCAGGTGTGTGGGTATTGTATTTCTGTAAGAGCTACTTCCCAATCTCCACTTAAGTCTATCGGCCTTGCTAACTTTGTGGTATAGTCAGAAATCTTATTTTGTGGAAATGTATCGGCTGAGGCGTTACTCGGCAATGTTATGTAGAAGGGTTTGTCATCCATCTTCCTCTTTGTTTATATATCTTTTATCTCCGATGCAGCGACCCAACTGTTAAATTTTGTGGGGTATCCACGCCACTTGACTAATACGTGTTTCCTCCCTCTAACCGTCTTATTTTTTAAAATCTTCTCCACTTTGTAAATCCTATTATAGTTTTTCGGTATACTTTGAAGTTCTTCGGGGTAAAAACTACCCGTTATAGCCTCCCCGTAGAGATCCTCCAACGTGTAAAGCGGCTTAAGTCCTTTAGTGTTCACGCCGCGTATTACAAATATTTCCTCAGAAAAACTCTGTTCGTAACCTTTCTGAAATATATCCTTATATTTTGAGATACGAACGTGGTCCCCGACCGCTAAACAAGCCTTTGTTTTCTTACTTCTAAAGTAATCACCATATATCGTCTTGAAGACATCCAGCGCATTAGAGCCATCCACCTCATTCGGAGCTCGCTTAATCGTTCTATGGTATGTGTTATTATAACTGGTAATGAACGCTTGTAAAACGTCTATATATCGGTATGTATTATTCGCCGTGAAATATCGCCACATTCGTGTTTTTAAAGTCCTATTGAAGCGTTCTATAACGGCGGCTTTCACATCATTATTGGTTGTGAAATGTTGTATACCGTATTTTTCTAACAACTTTTTTAGGACTTTGTTTAGAAACTCTTTACCATTATCGGTTTGTAGTTTCCTCGGTACGTCCCCCTGTTGGAATAATTTTTCAAAAGCCTTAGCGACAGTCGTCGCGCTCTTAGCAGTCAGACTTTCAGCCCAGGCCCTCTTACTGAATATATCGATGACGGTTAGTATATATTTTACGCCGTCGTTGTGCTTTGCCAGATCTATGAGCGATACCAAATCACATTGCCACTGTTGATTTATGTCCGATACACATATCATATTCCTTTTATAGTTTTTTCTAGCCGGTTTGTGCAATGTGTACGCGTCTTGCTCTTGTAACCATTTTCTCACATCGGATCTTTTAAATTTATTTTTCAAAGCTTTATAATATTTATCAAAACCACAAAAACTCCCCGGCTTTAATACGTTATAATAACTGGCTTTCAGCCGGCTGTTTTGATGATCAGCGTTGCGCGACATCCTAAACAAATCAAATTTGATATAAAACAAGATCTACATTTCTACGAATTATATATCTGTTGTATACCATATTTTTCTAACAACTTTTTTAGCATTATGTTTAGAAATTCTTCCAGCTGGTTAAGATATCATTAAGCGTACTTTATATATGTGTTATTTCACATAGCCAATATCCGTGTATGAAGTTACAGTATCAAACCAATTATATTTTAATACGGGGGTTAATATTATTTATACCACTTTCATATCAAACGTGATAGCTTTATACCACTTTCATATCAAATGCGGATCACGTTTGATATCAAATTGTATAAATGGGGGCGTGGACAAACTGTATAAAAGGGGCGTGGACCTGTCAAAACCAATTAGTTTGAAGAAAAAGTGTGCCTTATCTACTCGCAGATGATCCGGTCATTCACTGATGTTGTGATGGTGTGAGTCGCTGATTCGATGAGGGTATTGACTGATGTCATGATGGTATTACTTACCGATTTGATGAGGTCTTCTTTCACTGATTCAATGAGGACCTCCTTCATTGATTCAACGGTGTTCTTCAATGTATCTTTTAATACAGCATTTTCGATCTCCAGCCGATGTACCTTTTCTTGAAGCTCCTGTGCACCATGGTCGTCTTGCAGGTTGTCCATCAATTCTTTTGTTCCTGAAAGATTTCCAAAATCCAGCTTTCTTCTTGGTGAAGAATGTCCTTGTTGACCTGGGGTCGAAACAAAATCCAAAACAACAAACTCCTCATTTGGATCAATACTTACTGCCTGTACCAGTGTTTGATCAATGCTGACCACTGGTACAGGTACATCTTTAGCCAACACAGTCTCCTTGTATGAAGGACCAGCTTCAATATCTGTAATAGAGAAAGGGACTTTGTTATCGTTACCTACAATCTGCTCTAAAACACCATTCTTTGCCTTGGCATTTTTCCTTGGCTTTACTGTGACTGGAATGTTCTCTTTTTTGGCAGTAGTCTTCTTTGCCTTTTTGGGTGCATACTGTGGAACCAATGCAGCCAAGGCCAATTGTCTCTTGTTGGAACGTGCACTGCGTTTTCCATAGAATGTTGCACTTGATACATTCATTGTTGTTTGTCTACAAAAAAATAATTACACATGAAATTGTGTTCCACTATCCAGTAAAGCAGTTTTACAGTAGCACAATAATGTCCAGTAGATTACAGTACAGTACATGACTGTACAGTACTGTATGTACTGTACTGTCATGGCCGTAACTACTGTACCATACAGTAGGTGCAAGGGGTGCAGTCTCATTAGCTCGAGCGTCTCATTAGCTCGAGCGTCTCATTAGCTCGAGCGTCCCAGGCTCGGGGGAGGAGGGGTCGGTGTGCTATACGGGCAGGCGTCGGTCGCTTGATATACCGCCAAACGCCTAGGGGCCTCGTGGAAGCGGGGGGGAGGGAACACTGGGAGAGGTTTGGGAAAGGTTAGAAGCACAGAGAAAGGACGGGGAAACCAGGGCCGTGCGACGGGGAGCGGGCATACAGTAGCCCCGGGGAGGAGGGGCAGCGTCGCTCGAGAGCGCTCGAGGCAGTTTCGCTCGGAGGCAGGGTTACACAAAATGGCCGCCAAATGTCTAGGGGCCTCGTGGAAGCGGGGGGGAGGGAACACTGGGAGAGGTTGGAAGCATGGCTGCACGGAGAAAAGACGGGGAAAGCAGGGCCGAGCGACGGGGAGCGGATACCGTCATTGCTGCTCGAGCGTCTCATTAGCTCGAGCGTCTCATTAGCTCGAGCGTCCCAGGCTCGGGGGAGGAGGGGTCGGTGTGCTATACGGGCAGGCGTCGGTCGCTCGATATACCGCCAAACGCCTAGGGGCCTCGTGGAAGCGGGGGGGAGGGAACACTGGGAGAGGTTTGGGAAAGGTTGGAAGCACAGAGAAAGGACGGGGAAACCAGGGCCGTGCGACGGGGAGCGGGCATACAGTAGCCCCGGGGAGGAGGGGCAGCGTCGCTCGAGAGCGCTCGAGGCAGTTTCGCTCGGAGGCAGGGTTACACAAAATGGCCGCCAAAATGGCCGCCAAATGTCTACGGGCCTCGTGGAAGCGGGGGGAGGGAACACTGGGAGAGGTTGGAAGCACGGCTGCACGGAGAAAAGACGGGGAAAGCAGGGCCGAGCGACGGGGAGCGGATACCGTCATTGCTGCTCGAGCGTCTCATTAGCTCGAGCGTCTCAGGCTCGGGGGAGGAGGGGTCGGTGTGCTATACGGGCAGGCGTCGGTCGCTCGATATACCGCCAAACGCCTAGGGGCCTCGTGGAAGCGGGGGGGAGGGAACACTGGGAGAGGTTTGGGAAAGGTTGGAAGCACAGAGAAAGGACGGGGAAACCAGGGCCGTGCGACGGGGAGCGGGCATACAGTAGCCCCGGGGAGGAGGGGCAGCGTCGCTCGAGAGCGCTCGAGGCAGTTTCGCTCGGAGGCAGGGTTACACAAAATGGCCGCCAAATGTCTAGGAGCCTCGTGGAAGCGGGGGGGAGGGAACACTGGGAGAGGTTGGAAGCATGGCTGCACGGAGAAAAGACGGGGAAAGCAGTGCCGAGCGACGGGGAGCGGATACCGTCGTTGCTGCTCGAGCGTCTCATTAGCTCGAGCGTGTCATTAGCTCGAGCGTCCCAGGCTACGGGGAGGAGGGGTCGGTGTGCTATACGGGCAAGCGTCGGTCGCTCGATATACCGCCAAACGCCTAGGGGCCTCGTGGAAGCGGGGGGGGAGGGAACACTGGGTGCAATGAGCGTTTACATACAGATAGAAAAAGATTTACCGTTCAGGAACTTTTGCTAGTAGCACTTGAAACCAGCCGAGTTCCGTGAGGCCAGCAAAGATTTCAAATGCAAGCAGAAGTACAGGAACGGTATTCGGAAGTACAGGAACGGTATCAGGAAACTTCAAGAAGTCTTGAGAGGAGAGGAGCCGAACAGCAAGTCTGCTTACGAAGAAACAGGTTTGCCGAGTGGTAGCTGGAGTGCCTGGGGACGCCCTTTTTATGTGAAACAAACAAAAGGTTTTTCCCGCCCAAGATCCAGACCCTGAGATTGGTCTCTGCAGATATGTTTGGGGCGTGAACAATTTCCATAATCCAATCACAGGACCTGCTTTGGGCGTGGAAAAAACCTTTTGTTTGTTTCACATAAAAAGGGCGTCCCCAGGCACTCCAGCTACCACTCGGCAAACCTGTTTCCTCGTAAGCAGACTTGCTGTTCGGCTCCTCTCCTCTCAAGACTTCTTGAAGTTTCCTGATACCGTTCCTGTACTTCTGCTTGCATTTGAAATCTTTGCTGGCCTCACGGAACTCGGCTGGTTTCAAGTGCTACTAGCAAAAGTTCCTGAACGGTAAATCTTTTTCTATCAGTATTTCGATATAAATATACCTTATTTTTAAACTGTATTCTGTATGTAAACGCTCATTGCACCCAGTGTTCCCTCCCCCCCCCCGCTTCCACGAGGCCCCTAGGCGTTTGGCGGTATATCGAGCGACCGACGCTTGCCCGTATAGCACACCGACCCCTCCTCCCCGAAGCCTGGGACGCTCGAGCTAATGAGACGCTCGAGCAGCAACGACGGTATCCGCTCCCCGTCGCTCGGCCCTGCTTTCCCCGTCTTTTCTCCGTGCAGCCATGCTTCCAACCTCTCCCAGTGTTCCCTCACCCCCGCTTCCACGAGGCTCCTAGACATTTGGCGGCCATTTTGTGTAACCCTGCCTCCGAGCGAAACTGCCTCGAGCGCTCTCGAGCGACGCTGCCCCTCCTCCCCGGGGCTACTGTATGCCCGCTCCCCGTCGCACGGCCCTGGTTTCCCCGTCCTTTCTCTGTGCTTCCAACCTTTCCCAAACCTCTCCCAGTGTTCCCTCCCCCCCGCTTCCACGAGGCCCCTAGGCGTTTGGCGGTATATCGAGCGACCGACGCTTGCCCGTATAGCACACCGACCCCTCCTCCCCGGAGCCTGGGACGCTCGAGCTAATGACACGCTCGAGCTAATGAGACGCTCGAGCAGCAACGACGGTATCCGCTCCCCGTCGCTCGGCCCTGCTTTCCCCGTCTTTTCTCCGTGCAGCCATGCTTCCAACCTCTCCCAGTGTTCCCTCCCCCCCGCTTCCACGAGGCCCCTAGACATTTGGCGGCCATTTTGTGTAACCCTGCCTCCGAGCGAAACTGCCTCGAGCGCTCTCGAGCGACGCTGCCCCTCCTCCCCGGGGCTACTGTATGCCCGCTCCCCGTCGCACGGCCCTGGTTTCCCCGTCCGTTCTCTGTGCTTCCAACCTTTCCCAAACCTCTCCCAGTGTTCCCTCCCCCCCGCTTCCACGAGGCCCCTAGGCGTTTGGCGGTATATCGAGCGACCGACGCTTGCCCGTATAGCACACCGACCCCTCCTCCCCGGAGCCTGGGACGCTCGAGCTAATGACACGCTCGAGCTAATGAGACGCTCGAGCAGCAACGACGGTATCCGCTCCCCGTCGCTCGGCCCTGCTTTCCCCGTCTTTTCTCCGTGCAGCCATGCTTCCAACCTCTCCCAGTGTTCCCTCCCCCCCGCTTCCACGAGGCCCCTAGACATTTGGCGGCCATTTTGTGTAACCCTGCCTCCGAGCGAAACTGCCTCGAGCGCTCTCGAGCGACGCTGCCCCTCCTCCCCGGGGCTACTGTATGCCCGCTCCCCGTCGCACGGCCCTGGTTTCCCCGTCCTTTCTCTGTGCTTCCAACCTTTCCCAAACCTCTCCCAGTGTTCCCTCCCCCCCGCTTCCACGAGGCCCCTAGGCGTTTGGCGGTATATCGAGCGACCGACGCTTGCCCGTATAGCACAACGACCCCTCCTCCCCGGAGCCTGGGACGCTCGAGCTAATGAGACGCTCGAGCTAATGAGACGCTCGAGCAGCAACGACGGTATCCGCTCCCCGTCGCTCGGCCCTGCTTTCCCCGTCTTTTCTCCGTGCAGCCATGCTTCCAACCTCTCCCAGTGTTCCCTCCCCCCCGCTTCCACGAGGCTCCTAGACATTTGGCGGCCATTTTGTGTAACCCTGCCTCCGAGCGAAACTGCCTCGAGCGCTCTCGAGCGACGCTGCCCCTCCTCCCCGGGGCTACTGTATGCCCGCTCCCCGTCGCACGGCCCTGGTTTCCCCGTCCTTTCTCTGTGCTTCCAACCTTTCCCAAACCTCTCCCAGTGTTCCCTCCCCCCCGCTTCCACGAGGCCCCTAGGCGTTTGGCGGTATATCGAGCAACCGACGCTTGCCCGTATAGCACACCGACCCCTCCTCCCCGGAGCCTGGGACGCTCGAGCTAATGACACGCTCGAGCTAATGAGACGCTCGAGCAGCAATGACGGTATCCGCTCCCCGTCGCTCGGCCCTGCTTTCCCCGTCTTTTCTCCGTGCAGCCGTGCTTCCAACCTCTCCCAGTGTTCCCTCCCCCCGCTTCCACGAGGCCCGTAGACATTTGGCGGCCATTTTGGCGGCCATTTTGTGTAACCCTGCCTCCGAGCGAAACTGCCTCGAGCGCTCTCGAGCGACGCTGCCCCTCCTCCCCGGGGCTACTGTATGCCCGCTCCCCGTCACTCGGCCCTGGTTTCCCCGTCCTTTCTCTGTGCTTCCAACCTTTCCCAAACCTCTCCCAGTGTTCCCTCCCCCCCGCTTCCACGAGGCCCCTAGGCGTTTGGCGGTATATCGAGCGACCGACGCTTGCCCGTATAGCACACCGACCCCTCCTCCCCGGAGCCTGGGACGCTCGAGCTAATGACACGCTCGAGCTAATGAGACGCTCGAGCAGCAACGACGGTATCCGCTCCCCGTCGCTCGGCCCTGCTTTCCCCGTCTTTTCTCCGTGCAGCCATGCTTCCAACCTCTCCCAGTGTTCCCTCCCCCCCGCTTCCACGAGGCCCCTAGACATTTGGCGGCCATTTTGTGTAACCCTGCCTCCGAGCGAAACTGCCTCGAGCGCTCTCGAGCGACGCTGCCCCTCCTCCCCGGGGCTACTGTATGCCCGCTCCCCGTCGCACGGCCCTGGTTTCCCCGTCCTTTCTCTGTGCTTCCAACCTTTCCCAAACCTCTCCCAGTGTTCCCTCCCCCCCGCTTCCACGAGGCCCCTAGGCGTTTGGCGGTATATCGAGCAACCGACGCTTGCCCGTATAGCACACCGACCCCTCCTCCCCGGAGCCTGGGACGCTCGAGCTAATGACACGCTCGAGCTAATGAGACGCTCGAGCAGCAATGACGGTATCCGCTCCCCGTCGCTCGGCCCTGCTTTCCCCGTCTTTTCTCCGTGCAGCCGTGCTTCCAACCTCTCCCAGTGTTCCCTCCCCCCGCTTCCACGAGGCCCGTAGACATTTGGCGGCCATTTTGGAGGCCATTTTGTGTAACCCTGCCTCCGAGCGAAACTGCCTCGAGCGCTCTCGAGCGACGCTGCCCCTCCTCCCCGGGGCTACTGTATGCCCGCTCCCCGTCGCTCGGCCCTGGTTTCCCCGTCCTTTCTCTGTGCTTCCAACCTTTCCCAAACCTCTCCCAGTGTTCCCTCCCCCCCGCTTCCACGAGGCCCCTAGGCGTTTGGCGGTATATCGAGCGACCGACGCCTGCCCGTATAGCACACCGACCCCTCCTCCCCGGAGCCTGGGACGCTCGAGCTAATGACACGCTCGAGCTAATGAGACGCTCGAGCAGCAACGACGGTATCCGCTCCCCGTCGCTCGGACCAGCTTTCCCAGTCTTTTCTCCGTGCAGCCGTGCTTCCAACCTCTCCCAGTGTTCCCTCCCCCCCCCCTTCCACGAGGCCCCTAGGCGTTTGGCGGTATATCGAGCGACCGACGCTTGCCCTTATAGCACACCGACCCCTCCTCCCCTGAGCCTGGGACGCTTGAGCTAATGAGACGCTCGAGCTAGCGAGAAGTTGACGCATTAGCAACTGAGTGCTGTACAGTACATCATTGTCAATTATTACCACCAACGTTGTTTTTTTGGGGGGGGGGGGAGGGGGGGGGGGGGTACTGTAACATTTTTTAAAAAAAATGTTTAAAGTACTATAGTAATTTGTATTGCGAAAAAGTCCATGTACTGTATTTCTAAATGTGCTGTCTTCTCTTCATACAGGGAAGTCTCTAGTACAGCTGTCCAAAATGCCAGTTAAGATCAACAAGGCGATGAGCAAAATAATTGCGAACATGAAAAAAGAAAATAAAACTACCAAAGAGATCCAGGCTTGGCTGAGGGAAAGTGGGATTGTAGTCACTTTACAAACAGTGCGCTATCATGCTTTCGAGAGAACAACGGCCAGAAAGGAAATATTTGCTCCAAAGTGCTCTTGGTAAGATCAGTGTTGTGTAGTAAATTACATGTAATGTACTGTACTGTATTGTTTGTTAAACTGGTACTGTATAAACTACTGTACTGTACAGTATGTCCACTAGTATTAACCTTTGCTGTACTACAGTAATATAGAACATGAAACGTTTCAGTCATTGCCTTGTACTGTACTTGTACTGTACTGTACTGTACATTAACTCTTATTTACTGTGTGCACTGTAGGAGAGCTGAAAAAATTGTGGAGAAATTAACTCGTGAGAATGATGAAATCTCTGCTCGACAAATTAAAAACATCTTCAAAACAGAGTATGATTTTGACATATCACTCACCAGCATTCGAAAAATGCGTCGGAAAATGGGATGGAAATATTGTGCTACAAGGTACAGTAAGAGTTTTGTATAGAGCAGTAATGCGCGCCATTTCACATTAACCCCTTGAGTGGTGGGTTTTGCTGGGACAGTACAAACCTACAGTACCAGGGCAGCGGCGGCAGAGCTTGATGCTACTGTTCCTCATAGTGACAATGGCGTCATGATGAGGGATTTTCGTGGCAGCTCTGGAGGACTCGGCCTGAGCACTCGCCAGCCCCCACAAGCCGCACCAACCATACCCGGCAGTGGGGGAGGGGTGGGGGAATTGACTGGAGGTGCTGCACCAGTGGTGCACACAAGGACACCACTGGCGTACACCTACTGTATAGTGGCATGCCTTGAGATTTTCCGGGACAGCCCACTGCACCAGCACAGCTGAATCCGGAAAATCTCCAAGCATTCAGTACAGTACCACTCAAGTGGTTAATACCTACATTATTTGCATACAGTACTGCACGGTTGTTTAATGATGTCTATAATACAGTACTGTATTAAATTACCTGTATATTTTTGTGCTGTTGACAGGATAACTCCCATGGTTAGAGATGTCAACAAAGAGAAGAGAGTGGAACAGGCACGTCGTTGGATTGAGAGCGGTGAAACTTTTCAGGATGTCCTTTTCACCGATGAATCCTCAATTGCACTCGAGAGGTTCTCGCGAATGTCATTCCGTAAGAAGGACCATATCTCATTGAAGCCACGGCCAAAGCATCCACTGAAAGTCCACGTATGGGGAGCCATATCACGATTGGGAGCTGGCCCATTGTTAATGTTCGAAGGTACAGTATAGTACAGTACTACTGTGTACAGTATACAGTACCATGCGTTGTCTGTGTTTGTAAGAAATAATGTACTATACTGTACACTACAATAATTAAAATTGAATGCAGTGGTTATTAATAAACAATACTGCTTTTTTCTCTAGGGATCATGGATAAACAATTCTTTCAAGAAAGAATAGTAGAGGGATGTATGGTGCCATATGTGCGGAAACGTTTCCCATCGCATCATAGACTATTCCAGGACAATGATCCTAAACACTCTGCCTCTGCAAAATTCATGGAAGAGAAAGGCATCAATTGGGAACGCACACCACCAGAGTGAGTATTGCTTTAATATTGTACTGTACTTTTATGGTTTTATCAAGATTGTATGCTTTTCTGTTCTAAAAGAAACATTATTGAAATACCTTTATTGTATCATACTGTTTACTTTAGATCCCCGGACATGAATCCAATTGAATTGGTATGGGCTCAAATGAAGTATTACATCAGGAACACTGCGAAGCCAACAACAAAACAGCAGCTGTTGGATGGGATCCGTAAATTTTGGCAAGAAGTGCTGACACCGGACATTTGTAATAATTGCATAAATCATCTATATAAAGTATTGCCTGTTATAGTCAAAATAAATGGACAACCCAGTGGTATGTAGTACTGTATTAAAATAGTATAGAAGTACTTAATCAGTCTGTTTTCTGTGTGTTTCTCTATGAACCCCCACCCCAAAATACTGTATAATAAAAATAAAAGTTGTGTGTGTGATGTTACAGTACTGTACAGCAGTGTTGCAAGTAAGGGGGTACGGTGTGGTACAGAGTACTGTACCTGTAAGAAATACAGTATGTTGCAGGTACGCAGTACCACTTACTCCCTGACCCACTGTCAATTCTATTTTTAATTTAAGTCTAAATATAATGCATCCGCAGCCCGCCCACTCAGCGTTATGATTGGCGTAGCTACCGCTACTGCTGATTTAGCCTGTCACACTGACAGGCATCTGCAGTGGCGATAGCATGAAGAGCAGGCTCCACAATTGTAAGCACAATCTGCCCAGCTCTCCGCCAAGCAAGAGCCAACCGACCCCCAGTCATTTCCTGCTTCTCATTCCCTGTCTCCTGATGCCACGCCACTATTGTCATTTAGGGCCTTATTCGCATTCACTCTTTCTGTCACAATTCTTCTTAGATGGACAAAACTGCAGGTGGGGCAGATGTACAGTATAATGAGCAGAGAGAATTAGATTTGGGTGAGTTACAGTATTTTGTTTCTGTGCAGGAAAAATACTGACTGCTTTATTGTTACACTGCAATATAGAGCTTACTGTACTGTACTTTGAAGTACAGTACAGTAAAAACCCCACCCAAATCTAATTCTCTCTGCAATAGTAAAATCTACCCCACCTGCAGTGCACATGGTTTTGTCCATCTAAGAAGAATTTTGTCAGAAAGAGTGAATGCGAATAAGGCCCTTAGTCACTCTTCTAGCTTTGTGTGACCACGAACACTCATGACACATGGCCACACCCATACAGTATTTGGTAGAGCCCATGAGTACTGTACCACCAAGAAAAAAATTCTACCTGCACCACTGCTGTACAGTACCTTTTGTTTATTATTCTGTCCTGTAATGCACCTTGCTACTGAACTGTACCTTGTCCCCTCTGATTGTACTGTATGCCATATTATCCATCTGTTGTCAATAAAAGTATTTTACTGTACATGTGGATAACAAGTAGAAAAATGTTGATTCGGTGCGATGTACTGTACTGTAGACAGTCTGTTTTACTGTATTTGTGTGTCTTGCTGAACCCCCACCCCAAACAAATAAAAAAAAATAATAATCTGTGTGTGATTTTTTTTTTTCTATTCTGTACTGTACCTTGCTACCTTTTCCCCACTGATTGTACTGTATGCCATATCATCCATCTGCTGTCAATAAAAGTGTTTACTACAGTATTCAGTATTTGCAGTAGCATACAATAAGTTACTGTACAGTATCGTCTCACGCTGGAAAAAAGACAAGGATACATTGGAGTAACAATAAAATATTTATAAATACAGTATGAAAAAAAAATAAACAACGCCAGAATAACAATTAAATTAAACGAACTAAAAATTGGAAAATGAAATCAATGAACTGGTGCATCAGCACCCGCGCCGCCTCAAGCGCCCTGAGCCGCTGAGCCCTCTGTTGTTGTTCTGTGGTGGGGAAGTAAAATGTTAACGTTACTATAGTGTACTGTACGGTAAGTACTGTACTGTACAGTATTATTATTCTACAAAAGCAATCCCAACCACTGACATACTGTACTGTAACTGTACCTCTATAATTGGGGCCGGTACCCGGGCCAGGCCCCTGCGAGTCTGATCCTGGCCTGTGCTGGCTTATCCACAGTTGGTGTCTTGGGCCCCCATGGACGATTGGCACTGTAGTGGGAGAAAAAGTGAGCATTACAATACAGCATGTACAGAACCTGTTCCACTTAGTGGCCCTTCTTCACTTCAACGGTGGTGGTCGTACTGTACTGTATGCCATCAAATAAAGCATGCCATGCCAAAAGAAGAAGCTGGTGGGTGGGACAGGCTTTTCTATTGGAATTACTGTTCAGGACTGTGTCAGAGGCGGAACTCAGTTCCCTCTACCATTGGAAACCAGTTGCCCATCACTTTTACACCTCTGGTTACAGTGCAGTACTACAGTAATTCTTACCACTTTCATCGTCCTCCTCCTCATCTTCCTCCAGCTCCATGGCCTCCACCTCAATGATGTCTGAGTGGAGAAAGGAAAATACAGTAGTACAGGAAAAAAAACATCATTTGCCTACTTACAGGTACTGTACTGTACATGTACTGTACAGTACAACTCCATAGAAGAAGGTCCTAATGGTGTAGATTGAAATGTCTACACACCATCTCCAAGCGGGCACCACCCACCTACAGTAGTGTACTGTACAAACAGGCAAGGCCCAAAGTCTGTGTGACACCCAGCGCAGAGCCCCCCCAAAGTGAAGTCCTACACCAAAGGCATTGTCAGTTCCTCCAGAACCACCTGCACTTCCACCCACTTCAACAGCCAACCCCCACCTCCGCATCCCACAAAGCACCCCCTCCACCGGACCACTGTACTCACTGCCTGGCTCCTGGTCCTCCTGCTGCTCCACCTCCTCCTCCTCTTCCTCCTGGGTGTCGAGGGGAACCGCCTCTTCTTCCCGGGTGTGGCCTAGTGATGCTGCATTAAAAAAAAAAAAAAAACATTGTAAACGTACTGTACTGTACAGTAAATTCCCTTCTACTTTTAGAACTCCATAGAACGGTTGTGTCAAAGTCATGGCCCTCCAATTGTTGTGGAAGTACTGTACACATCCCACCCAGCATGCCATGCCACAGTTTTAACAATCCATCATACTGTACTGTATACAAAAAGTGGCATGCTGGGATGTGTACATACAGTATGTACTGTACAACCAGCAAAGGCCCAAAGGCTGCGTGACACTCAATGCAGTGCACCCCAAAGTGAATGCCTTCGCTGAACGGCATCTTCAGTTCCTCCAGAACCACCTGCACTTCCAACCACTTCAACAGCCAACCCCCACCTCCGCATCCCACAAAGCACCCCCTCCACCGGACCACTGTACTCACTGCCTGGCTCCTGGTCCTCCTGCTGCTCCACCTCCTCCTCCTCTTCCTCCTGGGTGTCGAGGGGAACCGCCTCTTCTTCCCGGGTGTGGCCTAGTGATGCTGCATTAAAAAAAAAAAACATTGTAAACGTACTGTACTGTACAGTAAATTCCCTTCTACTTTTAGAACTCCATAGAACGGTTGTGTCAAAGTCATGGCCCTCCAATTGTTGTGGAAGTACTGTACACATCCCACCCAGCATGCCATGCCACAGTTTTAACAATCCATCATACTGTACTGTATACAAAAAGTGGCATGCTGGGATGTGTACATACAGTATGTACTGTACAACCAGCAAAGGCCCAAAGGCTGCGTGACACTCAATGCAGTGCACCCCAAAGTGAATGCCTTCGCTGAACGGCATCTTCAGTTCCTCCAGAACCACCTGCACTTCCACCCACTTCAACAGCCAACCCCCACCTCCGCATCCCACAAAGCACCCCCTCCACCGGACCACTGTACTCACTGCCTGGCTCCTGGTCCTCCTGCTGCTCCACCTCCTCCTCCTCTTCCTCCTGGGTGTCGAGGGGAACCGCCTCTTCTTCCCGGGTGTGGCCTAGTGATGCTGCATTAAAAAAAAAAAAAAAAAAAAACATTGTAAACGTACTGTACTGTACAGTATATTCCCTTCTACTTTTAGAACTCCATAGAACGGTTGTGTCAAAGTCATGGCCCTCCAATTGTTGTGGAAGTACTGTACACATCCCACCCAGCATGCCATGCCACAGTTTTAACAATCCATCATACTGTACTGTATACAAAAAGTGGCATGCTGGGATGTGTACATACAGTATGTACTGTACAACCAGCAAAGGCCCAAAGGCTGCGTGACACTCAATGCAGTGCACCCCAAAGTGAATGCCTTCGCTGAACGGCATCTTCAGTTCCTCCAGAACCACCTGCACTTCCAACCACTTCAACAGCCAACCCCCACCTCCGCATCCCACAAAGCACCCCCTCCACCGGACCACTGTACTCACTGCCTGGCTCCTGGTCCTCCTGCTGCTCCACCTCCTCCTCCTCTTCCTTCCTACAGTACACCGCATTGTTGATCCCTATTCACACACTGGGGTTATGTCGAATTGCTCTTTTGGGGTTTTTTTGGCCCGAAATGTCAACAGTGTCGACATGGACACTGTTGACATAGTGAATCGGACCCTCGCATCGCTCGCTTCGCTCGCGATGCTTAGGGCACGGTGGCTCGCTTCGCTCGCCACAGCTTTAATAACCTCCTCCACGCCCTAGTGGATGGTACTGTAGGGCATGAACCACCGCCTGTCGGCACATGTCGGCACCAAAAAAACCCCAAAAGAGCAATTCGACATAACCCCAGTCGACATTATGACAGTCGACATTTTTGAAATGTCGACATTAACCCATGTCGACATTTTTACACATTTGACATTGTGGTGTCGACATTTTGACATTCGACATTATGTCATTCGACATTATGACCGCATCCCGTACTGTACCACTGTACTCACTGCCTGGCTCCTGCTCCTCCTCCTCTGTCTCCTCAGTGCCAAGGGGGTGGCTCCGCCTCTCCTCCCTCCGACGTTGGCGGGACAGGTCTGTATATTAAAAAAAAACATTGTGACAAATATTGTAACCCCGGGTACAGTGTTATTGCAGTATACAGTACAGTGCAGTATGATACTGTACACATGGAGGGCCGCACTGGTAATACTGTACATGGCACCCCAAATACTGTATTATTATAGGATACACATGGCGGAACCACACTGGTATTACAGTGCGTGGGACAGTGGAGGATTAAAGTAGGGGCGGACGCCCCGGGCTCCCACACATCAGGGGGCCCCCACATACCCTCCTGCTGTACTGATTTAGCCAGTACAGTACCGTTTTTCACGATCTGTACCAGCTACAGTAAATAAATGCGGAATAAATCCGCGAGCGGGGGGGGGGGGGCATGAAAGTGCGCCGTTGATATGGTCTGCTGCCCAGGGCCCACACAGACCATATCGACGGTGCTCTCTAGAGCCGCCAACCCCCCCTCCCTGTACCCCCCTCGGTACAGACCATGAAAAACTGTACTGTGCCCCTACTGTATTTACAGTAGGTGTGTCCCTATTTGTGTAAAAACTAATTTTAAATTTCATGTCATACTGTAATTATCAAGTCCCACATTATTCGTTGCAGCTTTGCGCTACAGTACAGTATCTCCAGTTACCAGGGGGATACACGTACTGTAGAAACGTGGGACCAGTCTCCTACAAAATACTGTACAGTACTGTGCTTACAGCGCCTGATGGCCTGAAGTCTCTCAGGATCCCTCCTGACCAGGTCACTCCAGCGCCGCTCTAAGGAGCGGATAGACCGCTGACGGCCAGTGTCCCTAAGGATAGCCCTGCAAGCCTTTCTGTAGGTCTTCATTTTCTCCTTGTTGCTGGAGAGAGTCCTGTCTCTCCAGCGCACAAGGTGCCTCAGCTCCCGGGTGCTGTACGGGCCCTCTCTGCGCTCCGCCATTGTACTGTACAATGCAGTGGTGCACAGCATACAGTACAATAAAGCACAGGTGACGCAAAATTTCGGCGCGGGGGTCCTAGACACATGACTTTCATCATGCGCCCAAAACTTTATTTAAAAGAGTTTGGAGATACTAAATCGCTAGGACATACTGTACTGTACAGTTTTATTAAATATCATTCTACAAAATACTGTACACACTGTATTCCAATAGAAAAAACCCTGAGGATGGCCCGCCAGCTCTGGAAGCACGTCTGGCACGGCCCGCCCCTTCGTGGATTCTTTGCTCTGCAGGAGATGTTGAAGTGTAATGACCTGTATTAGCCGACCCCCTCCACCCCTGGGGGGAGGGGAGGAGGCGCTTGACTTCATTACTCCTTGCAAGAGACAATACAGTATTGCAGCGTGTGAAACAGGGCTTTCTTAAACCAGTCACCCCCGGCAAACCTCGCACTGGACGCTTCAACTCATACTGTAACTCTTGGTCCTCGCGGAGGTTCAGTCGCATTAGCGGCTAAATCTCCCGAGTGTACTATCTAGATTCGGCCGCAGATGCGCCTGAACCTCCGTGAAGTCTGGTCTGTCAGGACTCGGCTTGTGAATCCTTCAGTACACATTTAGTGGTCTACGCTAGTTTTATTGATTACTGTGCATTTAAATAAATAAATAAATAAATAAATGAATGAATGAATGAATACATAAATAAACATCAAAATTATCTTACAACCCCCTCCCCTCCGTAATCGAACTCGGGCCTCCTGCTTGGATTGCCGCGCAGCTAACCACTAGACTACTGCACGGTCATGTAACCCGTGGCAGGAGGAGGAGGAGCAGCAGTTGTGATGGCAAAACCAGTACCCCTGCAGCCTCTGAGACGCCCCCCTGGCGAGAACCCCGAGGACGGCACGGCCCGCCCCTTCGTGGATTCTTTGCTCTGCAGGAGATGTTGAAGTGTAATGACCTGTATTAGCCGACCCCCTCCACCCCTGGGGGGAGGGGAGGAGGCGCTTGACTTCATTACTCCTTGCAAGAGACAATACAGTATTGCAGCGTGTGAAACAGGGCTTTCTTAAACCAGTCACCCCCGGCAAACCTCGCACTGGACGCTTCAACTCATACTGTAACTCTTGGTCCTCGCGGAGGTTCAGTCGCATTAGCGGCTAAATCTCCCGAGTGTACTATCTAGATTCGGCCGCAGATGCGCCTGAACCTCCGTGAAGTCTGGTCTGTCAGGACTCGGCTTGTGAATCCTTCAGTACACATTTAGTGGTCTACGCTAGTTTTATTGATTACTGTGCATTTAAATAAATAAATAAATAAATGAATGAATGAATGAATGAATACATAAATAAACATCAAAATTATCTTACAACCCCCTCCCCTCCGTAATCGAACTCGGGCCTCCTGCTTGGATTGCCGCGCAGCTAACCACTAGACTACTGCACGGTCATGTAACCCGTGGCAGGAGGAGGAGGAGCAGCAGTTGTGATGGCAAAACCAGTACCCCTGCAGCCTCTGAGACGCCCCCCTGGCGAGAACCCCGAGGACGGCACGGCCCGCCCCTTCGTGGATTCTTTGCTCTGCAGGAGATGTTGAAGTGTAATGACCTGTATTAGCCGACCCCCTCCACCCCTGGGGGGAGGGGAGGAGGCGCTTGACTTCATTACTCCTTGCAAGAGACAATACAGTATTGCAGCGTGTGAAACAGGGCTTTCTTAAACCAGTCACCCCCGGCAAACCTCGCACTGGACGCTTCAACTCATACTGTAACTCTTGGTCCTCGCGGAGGTTCAGTCGCATTAGCGGCTAAATCTCCCGAGTGTACTATCTAGATTCGGCCGCAGATGCGCCTGAACCTCCGTGAAGTCTGGTCTGTCAGGACTCGGCTTGTGAATCCTTCAGTACACATTTAGTGGTCTACGCTAGTTTTATTGATTACTGTGCATTTAAATAAATAAATAAATAAATAAATGAATGAATACATAAATAAACATCAAAATTATCTTACAACCCCCTCCCCTCCGTAATCGAACTCGGGCCTCCTGCTTGGATTGCCGCGCAGCTAACCACTAGACTACTGCACGGTCATGTAACCCGTGGCAGGAGGAGGAGGAGCAGCAGTTGTGATGTCAAAACCAGTACCCCTGCAGCCTCTGAGACGCCCCCCTGGCGAGAACCCCGAGGACGGCACGGCCCGCCCCTTCGTGGATTCTTTGCTCTGCAGGAGATGTTGAAGTGTAATGACCTGTATTAGCCGACCCCCTCCACCCCTGGGGGGAGGGGAGGAGGCGCTTGACTTCATTACTCCTTGCAAGAGACAATACAGTATTGCAGCGTGTGAAACAGGGCTTTCTTAAACCAGTCACCCCCGGCAAACCTCGCACTGGACGCTTCAACTCATACTGTAACTCTTGGTCCTCGCGGAGGTTCAGTCGCATTAGCGGCTAAATCTCCCGAGTGTACTATCTAGATTCGGCCGCAGATGCGCCTGAACCTCCGTGAAGTCTGGTCTGTCAGGACTCGGCTTGTGAATCCTTCAGTACACATTTAGTGGTCTACGCTAGTTTTATTGATTACTGTGCATTTAAATAAATAAATAAATAAATAAATAAATGAATGAATGAATGAATACATAAATAAACATCAAAATTATCTTACAACCCCCTCCCCTCCGTAATCGAACTCGGGCCTCCTGCTTGGATTGCCGCGCAGCTAACCACTAGACTACTGCACGGTCATGTAACCCGTGGCAGGAGGAGGAGGAGCAGCAGTTGTGATGGCAAAACCAGTACCCCTGCAGCCTCTGAGACGCCCCCTGGCGAGAACCCCGAGGACGGCACGGCCCGCCCCTTCGTGGATTCTTTGCTCTGCAGGAGATGTTGAAGTGTAATGACCTGTATTAGCCGACCCCCTCCACCCCTGGGGGGAGGGGAGGAGGCGCTTGACTTCATTACTCCTTGCAAGAGACAATACAGTATTGCAGCGTGTGAAACAGGGCTTTCTTAAACCAGTCACCCCCGGCAAACCTCGCACTGGACGCTTCAACTCATACTGTAACTCTTGGTCCTCGCGGAGGTTCAGTCGCATTAGCGGCTAAATCTCCCGAGTGTACTATCTAGATTCGGCCGCAGATGCGCCTGAACCTCCGTGAAGTCTGGTCTGTCAGGACTCGGCTTGTGAATCCTTCAGTACACATTTAGTGGTCTACGCTAGTTTTATTGATTACTGTGCATTTAAATAAATAAATAAATAAATAAATGAATGAATACATAAATAAACATCAAAATTATCTTACAACCCCCTCCCCTCCGTAATCGAACTCGGGCCTCCTGCTTGGATTGCCGCGCAGCTAACCACTAGACTACTGCACGGTCATGTAACCCGTGGCAGGAGGAGGAGGAGCAGCAGTTGTGATGGCAAAACCAGTACCCCTGCAGCCTCTGAGACGCCCCCCTGGCGAGAACCCCGAGGACGGCACGGCCCGCCCCTTCGTGGATTCTTTGCTCTGCAGGAGATGTTGAAGTGTAATGACCTGTATTAGCCGACCCCCTCCACCCCTGGGGGGAGGGGAGGAGGCGCTTGACTTCATTACTCCTTGCAAGAGACAATACACTATTGCAGCGTGTGAAACAGGGCTTTCTTAAACCAGTCACCCCCGGCAAACCTCGCACTGGACGCTTCAACTCATACTGTAACTCTTGGTCCTCGCGGAGGTTCAGTCGCATTAGCGGCTAAATCTCCCGAGTGTACTATCTAGATTCGGCCGCAGATGCGCCTGAACCTCCGTGAAGTCTGGTCTGTCAGGACTCGGCTTGTGAATCCTTCAGTACACATTTAGTGGTCTACGCTAGTTTTATTGATTACTGTGCATTTAAATAAATAAATAAATAAATAAATGAATGAATGAATGAATACATAAATAAACATCAAAATTATCTTACAACCCCCTCCCCTCCGTAATCGAACTCGGGCCTCCTGCTTGGATTGCCGCGCAGCTAACCACTAGACTACTGCACGGTCATGTAACCCGTGGCAGGAGGAGGAGGAGCAGCAGTTGTGATGGCAAAACCAGTACCCCTGCAGCCTCTGAGACGCCCCCCTGGCGAGAACCCCGAGGACGGCACGGCCCGCCCCTTCGTGGATTCTTTGCTCTGCAGGAGATGTTGAAGTGTAATGACCTGTATTAGCCGACCCCCTCCACCCCTGGGGGGAGGGGAGGAGGCGCTTGACTTCATTACTCCTTGCAAGAGACAATACAGTATTGCAGCGTGTGAAACAGGGCTTTCTTAAACCAGTCACCCCCGGCAAACCTCGCACTGGACGCTTCAACTCATACTGTAACTCTTGGTCCTCGCGGAGGTTCAGTCGCATTAGCGGCTAAATCTCCCGAGTGTACTATCTAGATTCGGCCGCAGATGCGCCTGAACCTCCGTGAAGTCTGGTCTGTCAGGACTCGGCTTGTGAATCCTTCAGTACACATTTAGTGGTCTACGCTAGTTTTATTGATTACTGTGCATTTAAATAAATAAATAAATAAATGAATGAATGAATGAATACATAAATAAACATCAAAATTATCTTACAACCCCCTCCCCTCCGTAATCGAACTCGGGCCTCCTGCTTGGATTGCCGCGCAGCTAACCACTAGACTACTGCACGGTCATGTAACCCGTGGCAGGAGGAGGAGGAGCAGCAGTTGTGATGGCAAAACCAGTACCCCTGCAGCCTCTGAGACGCCCCCCTGGCGAGAACCCCGAGGACGGCACGGCCCGCCCCTTCGTGGATTCTTTGCTCTGCAGGAGATGTTGAAGTGTAATGACCTGTATTAGCCGACCCCCTCCACCCCTGGGGGGAGGGGAGGAGGCGCTTGACTTCATTACTCCTTGCAAGAGACAATACAGTATTGCAGCGTGTGAAACAGGGCTTTCTTAAACCAGTCACCCCCGGCAAACCTCGCACTGGACGCTTCAACTCATACTGTAACTCTTGGTCCTCGCGGAGGTTCAGTCGCATTAGCGGCTAAATCTCCCGAGTGTACTATCTAGATTCGGCCGCAGATGCGCCTGAACCTCCGTGAAGTCTGGTCTGTCAATAAATAAATAAATGAATGAATAAATGAATAAATAAATAAACATCAAAATTATCTTACAACCCCCTCCCCTCCGTAATCGAACTCAGGCCTCCTGCTTGGATTGCCGCGCAGCTAACCACTAGACTACTGTACGGTCATGTAACCCGTGGCAGGATGTGATGGCAAAACCAGTACCCCTGCAGCCTCTGAGACGCCCCCCTGGCGAGAACCCCGAGGACGGCCCGCCAGCGTCTGATACCTGTAGTTCTTTCATGGATTGTCTGAGTTTGTCCTTTCATAGATTAGTGCTGTCATGTACTGTAGTACTGTACTTTATTTTAGTGCAAGTCGATACCGTCCAACTCTGGAAAGGCAGGAGGCACTTTGACTTCAGCGCCTCCTCCATTTGCTCACTTGTACTGTACTGTACGTTCACTAGTGTCTCATTTTAATTTACTTTACTGTACTGTACTGTACTTTATCATTTCCCACGAGCACCTCATCGCGCATGAGCGTCTAATCGCGCACGAGCTTCTCATACAGTATAGTAAGCGCGCTCCATACGGCGAATGGAGGAATCACTCCGACTGTATCTTGATGGAGCATTAGCCACCCAGTGGTGGCAGATTGTATTACATGGCGAGCAACCATGTCGCTTGGCGGACGCCAGCGCCATAAAAATATCGATGCGCCAGAACCTCCGCCATGGCGTCCAGGCGGCAATAATAAGGCCGGCACTATCTGTAACTTCTCCTTCAATTTCTACCACTGGGGTTGCGAGGAAAAAGCTAAATTTTCCTAGGAGACCCACTGCTATTCAGTCCGGAAATATATTTGACATCTGGTCCGGACTGAAGGAGCTTCCTAGCATTATGGACATGTCGACTGCTACTGACTATGATGCTATCACAATTGAAAGAATGGTGGATGACTACTTTGCCGATAGCATCGATATAGGTATGTCAGATTGCCTTTTTTTCTTGCCAATAATGGAATGGACAATGTGGCGTCCTTTGCACAAACTGGCTTTGCTTTACTTAAGTTGTCCACCCTCCAGTGTATATTCTGAGAGAGTCTTCAGTGCAGCTGGGAACCTTGTAAGCGATCCAAAACATGGAGAAGATGATGTTCATAAAAATGAATTTCAAATTCCACAAACTTGACCTCCTTCACCAGCACTAACGTCCTCCTAATACACACAGTCCTCCTGTATTGGTTGATTCCAGCGACGACGAATTAATTGTGTGTGAAGAAGAGGATGAGGCTGAGGAATCTGATGCTGAGGATGACATCTTGTAAAGCCAGTTTGTGCAATGCCCATTGCCATTTATTTTTCGTGGGGGCCCAAACAAACCAATCATTTCAGCCACAGTTGACAGTCCCTGTCGCTGAAGTCCCTGTTGCTGAAATGATTGGTTTGTTAAACTGTGCATGTCCTGTATACTACATAAGGGTGGGTGGGAGGGCCCAAGGACAATGTCATCTTGCACCTCTTTCTGCGTCGTTTTGTTGGCTGTTGTAGCGTCCTAATTTTTTTACCTCTTTGATGGATGAATGTTGGGGAGATGGGTGGTTTCTTTCTCCACATCATCTATTATGGATGAAAATATGTCCTCATGGACATCCATGGTCTTATCCCTTCCTATCGTACTTTTTGGATGGGATGTCCCGGATGGATGGATGGCTGGGTGGCAGGGCCCAAGCAAATCTTTTTCTTGCACCTCTTTCTGCGTCATTTGTTGGCTCTTTGTAGCGTCCTAATTTTTTTACCTCTTTGATGGATGAATGTTGGGGAGATGGATGGTTTCTTTCTCCACATCATCCATTATGGATGAAAATATGTCCTCATGGACATCCATGGTCTTATCCCTTCCTATCGTACTTTTTGGATGGGATGTCCTGGATGGATGGATGGCTGGGTGGCAGGGCCCCAGCAAATCTTTTTCTTGCACCTCTTTCTGCGTCATTTGTTGGCTCGTTGTAGCGTCATCAATTTTTTAATCTTTGATGGATGAATGGTGGGGAGATGGGTGATTCGCTCTCCACCCCATCCATAATGGATGAAAACATGTCCTCAGATAATCAGATACTACCTTGCAGACTAAATAAGTGCTGCACGAAACGCCCACTGCTCCTTGGCTGAACATGAGGAAGAGTGCACAATCAAGCCAAACAGGGGTTTTGGTACTTGATTGGATCTTCTACCAGAGGAGCGCAGCTACTAGTATAGCTTTGAACGAAGATCGGTCCTTCTCTGTTGGGGAAGAATAGATGTCATCAGTGACATCCAGAGTATTTATCCTCCTTTTGGGATAGTATGGATGGATTGATAAATGTTTGGGATGAAGTAGTCCCAACAGCTGCTGATGGTCAGCGTACTAGTCCAAGTGCGTGGCTTCGAGAGGAACACATGTAATGTGGTGAAGTGGTGAGGGAGGAAATGGAACGCACGCCTAGCCTGTCTGATCAAGTTTGATAAGGAGGTAACTTCACAAACCACGTGACCTCACGCCAGATAGGGGTCTTGTTAGATATTAAACTGATCCAATCAGATACTACCTTGCAGACACAGTCAATGCTGCACCAAACACCCACTGCTCCTTGGCTGCACATGCCAAACTGCAAAATCAATCCACATTGGGCTCTTGGTACTTGTGTGGAGGTTCAAACAGAGGAGCGCAGCTACAAGGGGGGGGGGGGGGGTTATTAAACTGCCACCCTGTCTGCCCCTGTAGTGCTGCTCTGCTTCCAACATGTGCCAGGTTGGAAGTGTAAAGGTCCACATGTATGTGATGCCCACTGCTGTCGCCTAGCTTAGTCATCCAGCTACCTCGGGATAACCTTATGGCCCTACTACAGTATATGAAAACGATTTTGTGAGCTGTGAAGTGGCTAGAAATGAGTGGAAACTAATGTTATTGAGCTCAATAACACTTTAGGGGCAAAAACAGGCCCGAGAACTATTATTTTAGCAATTTTTAGCATTTTTCCAAATAAATCCAGATCCAAAACCAAAACCAAAACCCGCAAGGGTGGTTTTGCCAAAACCAATCCAGATCCAAAACACGAAGGGAGATCCAGATCCAAAACCAAAACCCGAAAAAGTGGCCGCCGCACATCTCTAATATATATATATATATATATATATATATATATATATATATATATATATATATATATATATATATATATGATAATAAATATTACATCTACAAATAAAATAATCACCAACACATAACACACATACATGGTGAAAAAAGTATGAAAATCAATCTACTCACCAGACATGGATGATAAGCTCAGCTACAATATTGGAAACATAAAAAACATTTTCAAATCTATGTACAAGGTATAAGTGTGACCTGCAATATTGGTCTTAAACCAATACACCTCAAACATAATACGTAGTGCTATTGAAATTGGCATTAAGAGGCCATGCTGGCTAATTTTAAATTTGGAGGACACAAAATTAACATTATTTTCCACCTTGATGGGTGTAATTGATCAGAAATTGGGTTGGTCTGTGCAACATTCAAAAATGTACCTGAAAAATCTTTGGGCAACAGAGTCCTGCAGCTGGTATCCCCGACGGCTTTCCGGGGAGCGGGATGGGCGCAGGGGAGGATCTTGTGGCTCAGATGGAACCTCCCACTCATCAAAGGGTATCTCACGCCGCACAGCTATGTTGTGAAAGAATGCACACAAGCCCACAATCCTCGACACCATTTCAGGCGCATACTGTAAGTCACCACCAGTCCGGTGGAGCACTCTAAATCGACCCTTTAACAGGCCTATTGAGCGCTCCACCACTTGCCTGGTGGCAACATGCGCCCTATTGAATGCCTCCTGTGGGCCTGGTGCTGGGGAGCTGTACGGCGTAAGTAGCCAGGGCGTACATGGGTAACCGGAGTCACCCAGAACCCACGCATCACGGCCTTCAAGCTCTTGGAGTCTCTGCCAAATCCCGGTATGTCGGATAACATGAGAGTCATGGGCACTTCCGGGAAACTTCGAGTTGAAGGCGAGAATTTCCATGGATGGGCCACATACCACCATCATGTTGAGTGAGTGGAACAATTTTCGGTTCCTATAGATCTTCTCAATTCGTGATGGAGGCACAAGTGGTACATGGGTGCCATCCACAGCCCCTATCACATTAGGGAAGCCAGCAATTTGATGGAATGCCTACTGGCTTCTGTGTAGGGTCTCTTGTGCAAAAGACATGGCCATGAAGTGTCGATTGCGCCTAAACATGGCTGACGTCACACACCTCAGGATTCTGCTGAAAGCCGGCTGAGATATTGCAGCAAGTACTACCACTACTTGTTGGAATGATCCTGAGGCGCAGAAATGCAAGACCGCCAGCAGCTGAGTGTGAGGCGGAATTGCCGTCGTGAGCCCATGAAGAGGTTCTAGATCACTCTCAATTAAAGAGTATATCTAGAATGACATGTGGGGGTAACCGGTACCTAGTAAGTACCTCATCATTGGGCATCCCAAAGAGTGTCACCTGTGTGCGAAAGATTCTTGCACGTCCTGGCCTCCTTGGGCGACGAGTGGGTTGAGCCGCAAGTGCCCTTAGCCCATTAGCCATGAAGTCCATCATTGCTTCAGCAACCTACAATGAAATGATCAAATAAAATGGAACACCTATGCAAAGAATGCTCATCCCAAAAAATTAGTATAATTAGATGAATCAATACGTACAATAGACGGCTGCCCAGTGAAGTCCCGAATATCCATAATGATCTACAATGATGTAACAATAATATTACCTCACCACACAACTTTGTAAACACAAATATCTCTATTACATTTAACACCTAAACACTAATTAAGTATTATATGTAAGAACAATTGATCATGAACTCATGTAGTCTGACACATGTATGACAAATTGAAAGAATATGTTGGGTATTTTCACCCAACATATTCTTTCAATTTGTCATACATGTGTCAGACTACATGAGTTCATGATCAATTGTTCTTGATCAATTTGCATGGCACAGCAAAGTGTGCGCCTTCTGATGGTGTGAAAGGGAATGTTGTAACATGAATAACCTCCATTGTGAACTGTAACAGTATTTCACATTGAAGTATGACACATTTCAACTATTGCTGGGACATGTAGTTCAACAATATATGGTGGCACACAGGTTTAACACCTGTGTGTTAAATGGTGGCCAGGTAACATGAATCATTAATGCTAACAAGCCTTTGCTGACCAAAAAATATGTAATATGTGAACCAATGGTGCATACATTATTACCCTTACATTGTTAATGTATACCTTATGGGCCCCACACACAGCACAATTTTCAGGCATTTTCTGAGCGATTTTAACAATTCGCTCAGAAAATCCCTGAAAATGCATGTAAATCGCTGTGTGTATAGCCCACACAGCAATTTACATGCACGCCCCCGCCGTTCTGAATCTGCCCAGGATTCAGAACGGACCTGCCTGTCAATCTAGAGCAGTCGCTCAGAAGCTCCTGCTCATTAGTGGCCTCGGATGTGAGCAGGGCCTTCTGAGCGACGCTGGACGCCGCCCTGAAGTCCCACAATGCCGCCCCCCCTTCACATGACGGACACTGGATGCCGCCCCCATTCACACGCCGGACGCCGCCCCCGATGACACGCCGGGCGCCGCTGGAGCAGCAGGAGACCGGCGCCCCCCCCCCCCCATGACGCCGGACACCGCTGTATCCACTGATGATGCTGGGCGCCGGACACCTCGGGGCTAGCTGGCCTATAACCGGTCCCGCCGCGACCTCACTCTTCATTGTGTGGACGCTGCGGGACAGAGAGGAAGCGACGCTGGACTCCGGAGTTGGTAAGTATTTTTTTCCCCCCTCCACCACCAGTGTATTGCCCATCTTGGGTCCTTCCCCGCATACCCACAACCACTGTGCCACCAATGAATTCAATATTCCCCATCTGGGGAGGGGGGCCATAGCCACTGGCCACCAATGTTTCTAATATTCCCCGTCTGGGGAGGGGGGCATACCACTGTGCCACTAATGAATTTATTATTCCCCATCTGGGGAGGGGGGCCATAGCCACTGGGAACCAATGAATTTAATATTCCCCATCTGGAGAAGGGGGCCATATCCACTGGCCAGCAATGTTTATTTATAAGCTGTGCCACCAGCTTCTTTTTATCTGTATATGGGAGGAGGGGGGGTTGTTACATCTGAACATTAGGGGGGCAGGGGGGATGGGATTACACTGTGCCACCAATGAATTTATTATTCCCCATCTGGGGAGGGGGGCCATAGCCACTGGGCACAAATGAATTTAATATCCCCCATCTGGGGAGGGGGGCCATATCCACTGGCCAGCAATGTTTATTTATAATCTGTGCCACCAGGGATGGGATTATACTGTGCCATCAATGTTTTTATTTGCATGTGTATGGGGGATGCAGGCCTTATTGCATAATGGTACGGTGGCACAATGTAATCCCATCCCCCTTGCTCCCCCTAATGTTCATATGTAATACCCCCCCTCCCATATATAGATTAAAAAAAGATGGTGGCACAGCTTATAAATAAACATTGCTGGCCAGTGGATATGGCCCCCCTCCCCAGAATGGGAATAATAAATTCATTGGTGGCACAGTGGTATGCCCCCCTCCCCAGATGGGGAATATTAAAATCATTGGTGGCCAATGGCTATGGCCCTCTCCCCAGATGGGGAATATTCAATGTGGGATTACATTGTGCCATTATGTAATAAGCCCTGCTTTCACCATACACATGCAAAATGAAAACATTGGTGGCACAGTGGAATGTTTTTAATTTAATGTGTATGGGGGATGCAGGCCTCATTGCATAATGGTTCAAAAAAAGAGGATGCATCCTGCACGAACAACATTGTCTTCCATTGTGCTACCGTGCCATGAATTCCCCATTATGCACAGCAAAAGCCGATGGTGTTTATTTGTATCAGCTTTGGCTGTTCATAATGGGGAATTCATGGCACGGTAGCACAATGGAAGACAATGTTGTTCATGCAGGATGCATCCTCTTTTATTGAACCATTATGCAATGAGGCCTGCATCCCCCATACATATGCAATTGAAAACATTGTTTTTTGTGTATGTGTAGGGGTTGCGGGGAAGGGGGGGATTACACTCTGCCGCCAATGTTTGTATTTTCATGTGTATGGGGGATGCAGGCCTCATAGCATAATGGATATGTGCAAAATAGGGGATGCATCCCACATTAACAACGTAGCCTTCCACTGTGCTACCGTTCCATGCATCCTCCATTATCCAATGAGGCCTGCATCCCCCATCGGTTACTTGTTTAGTTTCACGGCGGCAGCACGTGCCACTCTAGCTATGAATCTTGCCAGACTGCCTTAAGCTACGCTAGTAGCGTAGCGACTGTTTGAATTCTGGCAGCTTGCCAGCTGCCTATTTGTGTAGTTTCAGGGCGGCAGCGCATGCCGCCTTACTTCTGTCATGTATGTTATCAGCGTGCTACGCTGACTCTTCCAAGGCAGCCCAGCGCTGCTACTCTTAACACTGATAACGTACATGACAGAAGTAAGGCGGCACGCACTGCCGCCCTGAAACTAAACAACTAGGCAGCTGGCAGTGGACAGTAATTACATAAAGTAAACCTCAAACTGTCTCTCTCTCTCTCTCTCTCTTATATAACAGATATGGCACAGTATTGTGATCGCAAATTTTCTACTGGCTTCATTGACCGCTATCGGGAGAATGAATGCCTATGGAGAATTACCTTGAAGGACTTCTCCAATAAGCAGAAGAGGGATGCTGCCTACATGCAGCTGGTACAGGGCCGGCCTTAGGCATAGGCCAACTAGGCAATTGCCTAGGGCATTTGGAATGCCTAGGGGCATCAGAAGCTCCTGCTGATTAAAATGATATGCAGCATGCCTATATTCTGTGTGTGAATATAGGGGCATCGAAAGCTCCTTGTGTGTGCTGGTCATAACAATGCAAATAAGATGAATTTTCAGCAAAAAATGCACTCAACGTTAGCAGAACTGGCCAGGAGCTGCATGGCCTATTGAGGCAAGATGTATGAGGAAACATCTGTATCCAAGCAGAGGCAGAGGTCACAGTGTTAGCGGCTGCGCGAGTGCAGTCTGAGGGTGGGTTGGTTGTGCAATAGTGTTCGGCATATGTGTAAGGAGCATTATAAGTGTCATGTATAAATGCATTATCATGTGCAACATATGTGTAACAGGCATTATGTGTGTCATGTGTATAAGGGCATTAGTAATGTACAACATATGTGCAAGGGGCATTATGTGTGTCATGTATAAATGCATTAATAATGTGCGACATATGTGTAACATGCATTATGTGTCATGTGTATAAGGGCATTAATAAAGGTTGGCATAATGTGTAAGGGACATTAATAATGTGTGTCATGTGTAAGGGGCATTACTGTGTGGTATTATCAGGGGTGCCGAGAGAAAGGGGTAGGAGGTACAAATTACACAGGCCAAAGTCTGATGGAAGGGCCCAGTGGGGTCCCCGGGACCCCTCCCATTAAGTGACAGCAGCAGCTGCAGCTCTTCTCCTCTGCCCAGCACACACTGCTTTGTGCTGGGTTGCAGTGTGGCCATGGAGGTGCTTAAAATACAATATTTTCTCAGGATTTTTTTCTAAGGGTATAATGTGAATAATGTGAGGAGTAATGTATATAAGGTAAAGTGGTACTGCTGTGTGATGTAACATGAATAAGGGACACCATCGCATGATATAATGTGAATAAAGTTGCACTACTCTGTGGCATAATTTGAATTGGGGGTACTATTGTGTGGCCATGCCCCTTCCCAGCAAGAACACGACCCTGTTTGGGCTGCGCAACGAATGTGTGCACTGTTTCTATTTAAAATATTGCGGGTAGGAGCACCAAAATGATGACTGCTATGATGAGGGTTGATGGTTCTGGGAAAGGGGAGCAGGGTCAGAGCGAAACTAGTGGCAGTGCTAGGGGGCAACAGCCAAAATCTTGCCTAGGGCGTCATTTAGGCTAGGGCCGGCTCTGAGCTGGTAGAATACAGCAAATTGCATTAAGCTGATGCAAATCTTGATTTTGTAAAACGCAAGATTGCAAATTTAAGGACCGTTTTTATGAAGGAGAACAAGAGAGTGACTGACTCGCAAAAATCTGGAGCCGGGACTGATGAGGTGTATAAACCAACACTGTGGTATTACGACCAACTGCAGTTCCTGTTGGAAAGGGAAGCACAGGTGTTGGGACAGGGTAGTGCTGATCCTGAGCCCTGCGCAATGAGGCTGGAAGAGGAGAGCCAAGATTTGGTAAGTTAAAACCTCTTATGTATGTGACCTTTTATCAATGTTAAATCAAGGTCCTAAACCATTTTATTTTTATTTTCAGGATCATACTCTGCACGTGTCTGCTTAATTAACAGAGGTTGCTGCACTGGATTCTCCAGGAGAGGCATCCACCTCCACCCCTTTGACAACACCCCTACCTAGGCAGAGGAGGAGGACCACAAACAAAAGATCCGCTCCTGTGGCCACCGAGTCAGAAGGCTTTTTTCAGCTGGCGGCGGCAAGACTAAATAAGCCGGAAGATCCATTAAAAGACTTCACAAAAATGATAGAAACGGAGATGCGCAGCATGGACGAAGAAACAGTTATCAAATTTAAAAGTATCATATTTGATGCACTGCGAAGGGCACAGCAAAAAAACCTGCTGGAAAACCTGGAGTTTATGCCCTGTATGATGCAGCATGCACCTGTCACCCCCCCCCCCCCCCCCACCACCACCACATTACCCACACCACCCCCCCTATAGTTATGTGCCGGAAGTGCCTCCAGAACATTTCTATCGACCGCAAGCCTCCACACCCGCCCAACCCACACCTTCCACAAGCATCTCCAGTGGTGTGTACTCTGCTCTGCTGAGTACACATGCCCCACCACCACTGGACAATTCTGAACTTTTCCTTATGTAGAATGTTTTGTCCTTATGTAGAATGTTTTGTTGTATTAACTTAATTATTTTTTACATTGAACAATTGTTCTCGTTTATTGTTTTTCAATATCCTCGACTGGACTGGACTCCATGTACAATGTTTTCATTTTTATAATTTGATATCTATAAATTTCCAATGAAAAATGGCTTTGTGTGGTTTTATTTTTTTTTGAATAAATTGTGGTTTTATATTGTGAATATCAATGTGAATCTCTAACTTAAAAATTTTCTACTGGGTTATCACCATTTTCCAAAAATATTTTTTTGAAAAGGGGTGACGATTTGACGATTGAGGTCCAAATGGGGCCTGGTATTACACTCTGGAAAGGTAACGTGGTTTCAAGGTATGCTTTCCACCCACCCCATTGCACACTCAGTCGGCACCATTTCTCCTGGCTTATCACCCCTTTCCAGAAATATTTTTTTTGAAAAGGGGTGACGATTGAGGACCAAATGGGGCCTGGTATTACACTCTGGAAAGGTAAGGTGGTTTCAAGTTATGCTTTCCACCCACCCTATTGCACACTCATTCGGCACCATTTCTCCTGGCTTATCTCCCCTTTCCAAAAATATTTCTTTGAAAAGGGGTGATGAGTGAGGACCAAATGGGGCCTACAGTATGGTACTACACTCTGGAAAGGTGACAGGGTTTTAAGGTATGCTTCCCCCATTGTCCATACTTTGGGCTCCAAAAACATTGATACCAGTAATAAATGAACCATTAATCAAGGATATTTCGGGATAACTGTCATTTTTATTAAACGTTACAATCTACATCAGAATATGGTTCAGCAGTAGCAAACAAACAGTTTAATTTGCATGTTGAACATCTTGTGTAGTCTTCATCAAATGGCAGGTTGTTCATATTGCAGAGTTCTGCCAATCCACTGCACCTACTCCATTGAAGAAAGCCATGTATTGCTCTCGTACCCTTTTGGCCCTGGCTGCAGGATTGCCATGTGTTGTCATTTCCAGTCCATTTAACGTTACAGCATTCACATCAGCCTCCTCAATTGCTGCAGTACTTGTGAGGCCTCCTTAGGCCCCCATACACTATGCGATTTTGGGCCGATTTCACCCGATTTCGGCACTTTGGGCCGATAAATCGGGTGAAATCGGTCCAAAATCGCATGTTTGTGACATCTGATCCAATCTGATGCGCGCTCCCGTGCTCATCAGATTGGATCAGGTGGTCGGACCTGCTGAACATAAGATATATCGGAATCTGAGCCATCATGGGTGCTTTTTAGCACCCACGATGTTTCAGATCCGATATATCTATAGAGCTCCGGGTACCTCCTTCCGGCGCTGTGGACCTCCTTCAACCCCCTGTGTGGAAGCAGCAGCCGGCGTCACAGGAAGGGGCAGGCGCGATGGGAGGGCAGCAGTGACAAGACTTCCCTCCCTGCTTCAATCTGGATGTCTGCACGGGCTTTAAAGCCCGGACGCCCCCCCCCTCACCCCAGCTGCTGAATGACAGCAGTGGACGGGCTGCAGAGCCCGCACCCGCCTGACCAGTTAATGAATGTCTGTTCCCCCCACCTCTCCTTAGCTGCTGAATGACAGCAGTGCACAGGCTGCAGAGCCCGGACCCCCCTGACCAGCTAATGAATGTCTGTGTTCCCCCCACCTCTCCTTAGCTGCTGAATGACAGCAGTGCACAGGCTGCAGAGCCCGGACCCCCCTGACAAGCTAATGAATGTCTGTTCCCCCACCTCTCCCCAGCTGCTGAATGACAGCAGTGCACAGGCTGCAGAGCCCGGACCCCCCTGACCAGCTAATGAATGTCTGTTCCCCCCACCTCTCCTTAGCTGCTGAATGACAGCAGTGCACGGGCTGCAGAGCCCGGACCCCCCTGACCAGCTAATGAATGTCTGTTCCCCCACCTCTCCCCAGCTGCTGAAACGAGGTAAGGAAACCAGGAGAGAGGTGACAAAGTTACATTAAATCTCTCACACAGCGAGTTCCCCATGCAGCAGATCCCTGCTGCTATCATGGTACAAGATGTGTGTGTTAGGAAATAGATTGTCTACATATTATATGTACAACACATACACTATATATCCCACTTTCTGCCTGTACATGAAATAATATGAATATGATGTGTAATGTAATATCTTATGTACTACTTAAAAATAAAATAGAGGAGATCACTGAGTATATTATATGAGTAATACAGCTGTCTGTGTCGGCATCATTGTGTTAGTGTGTTACCATATGTATGCGTGTCGGCATCCATGTGTCATCATGTCAGGGTTACTGTGTCAGTGTCCATGTATCTGCATATGTCTGTGTGTCGGCATCAGTATGTCTGCATCTGTCTATGTGTCAGCATTGGTGTGTCGGTATGTTAGTATTGTTAGTATCTGTCTGTGTGTCAGAATCAGTGTGTCAGCGTGTTTGGGGTTAATGTGTCAGTGTCCTTTGGCTGTGTGAGCTCCTGTGTGTTAGCATCAGCGTGTCGGCTTCTGTCTATGTGTCAGCATAATTGTGTCCATTTGTTAGCATCTGTCTGTATGTCGGCATCAGTGTGTCAAAATGCCAGGGTTACTGTGTTAATCTCCATGTTTCAGCATCTGTCTGTGTGTAGGCATCACTGTGTCCACATCTGTCCGTGTGTCAACATTAGTGTGCCAGGGTTAGTGGGTTGCTACATATATAACCCGCTTATACCCAATTAGCTGCCTATATACCCCTTAACACTGGACAGCCCTCTAATTGGCCGAGGCGACTGAGAGCTTTCTCAGCCAATCAGCGGCCTCACATTCAGGCGAACGCTGATTGGCTGAGAGAGCTCTCTCTCAACGGCCTCAGCCAATCAGAGGGCCATACAGTGTTTCAAAGTCATATGCTGCCACTGCTGAGTCCCGCCGCCTGACAGCTCCGGTCCCCAGCCAGGTATGTACACCGCTCCCCGCCAGCGCTCCTGTCCTCCGCTGCCGCCACCGTGCGCTCCTGTCCTCCACCAGCGCTCCGGTCCTCAGCCACCACCAGCTCCGGTCCCCGCTGCCAGCTCCGGTCCCAACGTTGATTGCATTTGAGCAATCGCATGTGGTTAAAAAAACACATTCGATTGCTCATGCAATTCGATAATGATTATGTGCAGCTCATAATATCTATCGACGCGATATTCGACGGCATACCTGCGCATCGCGTCGAATGTCCCCTTCAAAATGCATGCAATCATTCGATTTATCGGCCAGATGTGGCCGAAATCGAATGATTGCATGCAATATCTCACAAATGTATGGGCAGCATAATACCTGCAAGGTATAGCACTGTTCAGGCCACTCCCTAGGGCCATCCCATCAGATAAATCTCATGGCACATCCAATTTGCGTCAGATAAATCACGTGATAAATCACATGTGATAAATCACATGTGATTTATCTGACACAAATTGGATGTAAAAAAATGGCACATCAAGTGTCAAATTGTATGTAGGCATCCTGGGAAGCTGCCGGGGAAGTTCAGGGGAAATCAGATGCAATTTTACAGGTCAGATAAATCTCATAGTGTATGGGGGCCTTAAGTGTGGTCTTTCGTCTGAGAAAGTTGTGCAGAGCACCACAGGCCAAAATCACAAACTCTATTTTGTCCACCCGGAGATTAATTGCTGTGTGGAATATTCTAAACTTCCCAGACATGATTCCAAACGCATTTTCAACTATGCGGCAGGCTCTTGATAGCCGATAGTTGAAAATGCGTTTCTCCTTGGAGAGGTTACGTTGGGGGAAAGGCTTCATGATATGCTCATGGAGTGGGAAAGACTCATAATCCATTTGTGCAGTCTGTGGCTTTAGGCAGGTTTAATGTCTTATTTTCAAGTCTCTCATAAAACACAGTGTTTTTAAGCGAACCTCCATCAGATGCACGTCCATTCTTACCAACGTCCACAAATAGGAATTCATAGTTTGAATGGACTATCGCCATCAACACAATACTGAAATATCCTTTGTAATTAAAGTATAAGGGTCCAGTATTAGCGGGAGCAGTGATGCTGACGTGCTTACCATCAATCGCACCTCCGCAATTGTGGAAGTTCCAGCGTTGTTCAAACTCCTGGCCAATCTGTTTCCACTCGACAAGACTAGTAGGAAACTACAAAGTAAGCATATAAAAATATAATTATTATTATTAATAAAAGCATATAAAAGCAGATTTAACAGTGAAACACAAAGGTTATGGGTCAGTCGGCGCACATAACAGAAAAACTAGGGAAAAAAACAATGTCAACCTTTTCACTGTCGACCTATACACCCAGTCGACCTTGAGGCATGTCAACTTTTTCCATAATACCTGTCGACCTAATGACTGTTGCCCCCCACTCATGATTCATGAAATATATTAGTGGTATAGTGGGGCACACAGCCTGTACACCATGAAATGGCTGCCACCCCTCCCCCTAATATTATGGAATAACCAAACAAAGACCATGGCTGTAATCAAAATGGTTCTGAAACTACAAGGCCAAAATGTTGTTAAAAATTGAACTGTGAGTAGGTTAACCTTAAAGGTGTCATTCAAATTCGGCACACATACTGTATACTGTATACAGCTCCAACACTAACCACCCAAAAATTATGATGAAGATGATAATGTATGATCTACTTTCATGTACTCCTTGCACAGGATGTAGTATAAAGCCTTGCAGGTCTCTGGAATGATCACACCCAAAGCCTGTGGCGAAATGAGCGTGGTAAACTTGATGTCCTCCAACGTTCTGTCAGTTGCCAAATAACGCAGTTGCCACAAGACGGTCATGCGAAGAGATGGGTCTACGCATTACGGTGTGCTGCTTCTCAATCAGGGGAGAGACGAGTTGCAGTAGCTCCTGAAACATATGTTCATTCATACGCAGGTAATTCCTGTAGTCCTGTGGGTTATTTTCACGGATCTCATGCAAAAGTGGAGTGTGAGACCGTGGCTCCCTGAGCTGCAGCCATTGCTTCACCCAGCAGGAGCGATAAAGTCTTCTCTCCCTCCTTCTCTCCCTCCTTCTACATCGTGCTTGCTGCGCCATGTCCACCACAGCAAGACCCTGACAGTACAGGAGCAACACCTCCTCATCATCCAGGGCATTATGATCCATGATGAACAAAAAGCACGTTTCTCAAGAAAATCTTAAACAAAAGAAATGCAATAGCTCTCCAACTGTGACTGCAGTGAAACGGTCTGGCAAGAGGAATATATAGACAAAGCAGGTGACACTCCCCCAAGCTTTATTCCAACCCCTTATTTACATTTCAATACTTTTTTTTATTCCCCTGAAGTTTCTGTGAGAGATTTGAAATCTGTCGTGCTGAATCTGCCATTATGAATCTCTGGCACAAATCTGTGTGTGTGTGGCTCATTATTTGAAAATTTCAGTTTTAGGGAAATCTCTTGTGCTGAATCTCCCGTTCTGAATCTCTGGCACAAATCTCTGCGTATGTAGGCCCCTTTAGACCCGGGCACAATACAGATCTGGAAACAAATGAATCTAGCAGCAAACCACTATTTATAGGCCTATCACATGTGTTGTGCAGGACATCAGTGATGACTATTGCATGACTTGTGGGCTGGATTTCCAAATGGATTGGGTTACTTACATTTTTAGGACATTCACAACAATAGCACAGTACTAATGAACATTCACAGATAGCATTTATGATTTCATAACGTTGGAGGTGGCCATTATAGTAAATCTTACAACATTTCACCTAAATTAGACTTTGAAGGTACGCCAGGTTTTGTTAAATCGAATTGCCGCTACTATGGGCGTGGCCTATGCGCCGCACAAACAGCACGGCATACGCTGCCGTACGTAACGGTGCCGTATGGAACGCTGCGGCAAAAAAAAAAATCCAGGGTGGGGCTGAAGTACGCCACTGACACAAATAAAGGTGAGCTAGAACCACAAAATGGTGTTGCAAACATGGCAGGCTCTCATTCTGAGGGAGAGCAAGAGATCCATAGCCTCATGGAACGCCTGGACTCCAGCACCTCCTATGTGCCCCTCCACCAACAGGCATTTGGAGGAAAGCAGGCAGCTGGCCCATCTTCTGCCTCAGCAGATTCATTGGGAACACAGCAGGTGGCTTCCCAAGATAGTAGCATGGCCAGCACTTCAGTTACAGTGACCGGTGGCCGTGGTCAAAAGAGTCCAACAGAGGATCCAGACACCAGGAACATGGCATTCGAACCACAGGAGCTTGCCATTCTGGTACCCCGTGCAAGGGATTGGATAGAGTGTCCACAGGAGAAGTTGACACACACCAGGAAATGGAAGATTTGGGAGAACATAACCGCGGAGATTAATGTGGTAGCTCCACAAGTTCGTGAGAGGGAGCATGTGAAGAAGAGGCAAGTTAAAGTGTGCTACATTTGAGCAGAAGTAGACCAGTAATGTTTGTATTATATGTTAGATGGAGTTGGCGAATGGTCGGTCACGTTGCTAGGAGCAACAGACATGATTGGCATGTCTCTTCTTCTATATTTATTGGAGGCTGAGTGGGAATGTTTGTTCTAAGTGTTGTGTTGATAGTTTTACATAATGTAAGTTATGTAGAATGAAGCACACATTGACATCGGTAGCAGATTACAATGCATGCTACATCAAACGTCAGGGGTGACATGTATTAATATGAGAACTTTGCATGCAGGTGGCACGACTTCAAAACCAACCTGAAGAAGAAGCTGACCAAACAGCGGGAACACAGCCAAACCTCTGGGGCTGGCCCCATGCCAGCAAAATTGAAGCTCACCCCCCTGGAAAATATGGCAGTTGGCTGCATAGCCATAGAGGAGATCCGGGGGGTGAGCAACATGGATAGCGAGACCCCAGCGGAAGTCTTTGCTGCTTTTGTTGAAGGTAATTATTTGGCATGGCATAAGTAGTTGTTACTAATTTTGTTGGAATGTGTTGTAATTGTAATTTTCTCTTTCACCAGCATCCCTGCCGTTTGGTCAGGCAAGTCTTCAGGAGGTGGAGGAGTCTGTGCCACCTGCCACCATTGCCAGACATGTGCAGCAGCAGCCACCGGCCACACAGGATGTGGACAGGTGGGAGGAGCTGCTTGGGCAGATTCACCAGCAGGGAGAGATAGCATCAGAGCGGATGCGTAGGACGGAGGAGGTCATGATGGGTCTTGTCAGCACCCAGCAGTCCATAGCTGCCAGCCTGCGGGTGCTGGCAGATCAATCCTGCTGGATGAATGACCTCCTCCAAGACCTAGCTACCACCAATCGGGCCCTATTAGCAGCCGTCTCTGGTGCTTTCCCACCACCAACACTCCCTGCTGGCAGAAGGGGAAGAGCATCACCCCCTTCGCCATCATCTGCTCCACCATCCCAACGTGGCCGTGGCCGTGGGCAGGGAGCTGCTGCTGCACGTGGCAAGGGCCCTTCCAAGGCCAAAAAGCCCCGCACATGAGCTTGTGTCCACATTAATCTCCACCCTTATGTCTTCCCAAATCTTTCATTTTGCTGTGTGTGTGTCAGCCTCCTGTGTGCAAACCAATCCCCTGCACAGGGTACCCACATTTGCCCTCGGTTCGAATGCTGTGTTTGGTTCTTATGTTGGCCTCTTTTGGCTGCCATTACTGTCTGCTGTACTTGAAGTGTTGGTGCTATACTTTTGTTGTGAAGCCACCTGATGTGTTCCTAATGATTCTGCTGTGGCTATGTATGTAACTAATACCTATATATTTATTTTTTTGCCAACATTCCTGGTATGGTACCTTTAATTTGTTGCATGTGTCCTTAAACATGTTTTTTCCATTTTGTGTTTGACGTTAGTGTAATAAATTTATATTTTGATCCCCAAATGTGTGGTTTTATTGGTAAATGTACAAGTGACATGTATATTTATATTAGTGTAGGAAGTTCTGTCCATTGCTTGCAGTGTAAATGTGTGTCAAAAATACAGCCGTGCTTTGAGCATATATTTGTGTGTTTAGTCCATTTAAGCTACAAGGTTTCCAATTGAAGCAATGAGAAGAGTGTAATTAATGAGTAATGAGCAAAGGAGTGGATTGTATTGTGTTCAGCTGAAATTGGTTGAAGTGCGCCCGTAGTGATTGGGCGTTCCGAATGCCTAGCGCATGACCGAGTGGTGTCCGCAAAGCAATACTTGCTTATGAAGACCGCATGTTTCCTGCCTTTTTGTTCGCGTGCATTCGGTGTGCTGTCCGAATGTACGCGTAGCATAATTAGTGCACTCCCTCATGTACGCCCATGTTTACGCCCAGTTTAGCCCACTTTGAAACTACGCCCCTGTGTAGTTCCGAATGACGCCCATATTACGCCCATATTTCCCGAGTGAATGCGGTGCACATTTCTGTACGGTATTAGTGAGAACAAGTACGGAGACCTTGCGTGGCACATGCGCATAGCGTTGCCCACGCATGCGCAGATGGCTAAAAAACGCCATCCGAAAGACTTCGGGAAAGTACGCACAGACCAGAATAAGGCCCTATATCTTGTTGTTCATTTCGCAGTTGGCATAATACATATCGGCCTTTTGGATCTGATATTACCTTAGTAATTTCCAAGTCCAGGTTATTCTTAGCTAAAAGGAGAACTGCTTTTGACGTGTTTGACCTGAATGTCGACACAATCGACATGGACACAGTTGGAAGTCAATCGCAGCCCCTCGCTTCACTTGCGATGCTTCAGGCACAGTGCCTCGCTGCGCTCGGCACACTATTTTATTCTCCCTAGTGGATGGTAGGACATGGAATACCGCCCGTCGGCACATGTTGGCTCAAAAAACAGTGAAGAAACCCATGTCGACCTAACGACTTGTCAACCTAACGACTTGTCAACCTAACCCATGTCGATCTAACGCATATGTTGACCTAAACCCATGTCGACCTTGTCCCATGTCGATCTAGACACCTGTCGACCTTGACCCAAATCGACCTAGAACCCTGTCGACCTTCCCACCTGTCAACCCAACGGTGTTGACCTAAATGCTGTCGACAATACGACCGTATGCCCTCCTAGGCCCACTGGCTCATTTTTGCTAACAAACAAAACTGTAAACAAACAGTGACATTCAAACCCTTAACCAAGAAAAGAGTTTATACAATCTCAAGGAAATTCTTGTAAACCTGTGCAGGGTCACGTTTGAATTCCATATGGGGTCTTTCGGTCCAGTAACAGAGTTCTTTTTAGTTTTACCAGCTTGAGGAATTTCTTCCATCCATGCCTTGTATTAAAGAAGAAAAGGGGTTTATGACAGTGGAATTTGCATAGAGCATCTGGGTCTAAGTCCGCACATTGGCTATGGGAGGTCACTCACAGTCAGACATATGACTCTGCACCTGACATGTGCTGTGCTCTTCCAAAAGGAAACATTCGGCATCACATTTATATATGGAGCCATCATAAATTCTCAACTTCGCCGGATAAAGTAGTGCGAATTTGCGTTCGAGCTTTATTGGACGGGAGCATATGGGGGAGAATTATTTTCTTTGTTTTGTTAACTCAGCAGTGTAATCCTGAAAAATGAGGATAGAATGACCCTCCCATGACAAATTTCTATGCCTCCGAGATGCTGTAGAAATTAGTTCTTTGTGAAGTTAATTGAGAATTTTAAAGATGACTGTTCTCGGTCTAGTGCCATCTTGTGGATGTTGTGGGCCTAATCTATATGCCTTTTCTATGATCAGGTCTGAGCAGCGGCTCTGTATGTCTAAAAGTTCTGGGACCTGATTCTTTATAAAATTAAACAGATCTGGGCCCTTGACTGACCAATTCGCAGGTTATTACGTATAGACCTGTTCTCCAGATCCTGCACTTTATTATGTAGGAACAGCAAGTCCTTTTGCTGTGTGACAACAGGCTTTAATTCTGCCACATCTTGAAAACATTCCCCCACCCTGCACTCAGCATCCAAGACTCTTTTTTGAAGCTGTGTAATTTGTTTATTTATATTATCTGTCTGCTCTTGCAATAATGGGACCAGTGGCGTAACTAGAAATTTTGCACCCCACCTGCCAAAAAAAAATGTTGGCGCCCCCTCCCATACATTAATTATAATTTTTTTTATACAGATTTTCACCCATCACTATTTCCCCTCCTATCACAAATATCCCTCCTCCTGTCCCTCCCATCAAAGTTAACCCTCCTGTTCCCCCACTGAACATATAATCATAGAAGTTTCAGACCTGGGGTGGCAGGCAGGCAAGCTCCAGGAGCAGCTGTCTGGACTCCGGACACATACAAGTTCATGTGATTGTTTCAGCTGACTCAGACTGTGGCAGCCTTTATAATCAATCTAAAGCCTCACTGTAATCTGCTTTACTGTGAGGATTTAGGTTGATTGTAAAGCCTGCCACAGTCTATAAATCAAGTGAAGTGTGGCAGGCAGGACTGGAGAGCGAGATCGGAAGCTGCCTCTAACGGTGTCACAGAGACAGGCGCAGGCTGCTATGGGCAGTGACAGCCCTGAGCACACTTCATCTCAGAGCAGGGAGAATGCCTCCCTGCTTCACATACCTTGCTGAGCAGCTAGCGCCGCCAAGGACTGAGACCCCGGCATTCTCCTCCTGCCTTTACAGGTACTGCTGCACCATGACACTGCGCCCATGTATTGCTGGCTCCCCCCGCAAATGCTTGGGCTGCGGAGCCTTATTTACGCCACTGAATGGGGCCATGGCTGCTCTTATGGTGCCTACCATATCCCCATAAATAACTGGAGCATCCATGGGGGGGATTATCTTATTTTATGACATGGGGTAGGCAGGCTGCGAATCCTCTTCAGAGGTATCTGGTGCTGCAGATAGGAGGTGCCTTATGCGCTGAGGCAGTGGAGTTTTCTCCTGTCCTGCCAGCCACGGGTATTTTTCCATGCGACTCTGTCACCGGCTGCTAGTCGCCGTGTCGAGGCTGAAACAGCCATGGGGATGATAAATGATCCGGTCTGGTAGAGGAGCTCTGTCGCAGGAAGCCTTACATCCCGCTGTCAGAACCGGAAGTCAAGTACAAAGAATTAAACAAAATTTGTAAAGGGGTAATCAAAGTAGCTAAAAGGGAAAATGAGGAACACATAGCTACTGAGAGCAAAACCAATCCCAATAAGTTTTTCAAATACTTCAATAGTAAACAAATAAATTAAAAAGAACATAGGCCCATTAACCAATATCAATGGTAAAAGCTTTACAGAGGATAAGCAAAAAGTAGAACTGTTAAATGAGTTTTTCTCATCAGTGTTTACTAGGGGAGAACAAGGAGACACAGGTTTGGGATTCTGCACACACGATAGGTTCACGCCCTTTATTGCACGGGCCAAGAGCCGCTTAATTTTTATTTATTTTAACTGGGGTGTCATCCTGACCAACTGGGGGTCAACAGTCAAAAATAAGAAGAAAAGAGCAAAGGCAGTTGTAAGTGGATGCACTCAGATTTCAATATTTTGTATTGGATGTCAATGACTACCATTTATTTTAAGACTGTGGGAGCTCCTATTATCTTTATTGGTATAGTTTGGATAAGGAGGTATCCACCAAAAAATGCGCAAATGAGAGGTTAAAATCGACACATACACATACAAATATGGTGACACAAAAAAAAGAAAAGAAAGAGTGTGTTGATAGATTTAAAATATAGGCAGATGTAGTTGGAGGATGAGGTTTTTGTTTAATACCGGGAATAATTCCTACCAGGAAAGTGCCGGGGTTACTGGAAAATGACACTGCTAGATATAAATATTTTATCATAGACTGCCTTAATTGGCTAGACAATGTATAGCGGTTGTCTTTTAATATGTAACCAAAAAGATTTGTCTCTACATGCAATGTATGCAGTACCTGATACAATTGTATCTGTTCAATTTACTGGCATGTTGCCCAGACATTACAGATCACAGTTGTATAACATGGTTGGAAATATATTGTTTTTTTTTATCAGTGGAGCGCTGGTGATTGTTCTATATAACATATATTAGTGTGTTGACAAATATCCCAGTTTTTTCTAAATTGAGGGTCACAAGTGCTTCTATTTTGGATTTCCTGCAATGGCTTGCTCACACACAACTGATGGATGCTATGCCTTGGTCTATCTAGGTGCAGATACTGCGGAGACAGTGAGTATTATTATTATTATAATTTTATTTATAAGGCGCCACAAGTGTTTTGCAGCGCCGTACAAAGGAACAATACAGGGAGACAAAGCTTGGCATAACATTGAATAAATAACAAAAAATACAGTACAAATAAAGAGCGCCAACTTAAATGTAAGTAGTGAGGACTCAATCAACATACAACTAGAGGCTTGAGGCCAATGATGGAGATGAGTATGCAGATGAAGATGGTCACTGATTGTTGGAGTATAGGAGAGCTGTGAGTGAAATGTGAAGAGAAGTGGGCTTTGACAACAGGAGGGAAGAGGGCCCTACTCGGAGGAGCTTACAATCTAGTAGGAAGGGGAGACAGACAGAGAGAGGTGCAAGAGAGTGGGTGGTGGTTAGATAGCAGGATGTAAACAGGGAAGGGGTCGGATGCTTTGATGAATAGGTGAGTTTTCAGTGCCCGTTTGAAGCTTTGCAAGGTTGGGGAGAGTCTAATGGAGCGAGGGAGTGCGTTCCACTGAAGGGGTGTAGCACGGGCAAAGTCCTGTACTCTAGCATGGGAAGCAGTGATCAGGGTGGAGGAGAGACGACAGTCGTCAGCCGACCATAGAGGGCGGGAGGGTGTATGAATGGAGATGAGGTTAGAGATATATGGAGCAATGGAATTAGAGATGGCCCTGTATGTGAGTGTGAGGTGTTTGAAGAGGATTCTGTAGGGGAATGGAAGCCAGTGCAGATTTTGTTGAAGGGGAGTGGCAGAATTAGAGCGGCGGGAGAGGAAGATAAGCCTGGCTGCAGCATTGAGGACAGATTGGAGAGGAGCCAGTTGGGATTGAGCGAGACCGGTGAGGAGAGCATTACAGTAGTTAAGCCATGAGATGACCAATGAGTGGATGATTGGCTTAGTTGCACTCTGTGAGAGAAAGGGCCTGTTGCGAGCAATGTTGCGTAACTGGAACCGGCAAGAATGGGCCAGGGCTTGGATGTGGGGTGCAAAGGAGAGGGAGGAGTCAAGAGTGACACCCAGGCAGCGGAGTTGGGGAACGGGGGAGATGATGGTGTTGTTAACAGTGATAGAGATATTAGTAGGGGGCATAGCTTTGGGTGGGGGAAAGATAATAAGTTCGGTTTTGTCCATATTCAGCTTCAGAAATCGCTCAGACATCCAGGTGGAGATGGCAGAGAGGCAGTTGGAAACTTGAGAGAAAGCAGTGGGGGACAGAACAGGAGAGGAGACAGTGATCTAAATATTTCAATCAAAATTTCGACTAGACATACCTGCAACCTACATTACAACCTTCTACATTCAACGTGAAGTCGTTTTCAGTGAGGAGAATGAGAGACTGACTGATCCCATTCTCCTCTGGCTTCGTTACATAGACGATCTCCTCATTGTCTGGGAAGGGGACAGACATTTGTTCGTCGAATTGATGGACAAATTAAATCAAAATGACTTTAACCTACATCTCACGTATGAGATGAGTCAAACGGAGGTGAACTATCTCGACCTACATATCACTATCGAACAAGATGGATCAATCTCTACTGATATGTACAGAAAAGCTACGGCAACTAATTCCCTGCTCCACAGCAATAGCTCACATTACCCTGCGGTAATCAGGGGGCTGCCAAAAGGCGAATATCTGAGAACAAAACGCAATTGCTCAAATAATGACACCTACAAAAAGAGAGCGGGTGAATTAAGTAATCGACTGAGAGATAGAGGTTACAGTCATAGAACTGTCAAAAAAGCCTACAATGACACACGAGAATACGACAGAGAACAACTCTTAGTCCCATCAAAAAAGAAGCGCGAAGAGAATGATAACCAAGTACGGTTTATCAGTACTTACTGTAATGAATGGCAACAAATCCAGACAATTCTCAATAAACATGTGAGGGTTCTCCAGACGGATCCGGATTTGGCAGCAATTATGGACAATCGGATACAGATCAATTGGAGAAGGAGCAAGAATTTACGGGATATACTCGTACATAGCCACCTGGAGAGAAACCAGAGGGTCATCAAGAGGAAAAATGGTTCCTCCAAATGTGGATTCTGCAAAGCCTGTAGTATTATGATCCCCAAAGAGGAATACATTGACAAATTTGGCAAAAAGTGGAAGATCGGAGAACAAATTAACTGTGACACAACAGCTGTCATTTACAACCTACAATGCCCATGCCCTAATCCAAAAACATACATTGGCAAAACCAAGAGACCATTGAAGAAAAGATTGATGGAGCATCTGTCCAGCATTAAGAACGCTGAGAGAGACAGGAAAGCAATGAAATCTCTAACTCCGGTTGCCCGCCATTTCCATCGCCACCACAATAGTAAACCTACAGGTTTAGTGGCTTACGGGATGAAGAAGGTAGATCTAGGCATCAGAAGGGGAGACATTGATGCCGAACTACTCAGACAAGAGACCAGATTAATCTTTTTGATGGATACAATGTCCCCCAAGGGCCTCAACGAGGAGAACAGCTATGCGGCCTTTCTGTGACATAAAATACCGCTATTGAGTATTCACTATTCAAAAATGACCACCACTCCAACTACACATCTATGATCCCTTACAAATTAACCCTTGGCTGTATCGATGAGACAATAAATATCTTCATATAAGTCATATGGCCCCTGCCGGCCAACAGCATAAAAATACTAATACGACATACCACTGGGGACCAATGTCAATCCTCACAGACTGTGGGCATAGATCTTCCTATGTATATATGGAGGCTATTAACACTAACTGCCACACCCAGACATGCGAGCGATACTATTAGAGATAACCATCCTCTTAAACAGTGATCTACAGTGGATATCCAGTACGGATACCACGAGTACTATCCATTTAGAATCACTAACCAAGTCTAATAGTCTAGATAAGCTAAATATCACTCAGCGTACATCAGAAACCCGCAACACATTAGGATACCTAAGCCGACTAGATCCACTGAAGATGAATGGACCTGACCAGGAAAACCAATGATGGGAAAACCAATACACACAATATTACTATGAGGATACCCCATTACACAACACCACCTTCACTGTCCACACACATGATCACACCATTTAAAATATGTACCGAATAGCACCATTCTCGGTCATATTACAAGTTTTGTATGTAAGGTCGACACAGCAGTCGACATATCACGTCACATTTTTTATTATTACTCTTTATATATTTTTTATCTGTGTTTATTTTTATTTGTATATCTATTTTTATTCCTATTCTTATATTTATTCTTCTCTATCTATATTTTTTTCTTTATCTAGACAAAATAATCACACCCCTTGAGCTTGTACCGAATAACACCATGTTCGGCCAAACCACAACATTTGAGTACGATGTCGACACAGGAGACGGAGTGTCACGTCATACTCTTTATCAACTTTGTCTCACTAAAGATCACCATTGTCATGCAACTTTTCCTAGCATGAAAGATTATCATCACCCTACATGTTACAACGATTATCGTCACAGAGCATACACATGTCAACTTTGACATATCAATCCCCAGTTATTTGTTATCACCTAGTCACGGATTGCTGTGTTGCATCATCACCTTTTTACACAATCCACGTCCCTCACACGGAGATTATCATCTCTTCAAGTCCACACCAACACAATAACATTATATTAACACACCAATCATGAGTGTGTTCCCACATGTAATGAATGATCCATACGGACAAATGCACAGCTACATTGTCTTGTGCATATATTGGGTGAAGATAACACCCATAAAAATATAGGGTATGGGGCGTGGCCTAGCAACCTAGCGTGGCAGACGTGCTTAACTGTAGCTCCTGCCTTAACAGCCTCGAAACCACCCTTATCCACGCCAATTCTTTAAAACCCGATCACCCTACCCTCACCCTATCTCCGTTCTCCCGTGCCCGATAGTCCCTGACCTTTTCCGCGGAGCCGGGGAGCTCTTTTCAGGGCTCCTGCGGGTTGCGGCCTGGTCGTGGGGTCGGGACCGGGACCTCGAGTTCCCTGAAGGGGGCCTCCGGAAGTTGCGGTGTTGCCGCGAAAGGAGTCTTCTGCCGCGGCGGAGGACGGGACCGGGATCTCCCCCGACTCACTACACACCAGAGCAGGCACATCAGACGCCCGGGTGCTCTCCCCGCCGCCTGCGACACGCCGGGATCCAGGACTCCATCGGCGCGAGTGACGGAGTTGCGGTGACGCGCCGCGAACTCCTCACCCGCCGTATACCCTGCTGATAACCCTCCGGCGGGGACCCGGAGGCTGGGGGAGACAGCTAACGACAACAAGGGGCTCACAGTACGCCCAAGAGGTGAGGGGACCCAGCCACAGTATCACCACCGCCATCTTGGATGTGGCGCGACCCTGGGACCAGCGCACATTCAGGCATTTAGTCCCACCTGGCCTGCCCCCCATACCTGCGCAGCCCCACCAACCACCCCAGCACAGCTCCACCAAATACTAGCCCTGATCACTAACTCCACACTTCTGAAAATCTGGGCAGCAGCAGTGGCACATTCCCTGTGGTGGGTGACCCCTGTTCTACACTGGTGCAGGCTAAATACCACCACCCCACTAATCTCACCAGATGCCAGGGCTGACCAGTGGGTAAAACAAAACAAAAAATAATAAAAAAAATAATAATAATAAGATACCACGCTGGTTAGGACTGACATCCTGCCTAGCAAGTCTGGCAGCAGTCAGCCTCTCACCGCCTGCCCAACTGCCTGCACCTCACAACTACCTGCGACGCCCAAATTGGGCTGTGCGCAGCCCCCTCTGAAACCCGCTCTCCCCCACGGCTACAGCGGGCCCTCTGCTCTGGGTGAGGACCCTCAGCATACAGAAATCTCCGACCAGCTCTTTCCCAAACTAGAAGTGCTGAGGTGTTCAGCTGACCCTCTCTGCACTAGGGCGACGCTTCCCACCACCCCTTTTATCCCTACTGCCGCGGGTGTCCGCCACACACCGGCCCGAGATACAATGATGTACCCCACTCTGATGTGACTTTAATCTCCAACATGCCACCGCCCATGTGACCCACAACCGCATACCTATTGCTCCATCCTACCATTCTAGTGCGTGTAGCCCTGTCCATCACTGTCTTCAAATCCCAATAGTTACAAAAAAAACAAAAATACAAAAAAAAAAATACAAAAAAGTTTCGAAAAATAGAAAGGGAAAAAATATATATATAAAAAAAAAAAAATAAAAAAAAAAAATACAAAGGCTTGAGATGGCTCCTAAGAAAGCCAAAGGGGTCCCCACTCCCCGAGTCTCCTTCCCTGCACAAAGGGCCACGCAGGCCCAGGGGACACCCCCGAGCACCTCCATGGCAGTGCTGGCTGCCGATACCCCTGTACACGGCCCCGGCCTGTCCTTCTCAACAGCAGGCGTCGAATGTGCACCTGATACCCCGCTCACAGCGGGACTACTATGCCAAATACTGTCTACCTTCAAATCGGACCTGACTAGAGATCTAACAACTGCGATCCGTGAAGTCAAAACCGACCTGATAGCTGTGGGGAACCGAACAGATCATCTCGAGAGAAAAATGGAGGAACTGGTGGCATCCCATAATGACCTCCTCTCCTCCTATGACCAACAACAGGCTGAAATCGAAGCAGTTCAAAACAAGATGGCCGACCTCGAGGACCGATCCAGGAGGAACAACATAAAAATCAGAGGGATCCCAGATTCGGTATCCAACCCTGAACTGGAGGGCTATGTCATGGCGCTGTTCCGAAAACTACTACCCTCCGTGGAAGACAGAGACCTCTTAATTGACCGTATCCACCGGCTCCCAAGACCCCGACAAGTCTCCTCGGCTCTTCCCAGAGACACCCTCCTACGTGTCCACTTTTTCACTATCAAGGAGCGAATCCTGAGAGCCGCAAGATCAGCTGGAGAAGCAAATACCTTGGGAGGCCTACAGATCTTTCCAGACCTCTCCGCTGTGACACTTGCCAAAAGAAGAGCCTTAGTCCCAATAACAGCAGCCCTTCGAGCCAACGACATCCCCTACCGATGGGGTTTCCCTGTGAAGCTTTTGATTACCCACGAAGACTCCACGCACACCGTCTCGTCCCTTGACGCAGGAACCGCACTCCTTTCAGAATGGGACATCACGGTAAAACACCCATCCTCATCTAAACAGGCTCCCGCCCCAAGAACGGAATGGGTGGACACTTGAGAGACTACTCCGCTGCCCTCCTCGTGGCATATGACCCATAAGTCCCGTTCCTGGACATTTCATCTCCGCACCCCGGAGTTTGACCCCGAGGCTAAGTATCACAACCGTTAGTTCCTTAGTCTCACTGTTTGTTTAAACATCCCATGCTCTTTGCCTTACCTTTAAGATAATACTGTCTTATGTTAGCTGAGATGTTTGATGGTCACGTTGATAGTCTATATTATTCTCCAAGTTTTGCACAGGTTTCGCAGATATGTGTTTTAGTTAACGATTCCTGTGTGGACTACATGGGTGGTGGCGCTAGGCCACCTTCAAGCCCCCACTTCTCCTATACTACTGCACTTGTTTCCCCTTCCCTCTACCTGCAGTAGTCATGTCGGTCCGATATAATGGACCGTTTTGGTTTGTTTTTTTCCCTCTCCCTGTCAACCTTTCCTTCTCTCTCCCTCTAAGTCAAAATCCCCCCCCACCCACTAGACTCTGTCTTGTACCCCATAGTGTACGCACCTTATATACCAGGTTAACACGCCACTATCTGTGGACCACTACACCCATCATCCTATTCTTGTGGATCTATGGCGACTAAGATTTTATCTTTAAATGTAAAGGGACTGAACTCCCCCAACAAGCGTAAGCTTGCCCTCAACTTTTTCCATAAACAGAGGGGAGACGTGATCGCCCTACAGGAGACCCACTTCAATTCGGTAAACCCCCCTATCTTTAGAGACAATAGATACCCACTAGGTTTTTTCGCCAATGGTCAGTCTAAGCGTAATGGGGTTGCTATCCTGTTCAGTAATAAAATGACTTTTACCCAACACTCTCTCACTGCGGATAAGAACGGGCGCTATTTGATCCTGACTGGATTGCTAGATGACAAACTTGTTACCCTAGTCTCAGTGTATGCCCCTAACTCCAACCAGATTCCCTTTCTGCGCAAATTATTTATTCTAATTCGTAAAGTCGCCAAGGGGTCACTGCTGATAATGGGAGATTTCAATTTAGTATTAAACCCATATCTCGATAAATCCTCCAAATCTTCCACATCCTGACTCCCTTCCACTTCTGGCCCTTCCCTGGCATTTCGAAATATGTTGTCAGAATTTGATCTATACGACATCTGGAGAACACACAACCCTTCGGGCCGAGAATACACTTTCTTTTCAAACGTTCACAACTCATATTCTAGAATTGACATGCTCTTATGTGACAAATGGACTCTACAACATTCCAAGGATATAGACATCCTCCCCATCACCTGGTCCGACCATGCCCCGATCATGTGGAGGTGGTCGTTAAACAACTTCCACATGCCGCCTAGACCCTGGCGCTTAGCTCCCCATCTTCTAATCGACCCACTGCCCAAAAAAATTATCTCTGACAGCATCTCCTCGTACTTTACTAACAACACCCCCCAGGACACATCTATATTCACACACTGGTGTGCCTTTAAGGCGGTTACCAGGGGTGCCGCTATTCAGGCCGGGGCTACCCTCAAGAAACAAAACATCCAAAGACAAACCGACTTAGAAAACAAAATCAAAGACTTAGACAGTAGAAACCAATCTTCCCCTTCAGCTGCCCTAAGGAAAGAGCTTTCCGAAACCCGTAGCCAATTGCAGAAAATGCTCCTAGCCCGAACTCAAATAGCCTTGAACAGACTCCGTACAAAATTTTACCTATCAGGGAATAAGTCTGGGAAAATGTTAGCACGCAAACTGAGAATGCAACATGCTAAAAATAGAATTAAGCTCATACATTCCCCCTCAAAGGAGAAACTTCTGAACCCAAAGGATATTTCCAACCAGTTTGCTAACTATTACTCACAACTATATAACCTATCCCAGGACCCAGACACCCCCCAACCCTCCAACGCCACCATCTCCTCCTTTTTAGATGGGGTAAACTTGCCTTCCCTGACCAATGATCAATTAGAAGTCCTTAATGCCCCTTGGTCCCAATCTGAAGTGGACGCCGCTGTCAGATCCCTACCTAGGGGTAAAGCCCCGGGACCCGACGGATTCATCAATAACTTTTATACTACTTACCGTGAAACCCTCACGCCCTACTTGACCAATCTTTTCAACACCATAACCTCTCTGGGATCTTTTCCCAAAGAAATGCTAGAAGCACAAATAATAACCATACCCAAACCGGGGAAGGACCCGGCCCACTGTCAAAATTACCGTCCGATAGCCCTGTTAAACGGCGACACTAAATTGTTTGCAAAACTCATAGCCATCAGAATTAAAAACTATCTCCCCATGCTAGTGCACCCGGACCAGACGGGGTTTGTCCCGGGGAGACAGTCCTCTGACAACACCCGCCGAGTGTTCAACTTGATTGACTCCCTTATGGACGATCAGGGCTTTCTGCTGCTATCCTTAGATGCGGAGAAGGCCTTTGATCGGTTAAACTGGGAATACATGCAGGCCGCCCTCTCAAAATTTGGATTTCGGAATCAGATTATGTCATCTATTCTGGCATTGTATAGTACCCCCACGGCCCGGGTGTTCAGTAATGGTTTTCTCTCAGACCAGTTTCCCATATCCAATGGAACGAGACAGGGTTGCCCCCTCTCACCGTTGATATTTGTACTATCTATCGAACCCCTCGCCTCCAGAATACAGGCCGACCCTGATTTCCCTGGACTCCGATCTGGCTCTTCTTCACACAAACTGAGTCTTTTTGCTGATGACATTTTACTTTTTGTCACTGACCCCCTACGTACTTTACCCCACCTTCACAACATTCTTGACAGTTTCAGCAAGGCCTCATACTACAGATTAAACACCACCAAAACAGACGCCCTACCTATTAACTTAGCGGACTCATACTCAACCCTATCTTCTAAATTCCCATATAATTGGCAGAAAATATCTATACGCTACCTGGGCATAAACATCCCATCAGATACTAGGAAAGTCTTTGAAGTTAACTTACCTCCCCTCCTTAGCTCACTAGTAACCCTCACTAAATCCTGGCTTGCGTTTGACATATCTTGGATGGGGCGCATGGCTGCCTTTAAAATGTCTCTCCTACCCAAACTCATGTATCTCTTCCGCACGATCCCCTACACTTTTCCCAAGAAAGAGCTTGCCGCATGCAACTCAATTATGCTCAAATACATTTGGTCCTCAGGCCCCCCCAAACTAGCCCGTTCTAGAATGACCCTCCCTAGAGCAAAAGGTGGAATGACCCTCCCAGACCTGACACTATACCATGAAGCTTGCAAACTAGCCCAGCTTAAATCTTTCTTCGAACCACAATCAGAATCTCAGTGGGTGGACCTTGAGAAATCGCATGCCCAGATTTCAATAGAAAATCTATTTAGATTGCCCAAACAACTCCGCCCTGATCTCTCCTCGCTTCTCCCAGCTACTAGGGCCTCCATCTCAGCCTGGGACTCCCTGAATTCTAGACTCCCACATCCCATATCTCAACTCCCACTGATCTCATTAAAATCAATTTCTAAACTAATACCCAATCTACACCTGGCTAGATGGATTGCTTTAGGTATAACCAAGTTAGGAGATATTTTGGAAGGTCAGTCCGTTCTCCCCTTCTCTACTCTCCAGCAGAGAATCTCTCTTCCTAAATCCGAACTACTGCATTATTTTCAAATCTGCCATTGGTGGAATACTGCCCCTACTCTCATTAACACACCTGGTAACTTTGACTCACGTATCTACTTCCGCCTTAACCTAGGAGAGAGAGGTTTGTGGGAGTCGCACAAGGTTTGCCCACCCGGTGTGAGTTGGGTCAAGAGAGACCCCCTTCACTCCTAAAGGTAGGATTTGGCCTGGGTTGCCTGATACCAACTTTTTATGCAGCGTAAAGTCCCTGTATGGGGTATTAGTATATATGTTGGCGGTGCTCCCCTGAGTCCAAAATATACAGAATTGGAAGGAGAGAAAAGAAGACTCTTTTTGTGGGGCACTCTTTGTATTCTGTTTCTATTAAAACTTAGCTTTTATTAAATTCAAAATAAGATAAAGTAGACATACATAGACAGACAAACGAATAAACAAATGGTCCGAATCTGTACAGATAGGGAGTCGCTTAGATTTTGCAGTGAGCTTTTGAATTATAGGCTATGCAAAAAAGTATTATTTGGTAATCAATATTGTGTCTGGACAAGGACTGTATATTTCTTCAGCGCAGCTAATTGCTGTTTAGTGCTGAGGTTTGCAGTGAGCTTTTAGAAGTTGCTATGCAAATAACAAGATTTAGTTCAATGTCAGTACCAAATATATGGTTGTCGTGATGAATCTAGCAAAGCTATTTGCTGTTTGTACTAGAGATCGTATGAAGGTTTTGTTAAAACTTTTGACAGGGAAAATTTCCCTCCTTAGACTGCATTTTTGATGATAACCGCTACTGAGCGTTTATAGTGAGGTGTCAGATTATTGGAATGATTTTCCTAAGAGTAAATTCTGTCAGGTGATGCCTGCTAAGAGTCTCTTACGTTAACCTACCAAACACCAAAGGGGATGTAACATTTTGGTACAAATTATTACAAGACATTCCGAATTCCCCTAAATCAAATGCACAGTCTAAATGGGAAGCTGACCTAGGTATAGCCCTGTCAGACGCTCAATGGAGCAAAATCTTTCTTTCTTCCTATACCATGTCAAAGTGCATAAACCACACCGAGATGCACATTAAGCTGATACATAGATTATACTTAACCCCAGCTAGACTTAACTCCTTCTGGCCCTCTTGTTCTAAATTTTGCTGGAGACAATGTGGTAACATAGGTCATATATTTCACATATTCTGGTCCTGCCCCCTCCTCACCATGTTTTGGAAAGAGGTATTTGACTTAGCAAATCAGGTCCTAGATACAGCAATAATGCCCGCTCCTCTAACAGCTTTATTCAATATCTTCCCTGACATGGTCGCACCCAATAAACGCTATGTTCTAGGCCATATATTTATTGCAGCTCGCGCAGCCCTGGCCCAGTGTTGGAAACAACCCACTCCTCCCCCACTTTCAAAAGTGATTCAGAAACTCAATTTTAACTACACTATGGAAACGCAATATTCCCCTGACCCCAGCTCTACCCGCTGGTCGCCATGGCATGTATACATCACTGTTGGAGCGGGTACATCGCACGCTCCCAAATCACCCCAAAGCGACCCCCTTCAATTTAGCCTCAACGAGACACAGGACGCATCTACAAACTCTCCATGATCTCCTATTCCCATTACCAGGATATACTTATGTCTAATGCTACAATGTTATGTGCTTAACTATTTCGTTAAATTTGTTTAGTCTAGATAGATTTAACCTACATCATTATTATGGTTGATATCTTACCTGATGTACCTGTTTAGGCTTACTAAACTCTCAATATGTGATGTTGAAGATAATTTCTGTCTATGTATGTACAGAGCCTATGTATCCCCCCTCCCCCAAACACCCCTCTGTACCCCCCTCCTCCTTTTTCCCCTTTTTCTGTATTGTGTAACCCTCCCCCCCCCCCTAAAATTTAAATATTTCTCAATAAAATATTGATGTTAAAAAAAAAAAATATAGGGTATATCAATACCATCTGTCGACCCACAAGGGAACCATGGGGATCATTTGAAAGTATTGATGCCGATGGGGGAGACACCACGAAAGTGAAGGGAAGGGGAACAAAGGTGGTGATCTCACCGATGGGATAATGACAAGGGATTGGACATATGGGACAAGGAGAACATGTCTCCACCCACAAGAAATTGCCATATCCCTGGGACTCAGTAACCACCAAATTGAATGCTCATGTAGAAGTGACGACACAATATCAGTCGACTTCACCCCACTAATTGATAGAGAGGGATAACCATCTCAGTACCTATATAATATTTCCTCCAAATGTGGGGGACACTCTGGGAAGAATGAAGTGGGAACCATAATGGAAATTTAACCGGCAAGATCTATATGAAAGAGTCGCGTCAACCCGAACAGAGTAGACCATTATGTGACACGCCCACCTGACGTGTGTAAGTGTCAGCCCAAGTAACAACTAATACTGATGCTTAATATTAGCCCATTCAGAACAGAAATTTGATCATGGATCCGATATAGACATCATATGAATTACCTACTATGTACATTTACCTTAACATTGATACCGCGCTGATTCACCTTTTGACTTCTGACAAACGGAATCTCCTGCACACCGTAGACAACACCCACTCTCTGATTGGTAGACAGGGACACACAGGGGTATAAAACTCCTGTCATGGCTGATATCTGGTTGGCCTTGAAAAAGCTGTTCTGCGAAGCGCGTGACGGCTAGCGGTGCGCAGACAGAACGAGCTCTCTCTCACTCTTTATTATTTTTATTACTAGGATATATTTTGATTGTGTATAGTATTAAGCGTTACTCCACAGCCCTTATAAGGGTAGCGGGGCACGATTGGTACCAGTGCCGACGTTTCAAACCCTCATATGCCCAGCCATTGAGCGCATATTTTTGGCATATAGGAGGGACGGCCGGCTGCTCCGATCTGATATTTAAGATCTCGGAGCGCTGTGGTGAATATTACACCTTATCATCCTGAGAAACCCTGATAATAAACACGCTTAATACACTTGCTGAAATTGACTACCACACCGCCGGTACACACCAATAGCACAGGCAGTGAATGAGCAATCGGCTCAAATCTATCAGAGATGTAAATTTCCACATGCGGGCTCGCAGTGGATTAACGTCAGCCCAAGCTATCTAAGATAAATATATTGTACCTGATGTAAACCCACACGAATTGTCCCTGCTATATTTGGGGTAAATGGGTAATGACCGAGCGCCTGATTACTGTAGGCAGCGATATAATTTGTATGTACCTGATGTGTGGGCATATCAGCAAGGAGTCTATATAAACGCTCTGCAATGTATGTGAATTAATACTTAGTACTGAGCAGCCCCTATAAGAAATAGCGGGGCACAAACGGTACCAATACCGGTGCTTTCTACCCTCACGTGCCCAGCCATTGAGCTTATATTTTAGGTACAGAAAAGGGATAGTTAGCCGCTCCGTTAGGGGACCCTTAGTGAGCCGATGCGCACACACACCTCAATCTGATATCAGAGATCTCTGAGCACTGCGACGATTGTTACACCGCAGCAGCCTGACAGATCCTGAGAAAATAAACTCTGTGCACTCCTATTGAGACTCACCGTCACACTGCCGATGCAATTAATAGCACAAGCAGACTGTGAGTAATCGGCTCAGTATTCACTTGAGGCATAAATCTTCACATGCGGGCTCGCAGTGGATGAATATCAGCCTCATTTATTGATAATATCACACTGCACTTGGTACAAGCTCACACACTGTCCCTGTTACATTCTGGGTAAATGGGCGAACGGCCAGGTGCGTAATTATCATCAGCAGAGATATTGTGGGTACCCGCTGAGCGGGCATTAGCAGCAAGCAGTTTAAATAAACGGTCTGCAAATTAACCAATAAAGTGCCCAACACATGTGAATAAAGAATAAGGTGCCCTACACATCCACACATCGATCCATCTTTGATATATAAGTGAATTAGTAGAGAGCATTCTGTCTGCCACCTTCATTTTATTAATTGTTATTTCTTACTTTAATCGTTGTATGTCCATTCTCTGTGTGTATCTTTTAACATTTCGCAACATTTTAATATATTCTCATTAAAAGTTAGATTTTAGATAAATATAGTGAACCCAACCTAAAAGGACATTCCTTTTTTCCTTTTTGATGTGATATTTTTCACTGTCCTGGGGTAGCACAACTCCGCCATCACCATAACTTGACAGTAGTGATTGACTCCAGGGGGTCCAATAACACTTATTGTATGGTCTTGTGCGACCAATCCTTTCTGTTCTTTTCCACATCTCATTGTTGAACCTGCCTGATGATCAATTATCAGTCAAGCAGATATCTGTTGGCTAAATGTGTCAGGAATACATTATGTTGCAAATATAGTGGAATTCTACCACAGATTTAAATAATAATCAATGAATGCAACATTGTTGAGACAGTATCATACACAGCAGGAGATTAGGCTTAAAAACCAATTAGTTTGTGTTTCAAGTCCGTTAAGGACATTAACAGAGATCAGTTAAGTAACCAATGTGTAAAATCTCAAATACAAAAAGCCAGATTTTGATGGGGGATCTCACTGGATTGTCACCCCGGGACAGATTAGGCTATAAGATAGAGCAATTGCACACTGGTATAAGACACATTGACAAAGCACAATGAATGCTTATCTATATCTCCAATAAGTTTGCACCAAACGCATACACACCAGGAGATTTGATGGTACCATCCAATTTATCACTCTATCAGAATTAAAACTGATTGCTCTCGCCATCTCCAAAAATAAGTCTGTAACCAGACCAATTTTGTAAAACACAGACACCAATGACACAGACTTGAACCACTAGACATACCTTGAATAATTAACCCTATCATATGTAAGATATAGGCAAACCCGGCCATTTAACAATAGAAGGGTAATACATACCTCCCAACTGTCACGATTCCGTCGGGACAGTCCCGATTTTCGGGTCCTGTCCCGACGTCCCACCCGCGGCAGGCATTGTCCCGCTGCGGGGGGTGGCAGTTGGGAGACCCCCCAATCTAGTAGAATAGACGCTGTGCGCATGCGCACAGCGTCTATTCTCGTATGAAAATGAGGTCGCGGCTAATTAGCATAAGCCGCGCCCTCATTTGCATACGCCACGCCCCTTTTCGGGCGCTCGCGCGGGTCCCTATTTCATCCGGACACAAGTTGGGAGGTATGGTAATATAACCAAAGAGTTCTTTGGAACACGAGTCAGTACATACCAGCACCGCACGTGCAGTTTTTTTAATAATCACATCGTTCAATGTTTTGTGTAGTTTGTTATATTTCGCAGTTTTAATCTAAACCAATTAAAGGTAGTTTTTAAGTGTAATAGTTTTTTCTCTTTTGTGCACCACACCTGTGACAATTCCTACTCTGTCTTCAATCAAACCTATATTCCAGATATTCCAGTGTCCAGCCATTGGCTGTAGCATTTGAGGTCATGTGGTGTAATTGCGCCAATTATATGGCTTACTGTCCGGCTATCTATTAACGAGATTTCCGCCCTTCCCTGGGCGGGTGTGCTGTGTGACATCACGCCGCGGGTCACATGGATGGGGACGCCCGGTCACATGGTTTGTCCCGTGTTTGTTTTTTCTTTTCTCAAAAGTTTTCACAATTTTATTGAGAGTGATCACCACAGCACTTTTCACTTTATCAGTAATGGTTTCATATTTAGAGATACCTTACTGTAGTATTACTTCATATAAATATGCATTATTAAAAAGTACATATGTGATGATTGGATAATAAAGGTGTGTCTCCCGAGTGCAGGGTCCAACATGACCCGAGCATAGGATACAACACTGACTTTAAGTAAATATAGAGGAAATACGGTTTATTAATTACCATGAAGTACGCATAAGGCTATTGTACTGTAGTCCAAATATAATTGATTCCCGGCATGAAAAATACAAATGTAGATGCATTTTTTTCAGATTAAAATCATACTACTATACAGTATGCAGGTTCCGGGGCCAGGCACCATGTAGCCAGACTTCCGGGTCCGAGCTGCAACGCCCACCGATTGGTCGGAAACAAACACGGGACAAACCATGTGACCGGGCGTCCCCGTCCATGTGACCCGCGGTGTGACGTCACACAGTGACGCGGCGCACACCCACCCAGGGAAGGGCGGAAATCTCTTCGATAGCCGGACAATAAGCCATATAATTGGCGCAATTACACCACATGACCACAAATGGTCCAGCCAATGGCTGGACACTGGAATATAAGTCCTGGCGTGGACACACTCTTTTGGTTAGCTGAAGAAGCTAAATGTGAAACACGTGTTCTAATCGCTGTTAGGCAGAATATAGAAGGTTGTAATGTAGATTGCAAAAATGTCTAGTCGAAATTTTGAATGAAATATTTAGATCACTGTCTCCGCAGTATCTGCACCTAGATAGACCAAGGCATAGCATTCATCAGTTGTATGGGAGCAAGCCATTGCAGGAAATCCAAAATAGAAGCACTTGTGGTGACCCTCAATTTAGAAATAACTGGGATATTTGTCAACACACTAATATATGTTATATAGAACAAATCACCAGCAGAGGTCACCAGTGCTCCACTGATAATAAACAATATATTTTCCAACCATGTTCTACAACTGTGATCTGGAATGTCTGGGCAACATGCCAGTAAATTGAACAGATACAATTGTATCAGGTGCTGAATACATTGCATGTGGAGACAAATCTTTTTGGTTACATATTAAAAGACAACTGCTATACATTGTCTAGCCAATTAAGGAAGTCTATAATAAGATATTTATAATATCTAGCAGTATCATTTTCCAGTAACCCCGACACTTTCCTGGTAGGAATTATTCCCAGTATTACACAAAAACCTCATCCTCCAACTACATCTGCCTATATTTTAAATCTATCAACACACTCTTTATTTTCTTTTTTTTGTGTCACCAAATTTGTACAGATGGAGCCGGGCTTGTCTTTGCAGGGGATGGCGGCAGAATCGCCAGCCGCCATCCCCCGCCAGCCGCCATCTTTATCTGCGAAAGGAGATGCGCGTGCGTCCCCTTTCCGATGGCGCTTCCCCCGGGTCCCCGCCGGCTTGTCGTGGTCACCCAGGGTCCCCGCCACCTCCCCGCACCCACCCTAACCCTGTCCGTCTCCCTGAAGCGGAGATGGACAGGTTCCCGTCGCCCCGCCGCCCGGAAACGGAGACGCGCATGTGCGTCTCAGTCAGATGGAGCGCCATTCTGCTGGCGGATTGCCAGCAGAGATAGTCTGGCGATTCGTCAGCAAGAGGGAGCCTGGCTCCATCTGTATGTGTCGATTTTAATCTCTCATTTTTGCATTTTTTATCCAAACCCTTATCCAAACTATACCAATAAAGATAATAGAAGCTCCGACAGTCTTAAAATAAATGGTTGTCATTGACACCCAATACAAAATATTGAAATAAGAGTGCATCCACTTACAACTGCCTTTTCTCTTTTCTTCTTATGTTTTACTAGGGGAGAGCAGACAGTGGAACTTAAAGGTATCACAAATGGGATGAGCAAGCCAGATAATATTGCTTTCACGACAGATGAGATAATATTGCAGCTCAGCAAAATCAAAACAAACAAATAACCAGGCCCAGATGGGATCCAAGGGAGGAATTAGCAACCCCTCTGTATTATGTTTTTGATAATTTACTTTCATTGGGTAAGGAACCAAAACACTTGAGAATAGCAGAGGCAGTGCCAATATTCAAAAAACAAAAAAAGGGATGACCCAGCTAATTACAGACCTGTGAGCCTAACATCAATAATGGGTAAATTATTTGAGGGATTTTTAAGGGATGGTATCCAGAAATATTTAGATCTTCATAGTTTAATATTAACCAACATGGGTTTGTGAAAAATCGATCATGCCAAACAAATTTACTAGGCTTCTATGAGGATGTCAGCAAAAACCTTGATAATGGAAATCCTGTAGACGTTGTCTTCCTAGATTTTGCTAAGGCTTTTGATACAGTGCCACACAATAGGTTGATAAATAAAATGGAGGACCTGGGACTAGGGGTAAGAATTTGTAGATGGGTAGGGAACTGGCTCTGTAATAGAGAACAGAGAGTGGTTGTGAACGGCGCAGTATCAAATATGATACCAGTACTAAGTGGAGTGCCACAGGGGTCGGTACTAGGGCCCATTTTATTTAACATATTTATTAACGATATTGGGGTAGGAATACTCAGCACTGTTTCCATCTTTGTTGATGACACAAAACTGAGCAATTGATCAACCGAGGAGATATCTCCGCGCTTCTGAACAATCTTAATAAACTAGATGAGTGGGCAAAAAAGTGGAAATGACGTTCAATGTGGATAAATGCAAGGTTATGCACCTTGGGAGACATAACCAATGTGCTAGTTATAATCTAAGTGGGGAGGCACTGGGTAATTCAGAACTTGAAAAGGATCTAGGAGTCCAAATAGATAAAAAATGGGTGTAGTGCTCAATGTCACAACAAATAAGGCAAACAGAATACTAGCATGTATACAAAGATGTACAGTATGGAAACTAAGGACTCAAAAGTATTTATGTCACTGTACAAAGCATTGGTTAGACCACATCTAGAATATGGAGTACAATTCTGTGCCCCGCACTATAAAAAGGACATCATAGAACTGGAAAAAAAAAACAAAGAGCAACAAGGCTAATAAAGGTAATGGAGAATTTAAGCTATGAGGACAGATTGAATATAATATAATATTATATATATATATATATATATATATATATATATATATATATATATATATATATATAGAAGTCCGTGGGAGGTGCGGCACTCAGCGCAGTATAGCAAATAAACGTACCAACAACTGTGGCTTTAAGACAACGTTTCAGTTGTATTTATCACAACTTTTTTCAAGTCATACAGTTACAAATGGAAACAAACATACCTTTATAGACGAAAAACACCCTTGTGACATGTGAAGCCGGAGCGGGACGCACATCCGGCATGGGCTCCATGCGATGACGTCATCGCGCCGGCTATTACGAGTGACAACTAAAACCATCACCATGACAACCACCAAAACTGCGGAAAAAAGGAGAACAGTACATCACAATGTCATATGAACATGCATTTACTTCAGTAATTTTAAAGACACATATGCTGCATAAGTCGGAGCTCAAAAAGAGGATAGATTAACGGTAACACGCCAGGGATGCACTTTCATTGAGGCCCCGGGGTGCAATGACATCCATTCTATGAATCCACAGCGCTTCTCTTTTTCGAAGCAACAGGGCACGGGTACCTCCTCTAAGTAGAGGTGGAATGGTATCGATAATACGATATCTGAGCGAGTTGATAGGGTGTTTGAACTCAGCGAAATGACGCGCAACAGGTTGTTCGCTGGTGCCGGTTTGAATGGCTTTGCGGATGGCCGAACGGTGGCCAGCCATCCGCTCCTTAAATTTGCACTCGGTTTTCCCAATATAGGAAAGCCCGCAAGGGCAGATTAATTGATACACTACGTGGCTGGTATCACAATTGACATGATGTCGAATAGTGACATCTAGTGCACCCTGCTGGTTTAGATTGTAGGAAAGACTTGGCAGGGGGTACAGAGTACTGTAATCGGGATACATCAGTTTTAACCAACCAGTCTTTCAAATTGCGACCCCGAGAGTAACAGGGCAACAGGCTGGTGTCCCTAAATGGTAGTGAGGAATCTGAAGCTACCACTGGCCAGTGCTTTTTGGCAGATTGTGTAATGGCAGGGGAGGCAGTGGTATACTTGTTGACCCACGGGATTTTAATGCTATCTTTAGAGTGGGTGGCACGTTTAGTAAGCAGGCTGGCTTGATTGAACGTAAGAGCTTTCTTTTTTGCCTCAGAAAGCAACAGGCGAGAGTAGCCTCTGGCAAAGAATTTATCCATGAACTCATCTATTTGAAGTATGGCCACCTCCCTGTTGCTATTGATCCGCAAGATGCGGATCATTTGCGAGAAAGGTAAACCGCGTTTGAGACCCGCGGGGTGACAACTGCTCTTTTTAAGTGGGAGATTCCTATCAGTAGGTTTCTTGTATAACGTGGTGATAATCTGATTGGCTGTTAAAGTGACAGTCACTGGTGACTTTCTTTCAAAATTGAACCTACTTACTACCATTCCTACCTCCAGCTGGCTAGTCGGACTCGATGTTGTAAGTCTATATACATCCATTCCACACGACTTTGGGCTACAGGCCGTCAAACGTTTTCTGGTCAACAAAAGCCATTACACCATGGATCAGATACATGTGATCATCTTGTTACTGGAGCTCGTACTGTCCAATAATTATTTCTTGTATGATGGCCAATACTATCAGCAAGCTCGGGGCTGTGCAATGGGTTCTAGCGCAGCTCCGAGCTATGCCAATCTTGTGATGTATGCTGTAGAAGATGATTTATTGTACAACCATGCTAATATCATGAATAACGTAATTTTTTTCGGCAGGTATATAGATGATGTTTTCATCATCTGGTCTTCCTCAAAGGAAGCCTTTACTTCCATCATTGACATTCACAATGCATCGTCCAGCCCCATTAAATTTACGTATTCACTTGATAAAAAACATCATGCACTTTTTGGACGTGACTGTCACTTTAACAGCCAATCAGATTATCACCACGTTATACAAGAAACCTACTGATAGGAATCTCCCACTTAAAAAGAGCAGTTGTCACCCCGCGGGTCTCAAACGCGGTTTACCTTTCTCGCAAATGATCCGCATCTTGCGGATCAATAGCAACAGGGAGGTGGCCATACTTTAAATAGATGAGCTCATGGATAAATTCTTTGCCAGAGGCTACTCTCGCCTGTTGCTTTCTGAGGCAAAAAAGAAAGCTCTTACGTTCAATCAAGCCAGCCTGCTTACTAAACGTGCCACCCACTCTAAAGATAGCATTAAAATCCTGTGGGTCAACAAGTATACCACTGCCTCCCCTGCCATTACACAATCTGCCAAAAAGCACTGGCCAGTGGTAGCTTCAGATTCCTCACTACCATTTAGGGACACCAGCCTGTTGCCCTGTTACTCTCGGGGTCGCAATTTGAAAGACTGGTTGGTTAAAACTGATGTATCCCGATTACAGTACTCTGTACCCCCTGCCAAGTCTTTCCTACAATCTAAACCAGCAGGGTGTACTAGATGTGGCTGTGTCACCTGCCAATTCATGATCCCTGGCAGCACCTTCTCGCATCCTCACAATGGCACTAAACTCACCATTCGACATCATGTCAATTGTGATACCAGCCACGTAGTTTATCAATTAATCTGCCCTTGCGGGCTTTCCTATATTGGGAAAACCGAGTGCAAATTTAAGGAGCGGATGGCTGGCCACCGTTCGGCCATCCGCAAAGCCATTCAAACCGGCACCAGCGAACAACCTGTTGCGCGTCATTTCGCTGAGTTCAAACACCCCATCAACTTGCTAAGATATCGTATTATCGATACCATTCCACCTCTACTTAGAGGAGGTAACCGTGCCCTGTTGCTTCGAAAAAGAGAAGCGCTGTGGATTCATAGAATGGATGTCATTGCACTCCGGGGCCTCAATGAAAGTGCATCCCTGGCGTGTTACCATTAATCTATCCTCTTTTTGAGCTCCGACTTATGCTGCATATGTGTCTTTAAAATTACTGAAGTAAATGCATGTTTATATGACATTGTGATGTACTGTTCTCCTTTTTTCCGCAGTTTTGGTGGTTGTCATGGTGATGGTTTTAGTTGTCACTCGTAATAGCCGGCGCAATGACGTCATCGCATGGAGCCCATGCCGGATGTGCGTCCCGCTCCGGCTTCACATGTCACAAGGGTGTTTTTCATCTATAAAGGTATGTTTGTTTCCATTTGTAACTGTATGACTTGAAAAAAGTTGTGATAAATACAACTGAAACGTTGTCTTAAAGCCACAGTTGTTGGTACGTTTATTTGCTATACTGCGCTGAGTGCCGCACCTCCCACGGACTTCTATTTCACATTATTGTGCAGGCACCAGTCCAAGCTTACACTTTTGTTGGGAGTGCCGGACCTTTGGACACTATATATATATATATATATATATATAACTTCAAAAGACGTGCAGCACTCCAACCAGGATCGTGGAAATCCAAAAAGCTTTATTGAACAACATTTCAATATCTTGTCGATATTGTCATCAGGTTAAAATACATAATACAACACTCACCTTAAATACACAGTGCAAATGGCGTCACAGAGGGGTGTGCACCGGGTGAGCGCGCCAACAGCGTCAACGGAGCAAGTCAGCACGCATCCCAGACACACCTCCCCAGGAGACGCAACAACATGACATCACCCATCACCATGGCAGCCGTGTCACAACAAATGGATGACCGGCGTACATGGTGACGTAAGTACACACATAAGAAATACAAAAAATAATAAAAAAAATAATTATTTTTTGTATTTCTTATGTGTGTACTTACGTCACCATGTACGCCATTTGCACTGTGTATTTGGCACATGGCAGGTGAGCTTTAAACCAGGAAAAAACACATGTCCACTTTAGCTATGATGTGTCAGCAGTTGGCAGGCTCTTGAGAGACTATTATTAGTGTAGGACTTGCAGTGAAATGGGGTCCCTTGGCGATGGGCTGCAAGCTTAAATGCATTGATCAATTCATGAACTAAAACTCCATTATTTATTTGATTAATTGTATACTAAGGTGAGTTAATTCATTATGGAGAGTGTTGAGTCCCTGTATTTGTATTTATTAGAGCATGTGGTCACAGGCCACTTCACCCCAACCTGAGAATGGCGAGTGCTGCTTGCACCCCATTCGCAGGGATGGCGAGTGTTGTGGTACTCTGTATGTGTATATATGTGGGTTAATTTTTAATTTACCTTTGTTACTGTGATCATAGCTTTCTCTTTCACCCCAGATGAGCTAATTTATCTGTAACCTGTGACAGCTGCCCCTTTAATTCTAAGTCAGGTGTTGTGTTAGGTGACTGCCTCATCTTTAAAAGCCATAAGGCACTTGGCAGGTGAGCTTTAAACCAGGAAAAAACACATGTCCACTTTAGCTATGATGTGTCAGCAGTTGGCAGGCTCTTGAGAGACTATTATTAGTGTAGGACTTGCAGTGAAATGGGGTCCCTTGGCGATGGGCTGCAAGCTTAAATGCATTGATCAATTCATGAACTAAAACTCCATTATTTATTTGATTAATTGTATACTAAGGTGAGTTAATTCATTATGGAGAGTGTTGAGTCCCTGTATTTGTATTTATTAGAGCATGTGGTCACAGGCCACTTCACCCCAACCTGAGAATGGCGAGTGCTGCTTGCACCCCATTCGCAGGGATGGCGAGTGTTGTGGTACTCTGTATGTGTATATATGTGGGTTAATTTTTAATTTACCTTTGTTACTGTGATCATAGCTTTCTCTTTCACCCCAGATGAGCTAATTTATCTGTAACCTGTGACAGCTGCCCCTTTAATTCTAAGTCAGGTGTTGTGTTAGGTGACTGCCTCATCTTTAAAAGCCATAAGGCACTTGGCAGGTGAGCTTTAAACCAGGAAAAAACACATGTCCACTTTAGCTATGATGTGTCAGCAGTTGGCAGGCTCTTGAGAGACTATTATTAGTGTAGGACTTGCAGTGAAATGGGGTCCCTTGGCGATGGGCTGCAAGCTTAAATGCATTGATCAATTCATGAACTAAAACCCCATTATTTATTTGATTAATTGTATACTAAGGTGAGTTAGTTCATTATGGAGAGTGTTGAGTCCCTGTATTTGTATTTATTAGAGCATGTGGTCACAGGCCACTTCACCCCAACCTGGGAATGGCGAGTGCTGCTTGCACCCCATTCGCAGGGATGGCGAGTGTTGTGGTACTCTGTATGTGTATATATGTGGGTTAATTTTTAATTAACCTTTGTTACTGTGATCATAGCTTTCTCTTTCACCCCAGATGAGCTAATTTATCTGTAACTTGTGACAGCTGCCCCTTTAATTCTAAGTCAGGTGTTGTGTTAGGTGACTGTCTCATTTTTAAAAGCCATAAGGCACTTGGCAGGTGAGCTTTAAACCAGGAAAAAACACATGCCCACTTTAGCTATGATGTCTCAGCAGTTGGCAGGCTCTTGAGAGACTATTATTAGTGTAGGACTTGCAGTGAAATGGGGTCCCTTGGCGATGGGCTGCAAGCTTAAATGCATTGATCAATTCATGAACTAAAACCCCATTATTTATTTCATTAATTGTATACTAAGGTGAGTTAGTTCATTATGGAGAGTGTTGAGTCCCTGTATTTGTATTTATTAGAGCATGTGGTCACAGGCCACTTCACCCCAACCTGGGAATGGCGAGTGCTGCTTGCACCCCATTCGCAGGGATGGCGAGTGTTGTGGTACTCTGTATGTGTGTTTATGTATATATATATATATATATATATATATATATATATATATATATATATATATATAACTTCAAAAGACGTGCAGCACTCCAACCAGGATCGTGGAAATCCAAAAAGCTTTATTGAACAACGTTTCAATATCTTGTTGATATTGTCATCAGGTTAAAATACATAATACAACACTCACCTTAAATACACAGTGCAAATGGCGTCACAGAGGGGTGTGCACCGGGTGAGCGCGCCAACAGCGTCAACGGAGCAAGTCAGCCCGCATCCCAGACACACCTCCCCAGGAGACGCAACAACATGACATCACCCATCACCATGGCAGCCGTGTCACAACAAATGGATGACCGGCGTACATGGTGACGTAAGTACACACATAAGAAATAAAAAAAATAATAAAAAAAATAATTATTTTTTGTATTTCTTATGTGTGTACTTACGTCACCATGTACGCCATTTGCACTGTGTATTTAAGGTAAGTGTTGTATTATGTATTTTAACCTGATGACAATATCGACAAGATATTGAAACGTTGTTCAATAAAGCTTTTTGGATTTCTACGATCCTGGTTGGAGTGCTGCACATCTTTTGAAGTTCTATATTGCGTTTGCAAGTGAAGGCACCCACACATCCCCGTTAACGGAGGCAGTGCCTGGCTGTTATATATCTATATATATATATATATATATATATAGCGTGGTGTGGAGGGCGGCACTCGTCAGACTTGTTTAATGCAAATAAAAGCCTTTATTTATCCGACGGCGTTTCGGGTAGAGACCCGTTTTCAAGGACATACAAAGATACACTGAATGCACAAACATATTTATACACTGTACGGAACCCGCCCCCACAATAATCAGCTCACAGCTGAACTTACCCGGTCCTCCGGCGTGTCGGCGCCATGTTCAGCCGGCGGAAGTGTGCTCCACTCCACAGCCGTCCCCCCAGCAACTCAGACCGATACTTGCGGTCCTCGCCGCCCGGAAGTAGTCTGTGTTCACTGTTGAACACCTCCGTCCGTCAGTTTGCAGGCTGCCTTCACCCAAGTCCCGGGGCTTGTCCTGCGTTGCTAAGTAACCACCAGCAAAAACGAAAAACATAACTATAACGAAACAAATAAATAACAAGTAATGAGACATTACATTTAAAAATTGCAGCAGTTATAAATAGACACTGCCCAATGCAAACTGTATGATAAAACATTTTTTATGGTTAAGTATATATAACCTATATTGCGGTGGAATGGAGCGTTTAAATGCGGTAATATATATCTCTGCTTTTACAGATAGTATAAATATTATGTATGGCTGTTAGTTCACTGCCCATTATGTCATTTAATAATACCTGCATTATAATACGCCAAGCCAAACCTAAAGGCCAATAAGGAATCAAAGTATTAAATCTTATTAAAATATCCTAATAAATGACCCGGGGTCCAAATTTTCTCCAAAGCAAGTGTATCCTAATAAGAGCTTATTTTACAAAAATAATATGTAAATTATCAGAGGATCAGAGGAAGCATTGAAGGCCTAGGTTTTCATTAAGGCCCCTTGGAGCAATGGTTTGTAGAAAGAAAATCCATCTGCTCTCCTTTTGTAATAATTTTTTATTTCTGTTGCCTCCTCTCAAAGACAATGGGACATGGTCAATAATCATTGATCTCATACTTGCAACACTGTGCCTAAATTTAATACAATGTCGAGCCACAGGTTGCTCACTGTGACCACTGGCTAGACCCTGATTAATACCTGACCTATGTAGGGCCATCCGCTCCTTAAAGGAGCGTTGGGTTTTCCCCACATAGGTCAGGCCACACGGACAGGTTAAGGTGTAGATGACATAGGAAGAGTGACATGAAAGTGGGAATTTTATTGTTATTCTCTTCCCTGAATGTGGATGATTGAAGGATGCACCTACTGCCATGGAGCGACAAGTAGTGCACCCCAGGCAGCGGTAACATCCATTCTTTCTACCCAAAAAAGTTGTTGGAGTTATATTCTTATCCCATCCTGATATGTCATATTTCACTACCTGATCCTTAATGCTCTTCCCTCTTGTGTAACTAGGTAGTAGTTGAGTATTAAGTAACAAGGGTAGGTCTTTATCAGTGGCCACTGCTGGCCAAAATTGTTTGGCTCTGATGACATTATTTTTGCTAGATGTATTAAATCTATTGACCCATGGAATTTTATGTCTAGTCTTATCCTCCGTCTACTAGACATAAAGACTAGACATAAAATTCCATGGGTCAATAGATTTAATACATCTAGCAAAAATAATGTCATCAGAGCCAAACAATTTTGGCCAGCAGTGGCCACTGATAAAGACCTACCCTTGTTACTTAATACTCAACTACTACCTAGTTACACAAGAGGGAAGAGCATTAAGGATCAGGTAGTGAAATATGACATATCAGGATGGGATAAGAATATAACTCCAACAACTTTTTTGGGTAGAAAGAATGGATGTTACCGCTGCCTGGGGTGCACTACTTGTCGCTCCATGGCAGTAGGTGCATCCTTCAATCATCCACATTCAGGGAAGAGAATAACAATAAAATTCCCACTTTCATGTCACTCTTCCTATGTCATCTACACCTTAACCTGTCCGTGTGGCCTGACCTATGTGGGGAAAACCCAACGCTCCTTTAAGGAGCGGATGGCCCTACATAGGTCAGGTATTAATCAGGGTCTAGCCAGTGGTCACAGTGAGCAACCTGTGGCTCGACATTGTATTAAATTTAGGCACAGTGTTGCAAGTATGAGATCAATGATTATTGACCATGTCCCATTGTCTTTGAGAGGAGGCAACAGAAATAAAAAATTATTACAAAAGGAGAGCAGATGGATTTTCTTTCTACAAACCATTGCTCCAAGGGGCCTTAATGAAAACCTAGGCCTTCAATGCTTCCTCTGATCCTCTGATAATTTACATATTATTTTTGTAAAATAAGCTCTTATTAGGATACACTTGCTTTGGAGAAAATTTGGACCCCGGGTCATTTATTAGGATATTTTAATAAGATTTAATACTTTGATTCCTTATTGGCCTTTAGGTTTGGCTTGGCGTATTATAATGCAGGTATTATTAAATGACATAATGGGCAGTGAACTAACAGCCATACATAATATTTATACTATCTGTAAAAGCAGAGATATATATTACCGCATTTAAACGCTCCATTCCACCGCAATATAGGTTATATATACTTAACCATAAAAAATGTTTTATCATACAGTTTGCATTGGGCAGTGTCTATTTATAACTGCTGCAATTTTTAAATGTAATGTCTCATTACTTGTTATTTATTTGTTTCGTTATAGTTATGTTTTTCGTTTTTGCTGGTGGTTACTTAGCAACGCAGGACAAGCCCCGGGACTTGGGTGAAGGCAGCCTGCAAACTGACGGACGGAGGTGTTCAACAGTGAACACAGACTACTTCCGGGCGGCGAGGACCGCAAGTATCGGTCTGAGTTGCTGGGGGGACGGCTGTGGAGTGGAGCACACTTCCGCCGGCTGAACATGGCGCCGACACGCCGGAGGACCGGGTAAGTTCAGCTGTGAGCTGATTATTGTGGGGGCGGGTTCCGTACAGTGTATAAATATGTTTGTGCATTCAGTGTATCTTTGTATGTCCTTGAAAACGGGTCTCTACCCGAAACGCCGTCGGATAAATAAAGGCTTTTATTTGCATTAAACAAGTCTGACGAGTGCCGCCCTCCACACCACGCTACATATTGGACTAATCATCCTGGGGAAGGCACCACAGCATTGTCTCTTCTGCATCAAGCGAGTGCCGGACCATCCACTCCTATATATATATATATATATATATATATATACAAAGTAACTGTCAAGCACCCTTTTTACTGCAAGTAAGGGCTCTAGGACACATGGGCTCGAGTTTAGATTAGAAGATTTTGTTCCTTTAAAAAGGAAAAAAAAATTCATGGTTAGGACAGCCAAACTATGGAACTCTCTTCCTCGTGAGTTGGTGTCGGCAGGCACAATAAATACATTTAAAATATAGTTGGAAAAACATTTATTGGTTAAAAACATCCAGGGGTACAACAAGAATCATAATTAAAAATATCACCATACACTACATATAACAAGGGATAAGCTAATAAAACCAAGGTTGAACTCAATGGACGCAAGTCTTTATTCAGCCTTAACTGCTATGTAACTATGGGCCTTATTTTGGTTCATTCTTTCTGACAAAATCCTTCTTAGATGGACAAAACCATGTGCACTGCAGGGGGGGCAGATGTAACATGTGCAGAGATAATTAGATTTGGGTGAGTAATTTTGTTTCTGTGCAGGGAAAATACTGACTGCTTTATTTTTACACTGCAATATAGATCTCACTTTGAAGTAAAACCCCACCCAAATCTAATTCTCTCTGCACAAGTAACACCTGCCCCACCTGCAGTGCACATGGTTTTGCCCATCTAAGAAGGATTTTGTCAGAAAGAATGAACCAAAATAAGGCCCTATGTAATGTCCTTGCCACTTGATGTATGTTGGAAAAACTATTAGTAATTTGAAAACACGTTTGGCAGAACATATCTATAATATCAGAAAAGGTGTTGACACTCATTCAGTGTTGTCACACTTTAAAGACATTCACAATCAAAAGGATTGTGCTATTATAGGCTTCTGGGGAGTAGAAAAGGTCCCAATACATCTACTTACTAAATGTAGAACTAGAGACCTGGAGAAACGTTTGTCTCAGTCTAAGATGAAATGGATCTATGAATTAAAAACTTTGATCCTTAGAAGGATCAATAGTAATTTTGAATTAAAATGTTTTTTGTTTTTTTTTATGTACTCTTGTGAGGATCCCGGGATCATGCAGCAGCGCAGCGTGACTTATGCCTCACGCAGAGCCCCGGGCAGTGCCGGCCCTAGCCTTAATGACGCCCTAGGCAAGATTTTGGCTGGTGCCCCCTAGCACCGCCACTAGTTCCGCCTCTGACCCTGCTCCCCTTTCCCAGCACCATCATCCCTCATCATAGCAGTCATCATTTTGGTGCTCCTACCCGCAATATTTTAAATAGAAACAGTGCACACATTCGGTGCGCAATCCAAACAGGGGTGTGTTCTTACTGGGAAGGGGCATGGCCACACAATAGTACCCCCAATTCAAATTATTCCACACAGTAGTGCAACTTTATTTACATTATATCATGCAATGGTGCCCCTTATTCACGTTACATCACACAGTAGTACCACTTTATCTTATATACATTAGTCCTCACATTATTCACATTATACCCTTAGAAAAAAATCCTGAGAAAATATTGTATTTTAAGCACCTCCATGGCCACACTGCAACCCAGCACAAAGCAGTGTGTGCTGGGCAGAGGAGAAGAGCTGCAGCTGCTGCTGTCACTTAAGGGGAGGGGGCCCGGAGCCTCCACTGGGCCCTTCCATCAGACTTTGGCCTGGGTAATTTTTCCCCCCTACCCCTTTCTCTCAGCAACCCTAATAATACCACACAGTAATGCCCCTTACACATGACACACATTATTAATGTCCTTATAACCATAATGCCCCTTACACATTATGCCAACGTTTATTAATGCCCTGCATACACATGATGACACACATAATGCCCCTTACACATATGTTGCACATTATTAATGCCCTTATACACATGACACACATAATGCCCATTACACATATGTTGCACATTATTAATGCCTTTATACACATGACACACATAATGCCTGTTACACATGTCGCACATTATTAATGCATTTATACACATTATACCCCTTACACATATGCCGAACATTATTGCACAACCAACCCACCCGCAGACAGCACTCACACAGCCCATACAAGGAGCTTCCAATGATTAAAATGATATGTGGCATGCCTATATTCTGTGTGCGACTGTGGCTGTACCTGCATACGGAATGCTATGTTACAGTGATTTCCATGAATACACTATTTCATATGCAGATACAGCCTCACGCACACACAGAATATAGGCATGCTGCATATCATTTTAATCAGCAGAAGCTGCTGGTGCCCCTAGGCATTCCAAATGCCCTAGGCAATTGCCTAGTTTGCCTATGCCTAAGGCCGGCTCTGGCCCCGGGGTCACTCTGAGTTCCAAAGATCGCACAGGAATGCACAATAGCAAAGGTACAAAAGTATTACCTTTATTTTACACACGGGTTATACATGTAAAATCAGCAATTACAGTCTATATACATTATATACAGAAAGGCCATCAGTATTAGACACGTTATCAGAACCTTACCACGTTACCTTCAGATTAAGCTCAGATGGGCAGGACACGCTAGTCCATGACTCCCAGCGCTGGCTCTCATTCACATCTCTCTCCTCTCTCCCTGCAAAAACCCCACTTACATCCCAAAGGCACCCCTCTCCCCCTCCCTCAGGAATTCTTAACCCTTCCTATGCTGGGTGCAGTTGTATGAATGTAGCAGGGTCTCCTAGTACCTGTTCAGGGGCTGATTAACTCACTCCCTTCATCTGGCTTTGAAGCTTGTGTATGTGAGGGATTTCACACCTTCATGTAAACAGATCTCTTCTCTGGAGACTGACCATAGACCTTGGGGGAAGAGTATTGGGCAGCTAGTACCTGTTGTCTCTATCACTAAACAGTCTATAAAGAGGCCCTTTGATCCCTGAACCAAAAACTATACACAAACTGAACAGATTCTAATCTAAGCATTTGGTCACTTCAAGCCGGACCATTTCTCTACATCTAAAGTTACAATATTTAAGTAATACGCATTTGGGAAGACTGCCATAATTAACTTCATAGTCACAAATCCCTTATTCATGATACCATCGCAGTTTACTAAGAACAGGACCTGCAGGCAGTAACGTAACCACGGGCAACGCTGATCCTCCCTACCAGTTTCTCCTGTGCCCAGAAAACTATCTTGTTGCCTTCATATGCCTATGTAACAGTATGGGATACAGTATACAAAGCTTTGGGAACATATTACAGTCATTTACATAACATGAGGGAATATTTCCCTCCAGTAGCACACATACTCAGCCTAATGGAATAACCTGTTTGGATTAATCAGTATAACATCCTATTATTGTCCGACATACAGCCCTGTGATGTCCCCTGTATACAGCAGTCTGGGGAACACAGCTCAGATATGAATACAGTCAGTGATAATATCCGGTTATCGCCGGCATTTTGCAATTCTCTTTGCTGAAGCGCAGAAAGAGGAGAGAGAACAACATATGACGGAAAGGGGCGTGACCTTGTTTAGTCACACAGCACCCCTGTTGTTTACCGCCACGATTCACGGCTACACAATGTCCCTGCGTATTGCTTATCCCTGGCCCTCCTGGGCTCAGCCATTCACAGTTTGGCGCACAACCTCCAGTACTCCTGATACAGGGTTTTCCACTGTCAGGTGGGAATGTTTCCTCCTCGCCTTCCCTTTTGGTTGTTCCTCCTCTGGCGCAACTGGGAGGGGCCCGATCTGCACACGCAGACCAGCATCAGGGAACCTGGCCGCTCTTAACAACAGTGCTGATGTTGGCTGCAGAGGAGCGGCGGGTACCGACAATGTCCCTCCCTCAAACGCCTTCACATCCACCCCACTTGGGTCTGAAACCTCCCCCAGCCCCTGAAACTGCTGAGCCTCCCCTGGGCAACCTTCCATCCATGTCTGTTCATCCACCTTGCAGGGCCTCAGCACACTCTGCCCCCACCTGCCCTCAGCAGTATGCAGCGGCCCAGGGAATTCTCCTTCACACCATGGCTGCAGAAGAGCAGGGGGTATCCGAAAGTCTCCCCATGATTTACCCACAATCCCATATATCAGGCTTATGTATGTGATTGTTTGTATAGGCTTACTACTACACAACATTATGTAGCATTTTGTTTCTGTATTTCCCTTTTGTCTAGCAACACAGTAATGTAGGGAAAAGAAAGGGTAAAGCGCTAGGTGGATCAATTGGATATCACAATTTTATTATTTTAAAAAGGTACTTATGTAGTATCTGGGCTGCCGATTTTTTGATTGTATGCCTTAAGTTAAGGCATACAATCAGATGCGATGCGATGCGATATCGCATCGCATCGCATACGACCATGCGATGCGATGCGATGACCCGATTTTTCCATAGGATTCAATGTTAAAATGGACTGAGTCCATTTTAACATGGAATTCAATGGGAAAAAGGGGTCCTTTTCATACCCCTACTATCCAAGTGGGCATGGAGTTGGATATAAACCTGTGGCGAGCGTAGCGAGCCACCGAGCCCGAAGCGTGGCGAGCGAAGCGAGCCCCGCGAGGGGACGGTATTCTGTGTCCCCTCGCGGGGCTCGCTACGCTCGCCACGCTTCGGGCTCGGTGGCTCGCTACGCTCGCCACAGGTTTATATCCAACTCCATGCCCACTTGGATAGTAGGGGTATGAAAAGGACCCCTTTTCCCATTGAATTCTATGTTAAAATGGACTCAGTCCATTTTAACATTGAATCCTATGGAAAAATCGGGTCCATCGCATCGCATCGCATCGCATGCGATATGGTCGGGTGCGATGCGATGCGATGGACCCAATTTCAAAATCGGCAGCCCAGTTACTACATAAGTACCTTTAAAAATATATATTGTAAAAACAATTAATAAAAATAATTATAAACAATAGCATTTATGTCAGTGACAATAACAATAAAATGAATGGACAAGGAAGATAATATTTATGTCTCTGCGTAGCTGCCGTATATCCTTGATGGTTTTGGGGCTTTTATTCGCTGGGTTTAGCCCTGGAGGATGGGGGTAAACAAGTTGCCGTCCTGGATGTTGTAAATAAAACGCTGGAGGATGATCTGATTCCCAATTTTGGGGTCCTCGCTATGATGCGCTGATTTCAGGGGGGAACTGTAGTGGATAGCTCGCTGGAGGATGATCTGTTTCCTTCTGTTGAAGGGTTCTCACGATGTTGCGAGTGATGGAGTCCACGATGTGTTGGTGGAAGGTTCCCCAATTGAAGTAGGATTTAGGAGGGCAATCCGGAGTGGTGACAATGAAAGGGAAAAGCCAGGGTCAGGGGGGGGGGGCAGCGGAGGCAGGGATTCTTCCTGGTCCAATTAGAATTAGCAAGTGCTGCCTAACATGTTTCGTCATGATGTCACGACTTTATCAAAGGTATGGCACTTGGTAAATGGGCTAGGTTTAAATACCCTTAGACAGGAAGTGTACATGCACATGTAATTAATTAATTATCCAATTGATCCAAAGAACGTATTAAAAAATCAAGTTTAAATGCAATAAATTATAATAATAATAGTGATATAGGAGGCAGACCTAATACCAATATAATGCAGAGTTAATTACCTTACATAAGGCGGAAAACACTGTATGTTGCTGTAGTGAAAGCCCGCTGGAACGCACGCCGCGTTCCAGCTTCCGGTAGGTGGAACGCATGTATTGCGCGTCCACTTGAGATGATGCTTATCCAGATGGACCGGCGCATAGGGATGAGTTAGCCCTCACTCGGCTGTGTGGCACGCATACAGTATGCGTATCACGGCGCTAAACAGCCGGAAATTGGATGTCCTGTGACATCCTGCGGTGACGCTCTCTGACTCGCATCTGACTAGGATGTATTTTGATTCATGTATTTTACCCACAGGAACCCGTTTGTTGTAGTGCGCACTACTTAATCACCGTGCGGCGGGCACCATTGGTGATACACTGAGACTATCTATCAGTAATTAGCTGGGGGCATGCCATTTGATACTATTTACACTCTATGAGTTTGCCTTTAATCAGAGACTGATCTCATAGCATCTAAGGCTATTCTAAAAAGGCACCATCGCTGTAACAGTTAAATGTATTAACATAGTATTTAGAGAAGGGCACGCTGCAATTTATCTACCTCATACAGTGATAATTGCCCCTACTCTAAACTTGGCATCAGCGCAGACAACACCTGGGCTACACAGGTGGATAGCCATTAAGCATCCACCACCAGCCTTTGGCAGCGCCCCTTTTACTGTGAATTACTGATTGTATAACTTAAAAATAACAGTGTCTGAGTATTTTGATTCACTGCTATTTCATTCAAGGGCTTATTAAAAAAAAACCATTGACAAGGAAGTCGACAGGTTGAAGTGATATTCAAACTACTGTATGTCGACACAGACCAGTCACAAATAAATCTTTTACTAATAAAAAGAGCTTCACATGTATTTCTCTCCTCTAGAAGTGCAATTCCAGCCCAATAAGAGGATTTTGAGAAATCATGACATATGCTCTTTTTAGTGCTGGCCGATTGTTGTGTTGACCCCTTGTGTCATAAGAGACTCTTGTGAAAACACCTGGCGATACATATAAGCCTATTGTACTTAGTCTCTAAGGAACAGCTAATAAACCAATGAGAATACCTTTGAAACTGGCTATTATTTATGTCAACCGATATAGTCTACCCACCACAGTAGACAGACATATCTTATTCAACATTGAGGCTCCCTCATATCAAGGGCAATTCTAGCCTGTACAATAGAGGTCTGAGTAACTCATATTGCATTTATACCGGTCGACACCTGTGCTGGCCGATTGTTGTGTTGACTCCTTTTTGTCATAAGAGACTCTTGTAAACACCTGGCGATACATATAAGCCTATTGGACTTAGTCTCCAAGGAACAGCCAATAAACCAATCAGAATAACTTTGACATTGGCTGATACTTATGTCAACCGATAGAGTCTACCCATCACGGTAGACAGACGTATTTAATTCAACATAGAGGCTCCCTCATACTAAGGGCAATTCTAGCCTATACAATAAAGGTCTGAGTAACTCATGTTGCATCTAAGTCGGTCGACACCTATGTTGACACATGGGAAATACCACCAACACTGATTGATACTAAAGCCCTTTCGAATTCTATAGAAGTCTCTTCACCATAAATTAGCGGTGTCTCATGTGACACACAGGCAGTCAGTCACAAATAGACTGCTCATTATTAATACTATCCGTGGTCACCACCTATATTGTGTTTATTGACACTGATCACCGCACTGGTGTTAGTGTGTGCGCACCTGCATGAAGGGGTATTGAGCTATATAGACACTATTACATTGTATTTACATGTTATTAGTAATAAAAGTGTCAGCTTACCATACCAGTGGGGATACCCATATCTACCTTTAGTCAATACGGATGTGGAGTCAGAGAGCCACCGTTTTTTAAACACATCCACATACATGTTGTTTTGTCTGTGTGTTTTTATATTTCGCCTTATTAACAGATATTAATAAAAGCTAAATTTTATTCGTTGAGTTTGTTTAGGTGCACCACACCAGGACATACTTTTTTCTCTCTTGCCGGATGTCCTGTGATGTTACTGAATATGCAGATCGCAGTGAACCGCATATACGTGTCACCGCATTGTTATATGGAATGCGGTGGCCTTAACGGCTCTAAATGGTGTTGTCCCCAGGTTAGGGGGACATTTATCACACATATATATATATATAAAGGGGGACAATTTATAAGAAGGAAGAAAAGGTGTATATATAATAATTAGTTGGATGTAAACGGCTGCATGATTATTGCAATACATATGAGATCTAAAAATCTGAGAGAGACAGAAAATATATATATATAAATTATATATATATAACAAAAAATATATATATATATAAATATGACAAAGGACGCATATACACATAGAAATAGAAATATAAAAAGGAGACAAAAAATATATACGTATATAAAGAAATATATATAAACGGACATGAATACATTTCACACAATTTATTAACAAGTGGCCATCAATTAGTCCTGCGCATATATTTATGAAATGGATGGATGTGTCACTTAATAGGAAATTTTGATTAATTATTATGAATTGGGGACAAATAAATTATAAAATAATTTAATACATATATTGATACATATACATAAACAGATACATGATTGGAAAGAATGTATATAAACATTTGGGTTGCATTAATGCATATATCCCTAAAAGTGGGCAATTTTGACCGCCTATCTATTCCTAAAAGCGGTGTCCATAAAGAATGGGGGGGGGGGGGGGTTATGAAGGGTGTGGGGGTTTGTATGCAGATTTCAATTGCTCAGTGTATTTCATTCATAATCTTGAGAAATAATAATAATGTGGAATAATAATAAATAAATAAGAGTTTAAATTTAAGTAATTGTTATTTTATTTTTATTATTATTCTTATTTTCATTCCCATATATTTTTATGATTATTTAATGAAAAAGAATACAAAAGGAGAAGGCGAGAGTAAAGCAAAAAAATGAAAAAATATGATGATGGTGCAGAGGTATGAGGACGATAGGAGAGGGAGATGCTACAAAGCTAGAGACAAACATTAAGTTCGACCTGGTCATTAAGTCCTTAAGGGTGGATGCTGTTCATCTTGTGCATCCAATAAATTTCTTGTTTACACAATAATTTAAATCTGTCTCCTCCCCTCAAGGTGCATTTTATATGTTCTAATCCCAGTATCTTCAAACATTGGGGGTCACTATTATGGTGAGTGGAAGACACTATGTCCAATAAAGTGATTCATTATATTTCGCCGATGTTCTCGGAATCTTTCTTTTAATGATCGGGTTGTGTGTCCGATGTATTTCAGACCACAAGAACAGGTCAGTTGGTATATGACATATATGGTGTCGCAATTAATAAATGACTTAATTTTGTATGTTTCGTTTTCAATATGTATTTCATGAATTCTGTTCTGAATGTGTTTACAGGTGATGCACCTGTTTTTGTTGCATCTGTAGCATCCTAATATGGGTTGTAACCATGTTGTTCTTTCTTTATCTGTTTTGACTTTTCCTGTGTTTTTAGGTAAGCTAGGAGCTAAAATATTTTTGACTGTGGTATTTCTTTTAAAAATAAAGGATGGTTTAGTGGGGAGATGATCCCGCAACACTGGATCACATTTCAGTAAGTTGAAATTTTTATTAATGATCTCTTTTATTTTTCTATATTCTCCATTGAAGGTTGAAATAAATGCGATCTCATTCTCATCTCGTTTTTTGGAACTCATGTTATTTTTATTTTTATTTATTAGTAGTGTAGATCTGTCTAGCATTTCAACTTCCTCAGAAGCTTTCTGAACCAAGTTGGGGGGATATCCTCTGTCCAACACCATTCAGAGCCGTTAAGGCCACCGCATTCCGTATAACAATGCGGTGACACGCATATGCGGTTCACGGCGATCTGCATATTCAGTAACATCACAGGACATCCGATTTCCGGCTTTTTAGCGCCGTGATACGCATATGCGTGCCACACAGCCGAGTGAGGGCTAACTCATCCCTATGCTCTGGTCCATCCGGATAAGCATCATCTCAAGTGGACGCGCAATACACGCGACGTGCGTTCCAGCGGGCTTTCACTACAGCAACATACAGTGTGTCACGAACCGCAGATCTCAACATCGGAAACATCGCTCATTACCATCTCGATGGTCGGTACTGCGTGAGAGGCCTGTCATCCGCATGGCCTCTGATGTGTGGCGCGATGTCCCCTGTGCCCCCACGGTCCATTGCCATGGTTCCCTGCCAAGCGCACGCCGTTCCCGGGCAGCATGGGTGCCGCCATGACACTCTCTGGTCAGCTGATTCCCCAGACCAATCCCCGCTGTCCATTCACGTCACCTCTGACCCACACACCTGTACCTGGATCAAGGTGTGTGTTCCTTTCCCCAGCAGTGATTGGTGCTGCAGCCGGCAGCCAATCACAAACAGGCAAGGGGGATAAAAGCCGGCCTGCGGCCTTCCTTCATTGTCTTGAACAATTGCTTACCTGCTCTCAGTATTCTCCTGCGACAGAGAAGTTCCCAAGACTCCGAGATCTCCAGGCTTCCCTGTGATTCTCTCCAGCGTTTCCTGCACCCGCTACTTACCTGGCTTATCCATCTCCAGAAGACTCCTGCCTTTCCACCTCTGCAGTCGAGTACAGGTGCCTCGCCATTACCACCATTGGCTTCCAAGCCGTTCAGAGACATTCTCCATCTTGTCCTGAACTAACGACTGGCTCCGTCGACACCAGCGTCGACATTCACCTGCTGTGCTCCATAGAGACTTCTCCATCTACGTCCTATTGCTCCAGCATATACCTGAGCCATCCACCAGCCGTCGGCACCATTGTCGGCACCACAGTCTACCTCAGTTGTCGACATCCTGTGCAATCCTCCGCAGTTTCCAGATTGCCTTCTCATTACTATCTCCAGCATCATCTCCCTTGCCTGCGTCCAGAGGACCAGGGCAGGGGGCCGCGACCTGCCTGTCAGACGCAGCTAAATCCAAAGTTCCTTGCGGGGCTCCCTGGTGAATACCGCTGGCAGGTTAGACTCCGCGCCCCTGTTCCTGGTCTCCGTCAACTCTCTGGTTCGCTGTGCCCTGATCTCCCCGTGTATGTCCTACATTAAACCATCTGCCTTTGGCTCTCCAGCGCCCTCCACTGGTCCACCACGGTCACAGCCGGGAACACAAAATCCGCCTGCGCTGACAGTTTGTTCAAGACCGATGGACTCGGCTCAAGACCCCAGTGTGGGACCAGCGGTCATTCAAAATGTTACCGCTCGAATAGAGACTCAAGAAGCCACGCAGCAGCGAGTGATAAAATTCCTTCAAGAGGTATCCAATCGATTGGACACATTGCAACAGTCATTGCCGACTCCTGTGTCAACTACCCAGGGGAACCTGTCTCCACCCGCTGCTTTACCTTCTCGTCTCCTGTTACCAGTCCCCAGCAAATATGACGGCGATCCAAAACTCTGCCGGGGGTTTATCAACCAGTGTCAGATCCAGTTTGAACTTCTTCCACACAATTTCCCTACCGCCAGAATAAAAATAGCCTACATGGTTTCATTGCTAACTGGCTCCGCCCTCCATTGGGTATCACCGTTATGGGAGAGATCTGATCCCCTGTTGTCAGACTATGGCAAATTCTTACAGACTTTCCGCCGTATATTTGATGTACCTGGTCGTTCTACTTCAGCATCCACAGACCTCCTACGGGTCAAACAAGGGTCCCGATCCATGGGACAGTATGTGATCCAGTTCCAGACTTTGGCCTCTGAATTGCAATGGAATAACGAAGCCCTGACAGCCGCATTCTGGCTAGGAGTATCAGACCGTATTAAAGACGAACTGGCCACCCGCGATCTTCCTGATTCCTTGGAAGACTTAATCTCCTTGTGTGTAAAAATTGATCTCCGCCTCAGAGAAAGAGGTCTGGAGAAACAAAAGAAGTTAATTCCCAAGTTTACTCCTCGAGTACGCTCAGAGTCCACTACGAGTGAAGAACCAATGCAAATAGGTAGATCACGCCTGACTCTTGAGGAGCGTTCCCGTCGACAGCGCAACAAGCTCTGCATTTACTGTGCTGCCCCCAGTCACTTTATCAATGATTGTCCCGAGCGTTCGGGAAACTTCAGGGCCTAACCTGTAACGGAGGAGTTAGGTTAGGTCATGTCTCGAAGTCTCCTCCCTGTACTGACTTTACCCTTCCAGTGTCCATAGCGACCCCTGCTGGACTCAGATCAAGCTCCGCTTTGGTCGACTCCGGGTCGGCAGGAAATTTCATTTCGCAACACCTTGTTACCAAGTTACAAATTCCCGTGATGCCTCTACATCCTCCTCTCATTGTCACAGCAGTGGATGGCAGTAAAATTCCGGGCAGTGAAGTACGTGCCTGTACCGAACCGGTTCTGCTGAAAGTGGGCACATTACATCAAGAGCACATTAAATTTTTTGTTATTCCTAAGGCGTCTCATGATATTGTGTTGGGTCTTCCCTGGCTCAGGCTCCACAATCCCACCATCAATTGGTCGCTTTTACAATTAGAGCAATGGAGTCATCATTGTCATCAGCATTGCATTAATCCTGTGATACCTGTGCGCTCTGCCGTGGCCACCTCTGTGCCTGGCCTCCCCGAAGTTTACAGAGACTTTGCTGATGTGTTCTGTGAACAGTCAGCCGACACACTGCCGCCCCACCGTCAGTGGGATTGTCCAATTGACCTCCTTCCTGGAAAGACTCCCCCCAAGGGACGTACGTACCCCTTATCGGTCCCCGAGACTCAAGCCATGTCTACATATATTCGTGAGAACTTACAGAAAGGCTTCATTAGGCCCTCAAAATCCCCAGCAGGTGCAGGATTCTTTTTTGTAAAAAAAAAAGATGGTGGTCTGCGACCTTGTATTGACTACAGAGGGTTAAATAACATCACAGTCAAAAACAGCTATCCGCTCCCCTTGATTACAGAATTATTCGATCGAGTGAAAGGTGCCACCGTCTTCACCAAGCTGGACCTCCGTGGGGCATACAACTTGATACGTATCCGCGAGGGTGATGAGTGGAAGACTGCATTCAATACGAGGGATGGTCACTACGAGTATTTAGTGATGCCCTTCGGCCTCTGCAATGCCCCAGCTGTTTTCCAACAATTTGTTAATGAGGTCTTCCGGGACATGCTGTACGTCTGTCTTGTGGTCTACTTGGACGACATTCTAATATTCTCCAGAGATTTACATTCACATCGTTCCCAAGTCAAAGAGGTCCTCCTCCGTCTCAGAAACAATCGACTCTACGGCAAGATTTCCAAATGCACATTTGAGGTACCCTCTGTCCCATTTCTAGGATACCTAATTTCCGGGTCACAACTGAGCATGGACCCCGAGAAATTGGAAGCCATCACTGGGTGGTCTCAACCCACTACATTAAAAGCCGTACAACGCTTCATTGGCTTCGCCAACTATTACCGAAAATTTATCCGGGGTTTCTCCACTCTGATTGCTCCTATCACAGCACTCACCCGCAAGGGTAGCAACCCGTCTGTCTGGTCCCCAGAGGCCTTGTCTGCATTCCAGTTGCTGAAACAGTCATTCATCTCTGCACCCATCCTGTCCCAGCCTGATATGGAACGACCTTTCTCCCTAGAAGTCGATGCTTCTAACATAGGGGTAGGTGCGGTACTGTCTCAGACATCCGAGGATGAGAAACAACATCCCTGTGGTTTCTTCTCACGTAAATTCTTACCAGCAGAGAGAAATTACTCCATAGGCGACCAGGAGTTACTAGCTATTAAATTAGCACTCGAAGAATGGAGGTATCTCCTGGAGGGGGCCAAGTTTCCAGTCACCATATACACTGATCATAAAAATCTCCTGTACCTGCAGTCGGCCCAGTGTATGAATCCTCGTCAGGCCCGATGGTCCTTATTCTTTTCCAGGTTTTCCTTCAAAATCTTGTACCGTCCTGGTTCCCAAAATGTAAAGGCTGACGCCTTATCTCGTTCCATGGAAGAGGATCCTCTAGTACCAGAGAATCATCCCATCATTGACCCCATCGCATTTGCTCCCACGCAACTCTCTACAGTACCTCCTCCGGGCAAAACTCTTGTACCCCCTGAGCTCCGCCAAAGACTGCTGTCCTGGGCTCACAAGTCCTTATTCTCCGGACATCCTGGCGTCCAGGGCACTTTTGAAATCCTCCAACGTTCTTACTGGTGGCCCCAGATGAGAAAAGACGTCAAAGACTTTGTGGCATCATGTACTGTTTGTACCCAGCATAAAACCCCTCGTCAAATTCCTGCTGGGAAACTTTGCCCCTTATCCATCCCAACGCGTCCATGGACGCACATCTCAATGGACTTCATCACAGAGTTACCCAAGTCCCAAGAATACAACACCGTCTGGGTGGTAGTTGACCGTTTTTCGAAGATGGCCCGATTCATACCCCTCTCCGGGTTACCCTCCGCTCCTACTCTGGCGCAGTTATTCGTGCAACACATCTTCAAAAGCCATGGCCTGCCTACAGAAATCGTCTCTGACCGAGGAGTGCAATTTGTGGCACGCTTTTGGAGAGCACTGTCTTCAGCCCTTCAAATCAAATTGAAGTTTTCATCTGCTTATCATCCGCAGTCCAATGGCCAGACAGAGAGAGTCAATCAGGACCTTGAGACATTCCTACGGCTGTACATCTCATCGTCCCAAGATGATTGGGCCAAGCTACTTCATTGGGCTGAGTTTGCCCATAATTACAGGTACCATTCATCCACAGGTCACTCCCCCTTCTTCATTGTTTACGGCCAACATCCCAGGCCACCCACCTTCGAGGCATTAACAACCATCGAAGTGCCAGCAGCTACCGCAGCCCTGAGACACTTTTCACAAATTTGGAAAAAAGTGCACTTCAATCTGAAAAAAGCTTCTGTTCGTTACAAATTCTTTGCGGATCGTAAGAGACGTGCAGTACCAGAATTCCATCCTGGTGACAAAGTATGGCTTTCCACCCGAAACATACGGCTGAGGGTTCCCTCGATGAAATTTGCACCCCGATTCATAGGTCCATATATTGTCGAACAGAAGATCAACTCGGTAGCATACAAGATAAAATTACCCAAGTCTTTGCGCATCCCCAACTCCTTCCATGTCTCTTTACTACGACCTCTAATTCTTAATCGCTTCCAGTCCTCGTCCCCAGTATCACCACAAGTCAGAACTGAGCGAGGAGTAGAATTTGAGATAAAAAAGATCGTGGATTCTCGCCATCGTTATGGGCACCTTCAGTATCTCATTGACTGGAAGGGATATGGTCCTGAGGAGAGAAGTTGGACCAATGCTGAAGACGTTCATGCTCCTCGTCTAAGAGAAAGATTCCACCAGGAACATCCTTCCAAACCCAAAGGGTGTTCGGTGTCCACCCTAAAAGGAGGGGGTACTGTCACGAACCGCAGATCTCAACATCGGAAACATCGCTCATTACCATCTCGATGGTCGGTACTGCGTGAGAGGCCTGTCATCCGCATGGCCTCTGATGTGTGGCGCGATGTCCCCTGTGCCCCCACGGTCCATTGCCATGGTTCCCTGCCAAGCGCACGCCGTTCCCGGGCAGCATGGGTGCCGCCATGACACTCTCTGGTCAGCTGATTCCCCAGACCAATCCCCGCTGTCCATTCACGTCACCTCTGACCCACACACCTGTACCTGGATCAAGGTGTGTGTTCCTTTCCCCAGCAGTGATTGGTGCTGCAGCCGGCAGCCAATCACAAACAGGCAAGGGGGATAAAAGCCGGCCTGCGGCCTTCCTTCATTGTCTTGAACAATTGCTTACCTGCTCTCAGTATTCTCCTGCGACAGAGAAGTTCCCAAGACTCCGAGATCTCCAGGCTTCCCTGTGATTCTCTCCAGCGTTTCCTGCACCCGCTACTTACCTGGCTTATCCATCTCCAGAAGACTCCTGCCTTTCCACCTCTGCAGTCGAGTACAGGTGCCTCGCCATTACCACCATTGGCTTCCAAGCCGTTCAGAGACATTCTCCATCTTGTCCTGAACTAACGACTGGCTCCGTCGACACCAGCGTCGACATTCACCTGCTGTGCTCCATAGAGACTTCTCCATCTACGTCCTATTGCTCCAGCATATACCTGAGCCATCCACCAGCCGTCGGCACCATTGTCGGCACCACAGTCTACCTCAGTTGTCGACATCCTGTGCAATCCTCCGCAGTTTCCAGATTGCCTTCTCATTACTATCTCCAGCATCATCTCCCTTGCCTGCGTCCAGAGGACCAGGGCAGGGGGCCGCGACCTGCCTGTCAGACGCAGCTAAATCCAAAGTTCCTTGCGGGGCTCCCTGGTGAATACCGCTGGCAGGTTAGACTCCGCGCCCCTGTTCCTGGTCTCCGTCAACTCTCTGGTTCGCTGTGCCCTGATCTCCCCGTGTATGTCCTACATTAAACCATCTGCCTTTGGCTCTCCAGCGCCCTCCACTGGTCCACCACGGTCACAGCCGGGAACACAAAATCCGCCTGCGCTGACACAGTGTTTTCCGCCTTATGTAAGGTAATTAACTCTGCATTATATTGGTATTAGGTCTGCCTCCTATATCACTATTATTATTATCATTTATTGCATTTAAACTTGATTTTTTAATACGTTCTTTGGATCAATTGGATAATTAATTAATTACATGTGCATGTACACTTCCTGTCTAAGGGTATTTAAACCTAGCCCATTTACCAAGTGCCAAACCTTTGACAAAGTCATGACATCACGACGAAACATGTTAGGCAGCACCTGCTAATTCTAATTGGACCAGAAAGAATCCCTGCCTCCGCTGCCCCCCCCCCCCCCGACCCTGGCTTTTCCCTTTCATTGTCACCACTCCGGATTGCCCTCCTAAATCCTACTTCAATTGGGGAACCTTCCACCAACATATCGTGGACTCCATCACTCGCAACATCGTGAGGACCCTTCAACAGAAGAGAACAGATCATCCTCCAGCGAGCTATCCACTACAGTTCCCCCCTGAAATCAGCGCATCATAGCGAGGACCCCAAAATTGGGAATCAGATCATCCTCCAGCGTTTTATTTACAACATCCAGGACGGCAGCTTGTTCACCCCCATCCTCCAGGGCTAAACCCAGCGAATAAAAGCCCCAAAACCATCAAGGATATACGGCAGCTACGCAGAGACATAAGTATTATCTTCCTTGACCATTCATTTTATTGTTATTGTCATTGACATAAATGCTATTGTTTATAATTATTTTTATTAATTGTTTTTACAATATATATTTTTAAAAGAATAACATTGTGATATCCAATTGATCCACCTAGCGCTCCACCCTTTCTTTTCCCTATTTCGTACCCATAGGAGGGTTGACATCCCTCCAGCAGGAGCAGCTGAGCAACACACCCCACAGGGCGCCTATTCCTACTCTGAGTACCCCATCTCGAGTATACCCCCATTCCCCAACACAGTATTGTAATCTTGTGATTATGTCCTCCTCCCTAATCCCGCACCCCCTTTTTATTTTTGTACCCACTCCTCCCTATATATACTATGAAACGTTAATAAAAATTCAATTTTGAAAAAAAAAGATATGTACTTATGGTGCATACCATGGGGGAGATATATTGCTAGCAATATATTGCTGGTAATATATTGCTGAGTAATATATTGCTCAGTGTACTTGCAATATATTTCTCAGCAATATATTGCTGTGTCCAGTTTTTCAGAGGGACCAGCAATTTTCCCTGAAAATTGCTAGCAATTTTGACTAGATTTTTTTTACCCTCTATTTAAATTCATTTATGATTTATATGGGTTGTAGGAAGTCCTTCTGGAAGGGAATAAAAGGTCAGGGGCCATTTTATTTCTTTGCATTTATGCTCTGTGGCTAGTTTGGTGAGGTTATACCTGCTAAACATTGTTACATTGCTACTGTAGTTTGCCCTGCTTTGTATTGCCTTTACAAAGTGCCTCTACACAATCTGTGCGTTTCAGTGACCATGGATTTTGAGAGTCGTGTATCTACTATCACCGCTATTAGCGCTATAGGTGTGGCGTTAGCGGAGTTGAAGCGGTCCCAGGAGAGGAGGAGAAAGATGCGTTCCTGCTGGACCAAGCCTTGGTTAATGGAGCGAGCATCTCGCTCTCATATGCCGCTGGTGATGCAAATCAAGGAGAATAATCCAAATGATTACAAAAACTTTTTGCGGATGGATGATGCTGCCTTTCAGGAGCTGCTGGCTTTGGTGTCACCTCATATCCAGAGGCAGGACACCAATATGCGGAAGGCCATCTCTGCTGAGGAGCGCCTGGTCGTGACACTGCAGTTTTTGGCGACCGGAAGATCCCTGCAGGACCTAAAGTTTGGCTCCATCATTTCTCCACAGGCCTTGGGCCTGATTATTCCAGAGACCTGTACAGTCCTCTTTCGTGTACTCCAGCAGCAGTACTTTAAGGTAAGAACATTTAAATTACCTATGTAAACCTATATGCTGCTGCAAGACCAAAAATGTCCCCTTATATAGTCTTTTTGCTAATTCCAAATGTAACCCTCAATAGAATTCTCGGTACTTGTTTTCTAGCACGGCACCACCGATGTTGATCGGGTTGGAAAAATTGCGTCGATCGCATCGCCTGACAACCAGATCGCATGGTATCAATGTAAAATGGTCCCCGATACCCGATTTAACATTGTTTTCAATGTAAAAAGCCCCAAAACCCCCCTTTTAATAGCAACCCCCCCCCCCTGATGGTTGAAATGGGACTCCATTGTTAACGGCACCCCACTGCTGAGATCAACCCGTAGCGTGGCGAGCGCAGCGAGCCTGCGAGGGCCGGCAGTACGCGTCCTCCGACCTTTTCATACCCCCACTATCCATGTCGGCGTGGAGTTGATTTTATATAGTATGGCGAGCGCAGCGAGCCACCAAGCCCGAAGTGTGGCGAGCGCAGCGAGCCCCACGAGGTGACGCGTATACCTGTGAAGTTATGCGCGGCCCCTTGCGGGGCTCGCTGCGCTCGCCACGCTTCGGGTTGGTGTCAATAGTGGGGTGGCGTTAAAAACAGAGGGCAATTTCAACCATCAGGGGGGTTTTGGGGCTTTTTACATTGAAAACAATGTAAAATTGGGTCTCACGGACCATTTTACATTGATTCCAATGTAAAAATCGGGTCGATTTACACTTGTGATTGACAAATACTCTTGTGATTGACATTAAGTCGGGTCCATCGCATGCCTTAAACTTAAGGCATGCGATCAACCCGATGGGCGCCGTGCTAGGAAACAAGTACCAAATACTCTTTACTGATGTTACTGTCATGCTGTTGGTGTGCCATTTGTATCCCCTTACTTTGGACCTGTCATGCTGTCGGTTATGAAACTAGGGACACAGTATAATCTGAATTTAAATGTCAGATGGAATTTCCCCAACTGTGGCGGAAATTCAAGCCAGCACCACCCAACTTATTTTGGCTCGGCAGAGGTGGATAGCTGTATGGAACACCCTGAATCAATTTGCCATTATGCCAAAGGCATTTTCAACGGTCCTCCTGGCTCGGGACAGTCTGTAATCATAAATTTGTTTCTCCATACACAGGCCCCTTTGGGGATATGGCTTCATAATATGTTCATGAAGCGCAAACGCCTCATCCGCAACAAACACGAAATTGAGTCCATGCTCACAATCATCCGGGGCAGGTAAGTTCAGCTTGTTTGTGTTCAGCTTCTCATAGAAAAGGGTATTACATAAGGAGCCACCATCGGATGCACGCCCGTTTTTGCCAACATCGATAAACAGGAATTCATAGTTGGCGTTCACCACAGCCATTAGAACTATACTAAAAAAACCTTTATAATTAAAGAACTTGGAACCACTCTTTGCTGCCTTCAAAAAATAAGGGAATCCAAAATTAAAAAATGTTCCCTGTTTTTTTCAAGACAGGACCGGCTCTGTGAACCTGCGGCTGGTTACGGCCAATGGGGGGGGGGGGGGACGGGGGACTCCCACTCCATTCAATTGTAATTATTTATCACACAGTGAAGCCTGCATGGATCTGATTGATCCATGCACACCCTTGCCAAATACACAAATACTTGCCAAATATACCGGTAATTGTTTTTCAGTGGCGTATACATTCGTATTTGGAAATACAAATACGAATGTGAGATGATTACAACTTGACGTATTTTATGAATAGTAAATCCCTAAAATATGAAGACATCTTTAACAATTTGTATGTATTCATACCATTTTTTAAGCCGTATAATGCTGGCCACACATCAGACCAACTTTCCTCCAACCAACCAAGTAGTTGGTAGGTTGGACTGCAAATCTGGTACTGTATGGTGCAAATGGCAATAAGCAATTTGCTCATAAACTCAGCAGAATGGACAAAAACATTCAGTGAGATTTATAAAAACAAATCGGTCCAACTACAGTACATTGGCCCTTATTCTGATCGGTGCGGATATTCCCGCATTCTTACGGTGCGGTCCGCACGCCACGGTGTTTTGCCGCGTGCGGCCATCGTCCGTAGAAACGCCCACGGGTCCTCCGCATTCGGACGGACTCACTCTTTAAGAACAGGGCGTGTTTACGGACGACATACAAAGCATGCGTGTGCGGGAGAAACACTCCGATTCGGCACGGTATTACAGAGTATTACAGAGTATGCTCGGGAATACCGCATCCGAACGGGAGCCAAGCGGTGCTACCGCACGTAAGCGGAGTATTTACGCCAAACAACCCACTATGAAGTATCTTCTGCTATACATCACATGACCCACTTATTCAATTACCTATCCTCATAAAAAACTTCTTATTTTGAATTGGAATCAATTAGATGCCAATATATCCTTACAAGCATGCCTAACACATGCATTGCACACATTACCCCTTACAGCAATTGAAGTGCAATGGTTTCAATTAAAGCACTGACAAGCGTCCTATTAGTGAGTAATGAGTAAAGGAGTAGATTCTATTGGGTTCAGGTGTTAATGGTTGTAGTCATTAGGCGTACGTTCGCCTACCGCATGAACGAGTGGTGTCCGCAAAGCAATAGTACACTTGTGGACACCGCACATTTCTGCCCTTTTTGATCGCGTGCATTCGGAGTGGTTTCCGAATGTACGCCCCCCAACATAAGTGTACTCCCCCGTGTCCGCCCATGTTTCCGCCCCGTTTTGCCCACTTTGAAACTACGCCCATGTGTCATTCCGCATGACGCCCATAATACGCCCCTATTTCCCGACTGATAGCGGTGAACAGTTTTGGACGGGATTTGCCCGAACTGGTACCGAGTCAAGGCGTGGCACATGCGCGTAGCATTCTCCACGCATGCGCAGACGCCATAAAGACGCGATCCGTAAGTACGCGGTAAAGTCCGCGTCAATCAGAATAAGGGCCATTGTCTGAGTGACAGTTCTTGTCCATTTTCCGATGTTTGAAACAAATGACTTAATTACAAATTACATTTGCTCCTATCCAGTACCAGGTTTTTATTCCATCAACTAGTTGGATGGTCGGAGGAAAGTTGGCCTGATGTTTGGGCAGCATTTGGCTTACCAAATTTCCCCCTAGGGTTCTTATGTATTGTGCGGTTTCTCACATTCCACATTGATCTATTCTGCAGCTTGACCTGTTGTAACCATGCGTTTATCCGCCTTCATTATCATTGTGGAGTGTGACAACCTGAACAAGGGGTGTAATGTAATAGTTACCAATAGGGAACCCAGTTGGCCACCCAGTACCTTTTACCATTAACCCACCCAGTACCGTCACCCATAAACCCACTTACTAACTTCTCCCAGTAGCCCGCCCAGTCCCTTTATCTAGTAGGCCACACAGTCCCTTCACCTAATCATACTTCATAAATAAAAGACACAACAATATTTTTTTTTTGTTACTAAAATTTTACTTGCAAGAAAATCTGGGCTGGGTTCATTGAAATATACAAAGACCGCAGTGCCTCTGGAAACAACAAGGACTTCAGCAACATCAAGTATGAAACCTGGCATATCCTCCAAATAGTGGATTAGGCTTCGGCCCAAAAACGCACTGCCAACATCAATTACGGCAAAGAAGATGATGCATAATGTACATGGCTTGTCGCAGCAAACAGTCTCTTGGGCAAAATATGTCCACAAGCCATAGATCTGGCACTACGAACAGGTCCCAACAGTTTTCAAACAACTTTTAAATTTTCTTTGAAAAAAAACGCAAATGGAAAAAAAAAATCAATAATTTTGATAAGTGGGGTCCCAAACAGGAGTGTCTTCAGAACTCAGCATAGCTGAGAACTGTCCACTCGACGAGCTGGTGGTTTGGGTGAGGGGTTGGGGTTGGCTGGCGGCCGCCGGAAAAGCACAGGGAAGCGGAGGAAGCAACGACGGATGAACGTAAGGAGGTGGCGGTGGTGGTGGGAATACGGCGCTCGTTGCCGTGGTAGGGGGATAGCACATTGTATATAGTGTAAAGTCATCATGCGCAGACAGTTTATTACTGGCGGCATGCGACATTACACTAAATAGAATGCGCCTAAAATGTTCTTGTTGGGTAACAGACATTTTTCGCGTCTCGCTGGCCACAATGTTGCCCAAGTTGTCAAAATCATCCGGCTGCCTCTGTTTTTTAAGCAGCTCCTCCGCAACATTTAAAAGTCGTTTGATCTTTGTTGGTACTGGCGCTGGCCTCCTTGTAGCCACCCTCCTCCTTGTGCTTGGAGGAGGCTGAGGGGATTCCAGTTCCACAGTCGAACTCTCCCTCAGGTCGGCAGAACAGCTGGGCAAGGGGTCCACTTCTACCTCAGACGAAGTAGCCTAGAGGAAAAAAATTAGTTAATATTTGCATGTCATGAAAATGTAATTTTGAATGGAAAAATGAAAAGTACTTACCGCTAATGGACTCCCTTGGACCACATCACCCATCTGTTCCGCCGGCAATGGCTCCATCTGGGAATGCAGCGATTGCTCCTCAGGGTCTACATCCAACGTGAAGTGGAGCAGGTCGTAGTACCAGATCTTGGGCTTGCAGACATCGTCTGCCCCAGCTCCTGAACGATGCGACTCCTTGTACTTATTGTGCTCTTTCTGAAACACTGTACAGTAATTATGGATCTTCCTCTTTACCGTTTCGATGGTGGCAGCGCTATTTCGGGCCTTGACATAATCTACCATTTGTTCATAAGCCAGGTTTCGTACTTGTCTGTTACAAAAGTCCTTGCTGGTGATTCTCCAGAGGCACTCGTTCTGTCTGTACAGATCAATGAACACAGCCCAGAATTCACGATCAGACATGGCTGGTAAAAACACAAGTTGAAGAAAATTGATTGCTGGCCTTATATTTTAGCAAAAAAGAAATGAAAACAGCTACATGACAAGTAATCGGCTGCGATTTACAGCAGACAGGAGCAGTGACATTTGCACATGTAATAGGGTGCGAGTTGCTATTTAATTTGCACATTTCGCAGTAAAAAGTACACTTTTTCACATGGCAAAAATGTGCACACTTTAATTCTCACTCAGATGTGTTAACATTTTCAAATTATACTTTTCATAAATTTAATATGTTATGAATTTAGGCAAACGTTCACAATATCCGCTAAACAATTAGACTAATGGTTAGATCCCCATGCGATCACATTGCAATGCACATGACATGCATGCGATTTGGACTATATAGTGCACATCTGCACTATATAGTCATTGTTGCACTGTCTATCTGGGTTTTCATTTGTACTGTCCTGGAAACGTGCATCGGGATCACAAGGTGCAATCTGCATGCGTTCCGAGTAAAATTTGGTCTATATTCCAAAAAGTGCATGCTGGATTGTGCCGTGTGTACACGCCACAAGTTCACACTGGTAAATTTTACTGGACTATGCACAGAACAGCGTGATCTGTGCATGGTTAAAACCAAAAAAAGGTGTTCATTTTGAGAAAAAAAATGGCGTGAGGTCCACCCTCCCAAGCATAACCAGCCCCGCACTCATTGAGCTGATCCTGTTTCCAAAATCATGGGGATTTTACAACTGGGTGTCCCCCATATTTTTGAACCAGCACCGAGCTCCAACAGCCAGCAGTGTCATGCCACAGCAGAGGGACACTTTTTACATAAGGTCCCCCAGCCGTCACATGCGCACCGTGACTGGTCAGCCCTTGACAGGGTACCTGGGGAAGTGGGGACCCCCCCAATAAATGGGTCCCCCCTCAGGCTTCATCCTTCCAGGGCTGACTCCCAGGGCTGACTCCCAGGGCTGTCCCCGGCGTCCCTGGGCAGTGGACGCGGGGTTGATGTGTTTCAAAATAGAAAGAACACATTGCTTTTCAAAGGAGAACTATAAGACCCAGCATGGGGGGTCATTAATGTGCTCGCTTGGTCTCATATTTCACGTGTCAAAAAAATGTGCAAATAAAGACACAGAAAAGTAAAATTTTATTAAGCACCCTTTTACACCAAGAATACTTACCTAATGCATTCCAGCACTGTCCTGTCCGGGTCACTTTTTTCAAACAAGTGACATACTATTGGTGTGGGGCAGCATGGTAATGCTCATGCTGCCCACCGATGGTGCAAATCACCATCGATGGGCAGCATGAACATAATCATGCTGCCGGACACCAATGCCCCCTTCATTTTTTTTTTAGGTCACATACTATTGGTGTGGGGCAGCATGGTAAATGCTCATGCTGCCCACCGATGGTGCAAATCACCATCGATGGGCAGCATGAACATAATCATGCTGCCTGACACCAATGGCCTCTACTACAGCCTATGCACTTACTGGATAGTGCGGCTGTGCAGGACTAGCGTGCTGATGGGGGGAGCTGCTGCTGTGTGCGGGGGCAGTGGGGGGGTCATTAATGTGCTCGCTTGGTCTCATATTTCACGTGTCAAAAAAATGTGCAAATAAAGACACAGAAAAGTAAAATTTTATTAAGCACCCTTTTACACCAAGAATACTTACCTCTAATGCATTCCAGCACTGTCCTGTCAGGGTCACTTTTTTCAAACAAGTGACATACTATTGGTGTGGGGCAGCATGGTAATGCTCATGCTGCCCACCGATGGTGCAAATCACCATCGATGGGCAGCATGAACATAATCATGCTGCCGGACACCAATGCCCCCTTCATTTTTTTTTATGTCACATACTATTGGTGTGGGGCAGCATGGTTATGCTCATGCTGCCGGACACCAATGCCCCCTTCATTTTTTTTTGAGGTCACATACTATTGGTGTGGGGCAGCATGGTAATGCTCATGCTGCCCACTGATGGTGAAAATCACCATCGATGGGCAGCATGAACATAATCATGCTGCCGGACACCAATGCCCCCTTCATTTTTTTTGATGTCACATACTATTTGTGTGGGGCAGCATGGTAAATGCTCATGCTGCCCACCGATGGTGCAAATCACCATCGATGGGCAGCATGAACATAATCATGCTGCCTGACACCAATGGCCTCTACTACAGCCTATGCACTTACTGGATAGTGCGGCTGTGCAGGACTAGCGTGCTGATGGGGGGAGCTGCTGCTGTGTGCGGGGGCAGTGGGGGGTCATTAATGTGCTCGCTTGGTCTCATATTTCACGTGTCAAAAAAATGTGCAAATAAAGACACAGAAAAGTAAAATTTTATTAAGCACCCTTTTACACCAAGAATACTTACCTCTAATGCATTCCAGCACTGTCCTGTCCGGGTCACTTTTTTCAAACAAGTGACATACTATTGGTGTGGGGCAGCATGGCAATGCTCATGCTGCCCACCGATGGTGCAAAAAACCGTCGATGGGCAGCATGAACATAATCATGCTGCCGGACACCAATGCCCCCTTCATTTTTTTTGATGTCACATACTATTGGTGTGGGGCAGCATGTTAATGCTCATGGCGCCCACCGATGGTGCAAATCACTATCGATGGGCAGCATGAACATAATCATGCTGCCGGACACCAATGCCCCCTTCATTTTTTTTGATGTCACATACTATTGGTGTGGGGCAGCATGGTAATGCTCATGCCGCCCACCGATGGTGCAAATCACCATCGATGGGCAGCATGAACATAATCATGCTGCCGGACACCAATGCCCCCTTAATTTTTTTTTATGTCACATACTATTGGTGTGGGGCAGCATGGTAATGCTCATGCTGCCGGACACCAATGCCCCCTTCATTTTTTTTTGAGGTCACATACTATTGGTGTGGGGCAGCATGGTAATGCTCATGCCGCCCACCGATGGTGCAAATCACCATCGATGGGCAGCATGAACATAATCATGCTGCCTGACACCAATGGCCTCTACTACAGCCTATGCACTTACTGGATAGTGCGGCTGTGCAGGACTAGCGTGCTGATGGGGGGAGCTTCTGCTGTGTGCGCGGGCAGTGAAACGGAGGAAGAAGCAGGGGCTGGCTCTGTGACAAGGCGGGTGGGTGGGCGGTGACAAGGCGGGTCCCGGCCGGCGCAGGAGGCTAGGTGTCGCTGGTGCACAGTGCTTTGTGCACCAGCGACCAGCAATTTTTAGGCTGAATCGGAGGAGCAAGCTCCTGCGACCAGCGACCATGAAGGGCTGGCCGCGGGAGCGCGCTCCCAGCCATTTATCACTGGCAATATGGTCACTGAGCGACCATTTTGCCAGCGATTTCATGCATAATTGCAGCAGTGTGTACACAGCATTAGAGATAATATAATTTACAGTGTCGGGGAGGTTTAATTAAGTAAAGGTTTGTGGGTAAGGACAGAGAGCTGGGGTATGCTAGGGGTTACCCATGGATTAAGTAAGATAATTAAGTATAGCTCAGCTGAAAGGCTAAGCTTGATATAAAAGGAAGTCAAGTAAAATTAAAAAATGTTTCACTGGGGAAGATTTGTCCCTCAGATGATTTGTGTATTTGTTTTCTCCTTGTTCAAGAAATATGGACTTATATTTTGTCTGGTTATTTGTAGTTCCTTCCATAATGTGTCGTGTCTATTGTGTTGTGTAGATTTCATTGCCACAATAAAAGATTGTTATGTAAGGTATCAGGATTAGTTTAAAATTGGGAACTTTAATTGTGGGAGGCATCAATACTCCGGCCAAGCGAAAGAAGATACTAATATTTTTAAATAAAATGCGCTTGGATGTAGCATTCATGCAGGAGACACCTCTTACCACCAGAGATCCTCAAATTAAATATGATAAGATGGAAGGTAATAGCATCATAATATCATACATCTAAAGCCAGGTGGAGTGGTTATCTTGATAAGGCAATCCCTAGATATAGCAATACATTCAGTAGTTGACGACCCTGAAGGAAGATTTGTTATCGTAGACACCACGGGTAGGGGTATGAGATATACCTTATGCAATATATATGCCCCAAATTCAAAGTCTAGAGAATTTTATATTAAGCTGGTAAATAAATCATATAATTACACTATGAATTTGATAATTATAGGAGGGGACTATAATTTAACGTTAGATAGGAACTTACCATCGAAAAAACCAACAAATAAAAACAAAGAAGGGGAAGGTATTATAAATTTGGTGGTCCAAAAATTACAAATGGTTGACGTATGGAGAGCATGTTACCCTACAGAAAGACACATGCCTGTCGGCAGCACATGGGACACGGTCTAGGTTAGATTATTTGATAATTTCGAAGCAACTGTTTTCTAGAATAACAGATTCAAATATAGACTTAATCTCTATATCGGACCATGCATTATACTGGATGGAAATAGCTGTAAAAGGCTGATAAAGGGCTGATACGTCAGTGGTCCTTTGGGGGGGGGGGGGGGATCTTAGAATGCACACCCAAGATACATGAGGTGCTATCATGCTGGGACTTGTAGTTCTGCAAAAAAAAAAATACATGGTGCAGATGCACACTCCATATTATTAATCAATAATAGAGGCTCTTGGGATATTAATTGGCCAAGAAATATTTGCCCACCAACCAGCTTCACGGTGGCCTCATTTCTGGTGGGTCCCTAATACTAAGTTTGAATCTGGGGCGCGGAACCCCGAAAAGGTTGGCATAGGCCAGTCACCCCAGGGAAGCACACAAGTGAAAAACTAAGCTAAAGGTGTATTAATAAGAAAGTAGCAGAAGCTAGAGGTTAAAAAGTGAAGTGCTAGAAAGTATAATATATTAGTGGGAAATAAATAGTGCTAAATAAATGTTAGGGTGTGCCACCCCGAAAGCAACTCAGCCACACCAACCCAAGGGGAGCCGCGCCCCAAATCCATCCCCAAGACTAGCAATAAATGTCAATTTTAGGTCTTACCTATATTGTGCCTCCAGTTTGCAGTCTGGCAAGGGACCAAGCTGGTAAAATAATATTCAAATCAGGTGGGTGGGGTGCTACTCTAAGTTGAAGGAGTCCCAACCTTCAGGTGTACAGGTGTACACAATATTAGCTTATTGGGGGGGGGGATCTTAGAATGCACACCCAAGATACATGAGGTGCTATCATGCTGGGACTTGTAGTTCTGCAAAGAAAAATACATGGTGCAGATGCACACTCCATATTATTAATCAATAATAAGTGGTTCTTTCCATCATACTTGTCAAACTCACCCCAGTGTAGACAAGAGTTAGAAGCAATGTGGAAAGAATACATGCAAGACAATATAGATATGGCATAGGAGGACCCACTGATATTCTGGCAGGCAGGCAAATCAGTAATTAGAGGCCAAATTCTTTCATATTGCAAAATGAGGGAAAGAAACATTGGATCTACATATCTAGAGGCCCAAGCAACATTGACTGATTCCTATCAGAAATATAAACAGAATCCAATCAGAGATAATAGGGTATATACATAGAAAATTTTCAGAGGACAGCGCTCTACTGTGGGTAGTATTTACAAACAATTCGGGTGTATTTTACCAGGTGTAGATCTTGGGCTGCTTCTTTCCCAAAGTTATTTCATACGGCTATGAAAGTCCATTTATTTATATATGCAAAGTCTATCTAATTTATTCATGTCGCACGCAACCAATAAGCGAATGTCCAGATTTATAATCAATGAATATTATTTATAAGTGTAACCAGATGAAACTGTATCATGGATAATAAATATAACAATACAGGTATTATACTTATAGACGATTATTACTCCAACATCCTTAAATAAAGCTAACCTCAGTGATGTATATATATGAATGTGAATACAGAGCTGGGGGGGGCGTGGCTATGAGGTAGCCGCCATTTTATAATAACTAATTGTCGGCCATCTTAGCCAGAACACATGTTGGTCTGCCGCATGGCATTCCGCCATCTTAGATTCCTCCACATGGCACACAAAAGAACCTTAACAATCTACAGGCTCATACAGCTGCCTGGCAAGCACACATAAACTGCCTGTACTTTCATATATTTCTGTCCACAACATTTACTCCAAATTACCTCTAACCTGCATCATGCGATATTCACAATCCTGAATATAACTTGCACATTCATCAAACACACTATCCCTGCAGCATACACTATTTGAATATCATTAAGCTACAATGTACTTCTCTGTAATGAACACCTAACTGGCACTATACACTTCTAAGGACTAATCATACCATAATCACATCACATGCCATTACACACACACAATCCGAGCATCATGCTAACAACACCTGTTACATATATGTTGGTTTTATCCGCTAGTTTATCTAGATATTCTCACTGGATATTACACAAAGCATTCACACTTTTCAATAGAAACAGCTCAGGGTTACTCCATTCTGGGACGCAGACACACACACTATTAAGCACAAATGCTGGAATCCATACATGCTCACTTTAGCCTTACACATGCGTTCAAATACATGCGTCCCTTTGAGCAAACACACACACTTTAATACAAAGAATCCAGACAATAGTGGACTACTCTCACAGCACATGTTTCTTACAGTTACATCCGATTATCTAGGTACTCTAGCCAGTCAATATACTTTAAAAGCCTTTCCGCAACCACACTTGGACACACAGTGGCTAGTTTAAATATCCAGACACATAGCAGACAAAAGGAATCTATTTACACTCCTTGCATACAAAAGATCCAGGAACTAGGCCTTTGCTTTGCCACATGGCAGCAGCAGGCTTAGGCCTCACTTTGTCCACATGTAAACGTACACGGCTATATCTACCAATTTAAGCATGTCTATCCTTATTCTACCAACCGCTGCTATACGTAGCCACCGTGAAACACATCATACTACTCATACAATGAAATACAACATTCCTGGCTATGTATTATTGAAGCTAGAATACATCTTTCCTATATCTCACACGTAGCTCTCTGCATCATATTTCTCCTAAACATCCAGTCCATTAATCATATCCTAGTCCTGGCGCACAATTCAGTTTGATGATACATATTTACTTATCACATCCAAATCCATATGTAATGGAAGGAACCTCCCGGCGAGGCCAGACCCATCCTCTCTGCGTCGAGTTCGAACCACAACTAACTGTGTGGTTTTCTCTTTCTTTCCAAGAGAACTCCCGGGGGAGGGGAGAATCCATTCATTCACCTGGTATCACTAGCCCCTTTGTGTGCTGCATCCTGTATGGTTCACTGGTGTTTGGGAATGTTAATGACTTCATCTCTAATGCTGTTTTTTCTGTGACTACTCTACTGTGAATTTATAACTTGTTATAACATGTGAGTGCAATATGATATGGAATTCTAATAACTGTCATCTGACAGCTAATGTAATTTCGCTCATTTAGAGACCAAACTTGACATTATGGGATGAAATGTGTAACTTGATATGCAATATTTCCTGGCCTATGGGATAAAATGATTATTTATCTATGACTATATTAATGTTATGGGCATGGTTATAATTATAATTATGGAAATTATATGCTGGGAAAAATTAGGCATTGACAGTCGTCCCTTTGACAGTATATAAAACTGTCACATTAAAATTAATAATGCATAATTTCCGCATTAATTTTCATAATTCATAAAGTTTCAATATTTTTCATAAAAATATTTTTCATTGATAAAATTTTTTTTTTAAAGGGTGAAACTTATGTGTATGTGTAGAAAGAAGGGGATGTATCATTTTTGCGCAATGGCTTAATCCTAGATTAATAATAAATGGGGGAGTGCATTTACTTAACGCCGGCATGTCCAGACTATGACCTCACAATAGTTGTAAGGCCACAGCCCAGACACACACGACTGAATGATACATTTGGGGAGTGTATGTGTAGCTGTTTAGGTGGGTGTAGTGTTCCTGCATAGGTGTTGTGTTACCTACCGCAGGATGTACAGGGGTGAACACTTTCATATGTCCTACAAAGGATGCTGGGAAAACATGGATGAACAACATAACAAAAAACAATTTAACAGAGTATTATAAAGATTTCCTGAAAGAGTGGAGAACAGTCATTTCTCCTAGTGCGGTTTGTGGATGAAAAACCTGTTTAGACCTCCCAGGATAAAAACCGTCTAACGCACTTTTGGGTCATTCCTAGTGTCTCTTGACATTAAAACTAAGGGCTAAAAAGTCTCTAGTGGGTCTTCTGCTCATCACGACGTGGGGTCGTCTAGGGGTCATCATTCTCTTGGTCGGCTTGTGTATTTCGTCGGCTCTTGGGGCTTTCTAGCTGGGTTCCTGTCCAGTCATCTGTTGGTATCCAAGTCGTCATCTCGAGGACCATCATCTGTCTACAGCTGGGCTTGTCTTTTCTTATCCATTGCATCTGTAGGAAAAAGAAGTATCAATATCTTTGCATTTCCACCTATTTTCCCTACCATTCTTGGCTTCTTGTATTCCATCCGATCCACTTGTAGACTTCCGATAGTTCTGTTGTCGACTTGTTTCCCTGCAGAGACATAAACAGAAAGAACTTCCCAAGCATTAAAAGTATCCCGCCTCCCACATCTGCTAAGCTTCTACACTCTAGAGTGCTACAGTTTAACCCTCGCCTTACTGTCTTTTGACACTAGGTGGCGCTCTAATTTATTTAAGGGTATTTCTACCCTGTACTACCAAACTTCTTTCAATTTAACCTCTATACCACTCCATATATTACAAATACAGTTGTCTGAGCCAAATAATCTGCGTTCTTCTTCGGAAAAATGTGACTAGAGGAAATCTGAGATATTCAGAATATTCAATCTCTCATTTTCCTCTTCTCTAGTCTAATCACTAGGGACTATCAGTTACTTGACGTCTGGACCTAACACTATCAATATCTTGAGATTTTTAAATCTCTTTTAAAAACACTAATATATCTCGTTGTCTAGGGGATGAAACTTTTTCAATGTTAGGTCCATACGCTCTCCATGCAATTAGGAGCAACAAGGGTTTCCAAATCCAATGCGTCACATTTGACCGGGTCCAATCACAGCTCTTTCCGGCTTACTAAACAACACAAAGAAAAACAAATCGTTAGACACCTTACTTGACATATGTCTGATTCTGAGAACCATCAAAACAAACAATAACAATCAAACAAACAAAAGAGAGAACATACAGACTACCTTCCATTTCTCCTTACTTGATTCCTAAGAACCTGGACTGACAATTACATCACATACAAGTCACCACTAGGTGGCTATTAACTTTTAACCACTTCCCTATATCTATGTGTTCACATACATATGTGTCATGGGAACTATATGTCATGTAATGAACAAGCATGTTTCAAAAACAAATTTCCTTATACGTCATCCCTGGTACCTAGGGCGGATCGTATGCAGTACTCCTTTGAATAGAACATGTTATCTTGTTCTCTACCTTTCCTTGTGTTCTATACCTGTATGTCTTACCATAGTCTAAACCTTCATGTGTTTGCTGTAATCTTATGTTCTACGTTTAAATCTTTAATCTACTTGCTAAAAAGGGAGAAAGCAAGTTTAGGAGTTTTGCTAGTTACCGTTCTTCATTTGTGCAACATCTCTGCTTCTCTATACCTACAGCAGTTATTAACCTGGGGATGTAATTAATTTCAAATACAATTTGGCATTCTCAATTTATCTTGTTACCTTAATACTTATTACCTGAGTCAGTGTGAAACCAGTATACCTACTTCTCCAGCTGTGTCAATTTGGCATCGACCGTACCGTCTCTTACCACTTGGGGAAAACAGCATCCTCTCTGGCTGTTTGACTCCGCCTTACATTCAACTTATCTCGTCTCGGAGATGACAGCGGTCTTGAATATTACGTCAACACTTACTAATCCTTAACAAGGAGTTGACACAGGGTATAGGTTAGTCAGTTTCACAATTACATCAGACACTTTAGAATAACTGGTCTCATTATATACGAATGGGGGGGGGTATTGCTATTCTGCATTAACAGTCTAATTGCACTTGTCCCATCACTTTTTCCTATTGCCATTTTCCTATACCACAGTTTTAAACAATCACTATGCCTCTTCTTACCTCGCGTTGATGAGAGCAGACATATTTTCAATTCTTATTGTGTAATTCATCCGGTTCGAAGCTGCCAGTACCTGGAAATTCTACTATCTATATCTTGTGGTGAGTTACTGCATTACTCACCTGTATGTCTATCTGACATCTCCATCCCTAAATCTCACGTTATCACTGCGTGACCCGTTATTACCCATAATTACAGGAATAAACGTTCACAGCTAGTAGATACCGGTGGGGCATTAATTGTCTGAGAGCTCCCCAAACACTCACTTCTCAGCGTCCTAGAACAGTCCCACAATCAAGCGGGTGCGAAGGCTACGAGGCACGATACTCAATCACCAAGTCTTTCAACTAGCAGCGAACTTCTAGTCAACTTGCAAGGCGCGGCCAATCTCTCCAGGGCACAACAAACTTGTTTTCCTGTACCCCCAGAAACCGGAGGAGCTCAGCGGAATTCGAAGTTCCGATTTTCGCTCCTATACCCTTCCGGTAGACCAAAATAGGTAGGTCTACGGAAGGGGCAGTAAAACTGGGTACGTCGACTCGTACGTCGTCGCGTATCCCCGTGTGTCCTATTTCAACACACAATCCTTAGCGCTAAGGGCAATCCTTTCACCACCCAATCTGGGTACCATTCACTTAAGTTTACTATCTATATTTCTGTACAGAAACATCCCATGGTTGGCAGCTCTTCTACTGGATGTCACACGAGTGTTCCCTTGACTATCAATGGGAATTTAATCAATACTATTTGAATTTCTTGAATTTTGATCAATAATAAAAGAATCCTGTTTGTAACTCAACAGGAGTCTTACTCAATTTATCACTTAATTGTAATTATCACACAATTAATTATCACTACCCATCATTGGGCATTTACCTGTACCGCGTACCTAGGCAATCACACGCGCCCGCACATGTGTCCATTACGCAAACAGTGTCTCACTGAGCGGCAGACGTTGACACCCATGTGTCCGAGTCCCGCCTTCTTTTGCATACTTCGCAAACATATTTGCACTTCTACTTAACTTAACTATTCAAGAAATCCAAACAGCACACTCTTTCTATAACATTTGTGGTTAGCAAGGATATGGCACTATGAATTTAACACCTCTTACAATACTGTAGATATCTCACATTCACAGGGGAAAACAAATGCAATTTTACTCTTAACAGGTACAAACAAACTCCACACAGTACAATACCTCTTACAGTTTTCCTGCACCTATGCATTTGGGGTAACAGATAACAACAGAAAAAAAAAAAATATTCTGTCTATTGAGCCTATTCAAAACTACAGTTGCTGCTGGGAGAGAAAGCAAATGAATCAATTCTATTCAAATTCCCCCTTTCTAAGTGAAGTTGCTTTGTCTAAGTTTCAAGGTTAAATCTATTGTCTCAACACCTTAATTTACATCTAAATACCCTCTGGCTGGTACTTTTAAAGTTAACAAATTTTTCTTTGCATGTTGTTAAATGTTTAGGGGAAATCTGTCTTTTAGCCTGGAATAAAAAGAAAAAAAAAATGTTATATATCATATTTGGTAACAATTAGTTTCAATTTCAAATTTAATACTTTAGAGTAACATTCACTTTTCATATTGCTTGGAATTTGTTAGCTTAACTGTACATTTACCTGATTTTTCTATTGACTGGTATTTTATCTCTCTCTACTTTTATCTTTCTAAAATTAAAATACTTATGACTCAATCCTATCAATTATGGGAATGAAAGTTTACCATTAAACACTCTTAGCACTGTACACTTTAACACTGGCAATGCTTTCCACCTTGCCTACTATTCTCATTACCATATGTTGAAAGGTATACTAAAATAAAATAAATTTATTTAGTAGAAATAGCATTTTTACCCAGAGTTCTTTGCAACATACAACTATACAATGGCTTTCTCAGGTTGAGATGGTCTGCAGTAAAATACCTGCAATTTATGGCTATACATTATTCCTTTATAATCCGCTTCTGCGGCAATTATAAAAGATGTGCATTTATTTAAAATTTGCACTGCTTATAAAACAATTCAAATTTTGCTAGAACAATTCAACCTGAAACAGCCCTTGCCAATCATATCTGACTATTATTTAAAAGATAAACATCAAAAGGGGATAACATCGCATGTGAGAAAACAAATTATTATAACATATATATATAGAATCGCATCTTGGTATTTAAATATAAATAAATGTTTTTCCTTTTGTCCCAAAGTTCAAATTAGTATCTTACAGATTATGCATATGCAGGCCTGGACTATCAGCATTAGAAAAAACCCAAAACAAAACCGAAAAATTTAAAATAATTATTTCTATTCTATATGTGATCCCTCCCTTGCTGATTGGCTCAAATCTGCATAATATTGCATATCTTTAAGTATATAATATCCCGGACGAGCCCCCATCTATGAAAGTCCATTTATTTATATATGCAAAGTCTATCTAATTTATTCATGTCGCACGCAACCAATAAGCGAATGTCCAGATTTATAATCAATGAATATTATTTATAAGTGTAACCAGATGAAACTGTATCATGGATAATAAATATAACAATACAGGTATTATACTTATAGACGATTATTACTCCAACATCCTTAAATAAAGCTAACCTCAGTGATGTATATATATGAATGTGAATACAGAGCTGGGGGGGGGGGGGGCGTGGCTATGAGGCAGCCGCCATTTTATAATAACTAATTTTCGGCCATCTTAGCCAGAACACATGTTGGTCTGCCGCATGGCATTCCACCATCTTAGATTCCTCCACATGGCACACAAAAGAACCTTAACAATCTACAGGCTCATACAGCTGCCTGGCAATCACACATAAACTGCCTGTACTTTCATATATTTCTGTCCACAACATTTACTCCAAATTACCTCTAACCTGCATCATGCGATATTCACAATCCTGAATATAACTTGCACATTCATCAAACACACTATCCCTGCAGCATACACTATTTGAATATCATTAAGCTACAATGTACTTCTCTGTACAGAACACCTAACTGGCACTATACACTTCTAAGGACTAATTATACCATAATCACATCACATGCCATTACACACACACAATCCGAGCATCATGCTAACAACACCTGTTACATATATGTTGGTTTTATCCGCTAGTTTATCTAGATATTCTCACTGGATATTACACAAAGCATTCACACTTTTCAATAGAAACAGCTCAGGGTTACTCCATTCTGGGACGCAGACACACACACTATTAAGCACAAATGCTGGAATCCATACATGCTCACTTTAGCCTTACACATGCGTTCAAATACATGCGTCCCTTTGAGCAAACACACACACTTTAATACAAAGAATCCAGACAATAGTGGACTACTCTCACAGCACATGTTTCTTACAGTTACATCCGATTATCTAGGTACTCTAGCCAGTCAATATACTTTAAAAGCCTTTCCGCAACCACACTTGGACACACAGTGGCTAGTTTAAATATCCAGACACATAGCAGACAAAAGGAATCTATTTACACTCCTTGCATACAAAAGATCCAGGAACTAGGCCTTTGCTTTGCCACATGGCAGCAGCAGGCTTAGGCCTCACTTTGTCCACATGTAAACGTACACGGCTATATCTACCAATTTAAGCATGTCTATCCTTATTCTACCAACCGCTGCTATACGTAGCCACCGTGAAACACATCATACTACTCATACAATGAAATACAACATTCCTGGCTATGTATTATTGAAGCTAGAATACATCTTTCCTATATCTCACACGTAGCTCTCTGCATCATATTTCTCCTAAACATCCAGTCCATTAATCATATCCTAGTCCTGGCGCACAATTCAGTTTGATGATACATATTTACTTATCACATCCAAATCCATATGTAATGGAAGGAACCTCCCGGCGAGGCCAGACCCATCCTCTCTGCGTCGAGTTCGAACCACAACTAACTGTGTGGTTTTCTCTTTCTTTCCAAGAGAACTCCCGGGGGAGGGGAGAATCCATTCATTCACCTGGTATCACTAGCCTATAGACACGCCCCTTTGTTTGCTGTATCCTGTATGGTTCACTGGTGTTTGGGAATGTTAATGACTTCATCTCTAATGCTGGTTTTTCTGTGACTACTCTACTGTGAACTTATAACTTGTTATAACATGTGAGTGCAATATGATATGGAATTCTAATAACTGTCATCTGACAGCTAATGTAATTTCGCTCATTTAGAGACCAAACTTGACATTATGGGATGAAATGTGTAACTTGATATGCAATATTTCCTGGCCTATGGGATAAAATGATTATTTATCTATGACTATATTAATGTTATGGGCATGGTTATAATTATAATTATGGAAATTATATGCTGGGAAAAATTAGGCATTGACACGGCCACATGCAAATAAAAAAAAACAGTTGCTGTGTTCAGGAGGGCTGGAGCCTTCACTTCCAGCCCTCGCTGACACACTATTCAATGCCACAGGGGCTCGCTGCCCCTGACGGCGAATGTTAACCCCTACGGCGGACGCTGCTGGGAGCCGGCGGCAGGCAGGGTGATGGAATTCTCCCTGCTTGCCCCAGAATGTATGTGGGGGGTAGGAGAGCTCCCCGGGACCCAGGCAGCACAAGCTGCCCCCACCCGGGAGAGCGAGCAGGGGACCGGTTAGGAGCCGCTAACACTGCTCATGATCGTGCATATGTAATAATCGGGAGCAGTGAATATATGAATATGTAATGCGGGGCTCTCAGCCCCCTGCTGGCTGTTATGTGTAAAAAAGAAATATTTTTTAAAAATTAAATATATATATTCATGTGCTGTAAGCACACGAATAAAAATAGCATGCCCCTTCTTAGAATAAAATTCCTGATTTTTTTTTAAACCAAATTTTTTTCAAAAAAAAAACCATTATTTTAAAAGTTCGCATTCCACCTCACCATGAAAAGATGGCGATTGCTACACTGTGACACACAGCGGAAATCACTTAGAAAGCAATTCGCCATCTTCTCATTGAATACACTCACAGCGAATCACATTGAAAAACCACAGCGAGTTGCAGAGACTATCAGACGGCGAATTGTCCGTCATTCACTGTTCGCAGACGGTGAAAAGTGCACGTTGACTAGGGTGATTCACTTTCTGACACAAAAAAAATCACCTTCCAAAGTGAAAATAGCACAAATTCGCCATGAAACATGGCGAATTGGCCTAATTGAATACTGCCCTAGATATCAGGCGTGAAGGTAGTGGATCTCATTTATGGGATCACCTCATGCATCAATAGGATATTCAGAATGTTTACATACTGTAACGTGGGTTATATATAAAGGTTTCTTTTAGGAAATCCCTTTGTATCAATCTGGTCAGGAATCACCATCGATGGGCAGCATGAACATAATCATACTGCCTGACCCCAATGGCCTCTACTACAGCCTATGCACTTACTGGATAGTGCGGCTGTGCAGGACTAGCGTGCTGATGGGGGGAGCTGCTGCTGTGTGCGGGGGCAGTGGGGGGTCATTAATGTGCTCGCTTGGTCTCATATTTCACGTGTCAAAAAAATGTGCAAATAAAGACACAGAAAAGTTAAATTTTATTAAGCACCCTTTTACACCAAGAATACTTACCTAATGCATTCCAGCACTGTCCTGTCCGGGTCACTTTTTTCAAACAAGTGACATACTATTGGTGTGGGGCAGCATGGTAATGCTCATGCTGCCCACCGATGGTGCAAATCACCATCGATGGGCAGCATGAACATAATCATGCTGCCGGACACCAATGCCCCCTTCATTTTTTTTGAGGTCACATACAGTACTATTGGTGTGGGGGAAGCATGGTAATGCTCATGCTGCCCACCGATGGTGCAAAAAACCATCGATGGGCAGCATGAACATAATCATGCTGCCGGACACCAATGCCCCCTTCATTTTTTTTGATGTCACATACTATTGGTGTGGGGCAGCATGGTAATGCTCATGCCGCCCACCGATGGTGCAAATCACCATCGATGGGCAGCATGAACATAATCATGCTGCCGGACACCAATGCCCCCTTAATTTTTTTTGATGTCACATACTATTGGTGTGTGGCAGCATGGTAATGCTCATGCTGCCGGACACCAATGCCCCCTTCATTTTTTTTGAGGTCACATACTATTGGTGTGGGGCAGCATGGTAATGCTCATGCCGCCCACCGATGGTGCAAATCACCATCGATGGGCAGCATGAACATAATCATGCTGCCTGACACCAATGGCCTCTACTACAGCCTATGCACTTACTGGATAGTGCGGCTGTGCAGGACTAGCGTGCTGATGGGGGGAGCTTCTGCTGTGTGCGCGGGCAGTGAAACGGAGGAAGAAGCAGGGGCTGGCTCTGTGACAAGGCGGGTGGGTGGGCGGTGACAAGGCGGGTGGGCGGGTCCCGGCCGGCGCAGGAGGCTAGGTGTCGCTGGTGCACAGTGCTTTGTGCACCAGCAATTTTTAGGCTGAATCGGAGTAGCAAGCTCCTGCGACCATGAAGGGCTGGCCGCGGAAGCACGCTCCCAGCCATTTATCACTGGCTGCACATTAAATCACTGGCAATATGGTCACTGAGCGACCATTTTGCCAGCAATTTCATGCATAATTGCAGCAGTGTGTACACAGCATTAGAGATAATATAATTTACAGTGTCGGGGAGGTTTAATTAAGTAAAGGTTTGTGGGTAAGGACAGAGAGCTGGGGTATGCTAGGGGTTACCCATGAATTAAGTAAGATAATTAAGTATAGCTCAGCTGAAAGGCTAAGCTTGATATAAAAGGAAGTCAAGTAAGATTAAAAAATGTTTCACTGGGGAAGATTTGTCCCTCAGATGATTTGTGTATTTGTTTTCTCCTTGTTCAAGAAATATGGACTTATATTTTGTCTGGTTATTTGTAGTTCCTTCCATAATGTGTCATGTCTATTGTGTTGTGTAGATTTCATTGCCACAATAAAAGATTGTTATGTAAGGTATCAGGATTAGTTTAAAATTGGGAACTTTAATTGTGGGAGGCATCAATACTCCGGCCAAGCGAAAGAAGATACTAATATTTTTAAATAAAATGCGCTTGGATGTAGCATTCATGCAGGAGACACCTCTTACCACCAGAGATCCTCAAATTAAATATGATAAGATGGAAGGTAATAGCATCATAATATCATACATCTAAAGCCAGGTGGAGTGGTTATCTTGATAAGGCAATCCCTAGATATAGCAATACATTCAGTAGTTGACGACCCTGAAGGAAGATTTGTTATCGTAGACACCACGGGTAGGGGTATGAGATATACCTTATGCAATATATATGCCCCAAATTCAAAGTCTAGAGAATTTTATATTAAGCTGGTAAATAAATCATATAATTACGCTATGGATTTGATAATTATGGGAGGGGACTATAATTTAATGTTAGATAGGAACTTACCATTGAAAAAACCAACAAATAAAAACAAAGAAGGGGAAGGTATTATAAATTTGGTGGTCCAAAAATTACAAATGGTTGACGTATGGAGAGCATGTTACCCTACAGAAAGACACATGCCTGTCGGCAGCACATGGGACACGGTCTAGGTTAGATTATTTGATAATTTTGAAGCAACTGTTTTCTAGAATAACAGATTCAAATATAGACTTAATCTCTATATCGGACCATGCATTATACTGGATGGAAATAGCCGTAAAAGGCTGATAAAAGGGCTGATACGTCAGTGGTCCTTTGGGGGGGGGGGGATCTTAGAATGCACACCCAAGATACATGAGGTGCTATCATGCTGGGACTTGTAGTTCTGCAAAGAAAAATACATAGTGCAGATGCACACTCCATATTATTAATCAATAATAGAGGCTCTTGGGATATTAATTGGCCAAGAAATATTTGCCCATCAACCAGCTTCACGGTGGCCTCATTTCTGGTGGGTCCCTAATACTAAGTTTGAATCTGGGGCGCGGAACCCCGAAAAGGTTGGCATAGGCCAGTCACCCCAGGGAAGCACACAAGTGAAAAACTAAGCTAAAGGTGTATTAATAAGAAAGTAGCAGAAGCTAGAGGTTAAAAAGTGAAGTGCTAGAAAGTATAATATATTAGTGGGAAATAAATAGTGCTAAATAAATGTTAGGGTGTGCCACCCCGAAAGCAACTCAGCCACACCAACCCAAGGGGAGCCGCGCCCCAAATCCATCCCCAAGACTAGCAATAAATGTCAATTTTAGGTCTTACCTATATTGTGCCTCCAGTTTGCAGTCTGGCAAGGGACCAAGCTGGTAAAATAATATTCAAATCAGGTGGGTGGGGTGCTACTCTAAGTTGAAGGAGTCCCAACCTTCAGGTGTACAGGTGTACACAATATTAGCTTATTGGGGGGGGGGATCTTAGAATGCACACCCAAGATACATGAGGTGCTATCATGCTGGGACTTGTAGTTCTGCAAAGAAAAATACATGGTGCAGATGCACACTCCATATTATTAATCAATAATAAGTGGTTCTTTCCATCATACTTGTCAAACTCACCCCAGTGTAGACAAGAGTTAGAAGCAATGTGGAAAGAATACATGCAATATAGATATGGCATAGGAGGACCCACTGATATTCTGGCAGGCAGGCAAATCAGTAATTAGAGGCCAAAATCTTTCATATTGCAAAATGAGGGAAAGAAACATTGGATCTACATATCTAGAGGCCCAAGCAACATTGACTGATTCCTATCAGAAATATAAACAGAATCCAATCAGAGATAATAGGGTATATACATAGAAAATTTTCAGAGGACAGCGCTCTACTGTGGGTAGTATTTACAAACAATTCGGGTGTATTTTACCAGGTGTAGATCTTGGGCTGCTTCTTTCCCAAAGTTATTTCATACGGCCACATGCAAATAAAAAAAAACAGTTGCTGTGTTCAGGAGGGCTGGAGCCTTCACTTCCAGCCCTCGCTGACACGCTATTCAATGCCACAGGGGCTCGCTGCCCCTGACGGCGAATGTTAACCCCTGCGGCGGACGCTGCTGGGAGCCGGCGGCAGGCAGGGTGATGGAATTCTCCCTGCTTGCCCCAGAATGTATGTGGGGGGTAGGAGAGCTCCCCGGGACCCAGGCAGCACAAGCTGCCCCTACCCGGGAGAGCGAGCAGGGGACCGGTTAGGAGCCGCTAACACTGCTCATGATCGTGCATATGTAATAATCGGGAGCAGTGAATATATGAATATGTAATGCGCGGCTCTCAGCCCCCTGCTGGCTGTTATGTGTAAAAAAGAAATATTTTTTTAAAAATTAAATATATATTCATGTGCTGTAAGCACACGAATAAAAATAGCATGCCCCTTCTTAGAATAAAATTCCTGATTTTTTTTTAAACCAAATTTTTTTAAAAAAAAAACCCCCATTATTTTAAAAGTTCGCATTCCACCTCACCATGAAAAGATGGCGATTGCTACACTGTGACACACAGCGGAAATCACTTAGAAAGCAATTCGCCATCTTCTCATTGAATACACTCACAGCGAATCACATTGAAAAACCACAGCGAGTTGCAGAGACTATCAGACGGCGAATTGTCCGTCATTCACTGTTCGCAGACGGTGAAAAGTGCACGTTGACTAGGGTGATTCACTTTCTGACACAAAAAAAAACACCTTCCAAAGTGAAAATAGCACAAATTCGCCATGAAACATGGCGAATTGGCCTAATTGAATACTGCCCTAGATATCAGGCGTGAAGGTAGTGGATCTCATTTATGGGATCACCTCATGCATCAATAGGATATTCAGAATGTTTACATAACGTGGGTTATATATAAAGGTTTCTTTTAGGAAATCCCTTTGTATCAATCTGGTCAGGAATGCTTACTTGTCACTTACATGTAAAAGAATGGTGGTACTCACATCAAGGTTTCTTTACGTAAGAGTTTCTCAATCCAGCTCCACTGAATAAATTTTTTTATTTTATTATAAAAATAACATAAAAACCGGTGCCAGATGTAATACACAGCCAAAAAACCAAAGTGGCCAGATGGAAACCTAGGGAGCTCACTCACGGTTTGCTGGCGTATATGGCGACTCTGTAACAAACAATCATCAGAAAATGGTGGCACCCCACCAACGCGTTTCTACATTTGGACAGTCTTTTTCAAGGTGGTGCCACTTGTACTCTGGGGGTTTATATACCCTCAGGTAAAGATTGCCCAATTAAGGGGAGTGTTCCACATTGATATTAATTAACTCATATCCTTAACAAAAGTGAAGAAATCCTTTTGACATGTGTAACATACATCCACAGAATACATATAATAATACAATGCTCTAAAAAATATACAGGTATAAAAGACTTGATTTAAATCCAGCAAATAAGATTTAACCCGGAATTCCAAATATGGTCAAATAGTACTTAAATAACTGATGCACAACCTATAAGTTACATGGAAATGGGTCACCTCCGGACTGGTCCCCATCCAGTACCTGTAAACTGAGGTACTGGATATGCGGTAGATGGCGTTCCGTTTCCATACGTATTAATGCGTGGAACGCACGGCCATGTTTAAAATGAAACAAAGGGCTCTGTCTGGCCCCTCCTTCCTAGCATCCTGTGGGACGCACCGCAATACAAGTGGTGTAACTTACAGCATATGTACTTGCGTATGGGTGATTCCAGGAAATCTGGAACGCACGGCCATATTTATGCATATCGCTGACTTCTCATTAATGATGGCAGTGAAATGCACGGTCATCTTCCCTATAACTGGTGTATATGATGTTAACCTTGCTGACACGACACTAGACACTAAAAACATACTTAAAAATGGATAATGCTGGTGAATCTTGCACAAAATTAAAGTTCCTGCTGTATGATATTTCAGATTTAGTGACTCATGTTGTAGATGCATTTCATTTCTGTTTGTGCGAGGGTGGTCTCACATCCCTTCTGTCGCCAGTTCCCCGTTACTTTTTTGATGCCAATCACTTGTTTTATGTCCTTCCTTGAACAATTGTGAAAATTCTTCTTCAAAGTGTTCTGACATCCTCGCACAAACAGACATCCTAGATGTTCACTGATGCTAGAAATCCCCCGTCTCTATGCTTAACAGCACAGAACCAAGAGACTCCTTATGAAAGTGGACCCAAAGATGCAGATTTAAAGATTTCAAATTTAGAATGGGTCTGAAGGACCCGTCTGGTTTGGGACCAAAAAGAATTGAATAAAAAAAACGCTCTTTCTCCCTGAGGTACCGGGACCACCACTCCCTTCTCGAGAAGGGACGTTGCTGCCACCAAGAGAGCTTTCCGCAGGCGAGCTTCCCGCAGTAAGGGTATTGGAAGAAACCTCTTTGGGGGAGACCCCCTGAGATTAATTCTGTAACCTTGTGAGGTGATGGAAAGAACCCAAGGGTCCATGGAGGAGTTGATCCACTGGTCCTGAAACTTCAGGAGACGACCCCCCCACTGACTCCAGAATGGAGAATCTCCGCCCCATCATGAGGAGGACTTATCCTCGCTTTTGGACGGGTGCTTCTTGAGAAAGGCCCCGAAATGGGATCTGGGTGCCCTCTCCTTACTGGTTGGAAACTTTCCTCTACCTGCCTGTCCTCTGTTAGATGCTCCCAGGGCTATTTTTGTGCAGGCTCTAGCAGGAACTGTGGCCCTTATTCTAGTTCACTCTGATAAAATATTTCTCAGATGGACAAAACCATGTGCACTGCAGGTGAGGCAGGTGTTACTTGTGCAGAGATAATTAGATTTGGGTGGGGTTTTACACCTGCCTCACCTGCAGTGCACATGGTTTTGTCCATCTAAGAAATATTTTGTCAGAAAGAGTGAACTAGAATAAGGGCCACAGTTCCTGCTGGAGCCTGTACAAAAATAGCCCCCCTCGAAAGGAAGAACAAAAGGACGGCTTAAAGGCCCCAAACTTGGACACCAAATGTTTTGACATGGTGGGAATAAAGGTGCTCTTCCCCCTGTTGCTTGCTTTATGATGGACTCCATTTCTGACCCAAAAAGCAGTTCACCCAATGCCTCAAGATACTTTTGTGATTCACTGTCTGCTTCCCAAGGCAACCTTCATTCACTGTAATGAACTCCCTTGCTTCAGCTCCGCAGCATGGAGAGAAAAGGGCACCAGCACAGAGAGCAGGGAGGCCAAGTCTCTGCTTCAGCGGGGAAGAAGCCTATTGGCGCCTTTTCCCCCTTTAGCCGCTCCCACAAGTGTTTCTCCTCACCTCCAGTGCCTCCCTTGCTTTATGGGACTACTTGGAAGCGTCCAGCAGTGCTGGACTCCTGTAATAGGTTTCACTTCCTTTTCAGGATTTCAGCCTATAAACCCCTTCCGATGGCGGCCACCATCGCTGGGGGTTCTTCCCCGAGGATTCCCCTCTAAGCAGGGAGCTGGTTCAGGACATCCCCAGGTCCCAGAAAAACCTCTCTGTAAAGGAGGTTAAGCGCTGTGCAGAAGATGCACTTCTATCAGCCTCTGCTGCGCTCTCAGTGTGTGTGAACTTCTTGGATCACACTGAAAAACCTGCACTAACTAGTGAATTAATAAAATTAAAAAACCCTAGCTACTTTACTCCAAAAAATGGCTGCAGCCCGCAGCCGGTCAGCACAGCACCCACTAACACCTAAAACGAACTGGGGACTCTGGGATGCAGAAGGGAGGAGTCTGCTCTCAAAAGAAGTCAGCATACAGTAGGTGCCTTGCTCCTGCGGACCCTCCTACATCCCATGGTAGAGCTGTGTCACCATGATGGACGAAAGAGAAAAAATGGAGACTTCGACAATATATTTTAGCCAAACGCTTCCAGAATGGTGGTCTTGGGCTGCCGATCCTCCAGTGCTACTTACATGCAACAAGACTTACCAATTGATTGTTTGGCATACCCCGAGTCATACCAGATGATGGATGGATTTAGAGAGTGATTTAGTTGGTATTCCCTCAAATCCTACCCTCAATTCACTCATCCTTCAACCACTGTTGACTTAATCCTTTGATTATGGGACAACCTTAATAGAAAACGTAATCTACATGCCCATCCCGCTCACTCCTCCTTGGAATAACCCATCATTTACTCCTGGCCTCTCCGCTATGGCATTCCCTTGGAGATCCTTCTGCATTATGAGACTCCACCAAATATCAGGGAGCTAAGCTTCAAAAACATTTGCCAATTTGCAGACAGAACATGGATATCGCTACCTCGCTCCACTATCAATATCAAATACGTCACTTCGCTTTTTCTCTTCATTCTTCCCATTCACCCCAAATCCCCTCCATGATCAAGAGATATTGTATGTACCGACACACTGATACTGGTGCTATCTCCCAATTATATAACTCGATTTTGGTACAGGATTGGTCATCCGTAGAACCCCATATACAAGCCTGGGAAAAAGACCTGGGACATCATTTTGATGAAGAAGAATAGGGTCATACGAGGAAATTCTTATAAAGATTAAAACCAGGTGGAACCTAGTCCCTGACCACCTGCATTGAATGTATCCAAACTCTTCTAATTTGTGGCTAGCCTGGAATATTCTACCACATATGGTGGACCTTCTTGGGACATGGTCTGTAGACTATTGTCACAAATTTCTTACCTCTCTAATCCTTCAACACCTGACAACCTCCTCTTATGTTCCCCTTTCGAATACACTCCTAGAGAAGCTAAACTTTTTCTACACATCTCATTTTCCACCAAATCGCCTGTAATTGGAAAGTCCCCACAGCCCAAAGTCACCCGAAATTAATAAACAGAATATGGTTTGTTGCTAAAATGGAATAAATCACCAATCATCAGAATAATTTGGTTAAAAATTCCACTCCATATGGCTTCCGTGGTATTTCTTCCACGACATTCCCCTCTCTGGTTTTAAGTAATGCTGCTTTTTCTACATAAGAGTGAATTAGATATATGTACAGAGCATCAAGTGAATTTATCTAGATTCTTGTATTCATTGCCTGCAGATGCTATCATTCCAATCTTATGCTCAATTAGTTTGTTATTTCTCTGTATCACTTGCTCACTCAATAAAAAAGGGATTTTTGTAAGAACTTACCATTCAAATACCTTTCTCTGATTCTATCCCAGTGACACAGCTCAACCTTAGAATGAAGGAAGGGTCCAACGGAGCCAGGCACCTATGCTAAACTTTCAGAGAGGTAGGCTACTCCCTTCTGCATCCTATGACTCCTCAGTTCAACTACCAGAGCACACTAGGATACATTAACTCAGTACATCACCTGAACATATTATATGCACTATTAATTTTGTTAACATAGCCATTACAACATGACAAAACATGAAACGGTATTACTTACTGAGCATAAGGGAGGAATTGCTGTGTCACCGGGATAGAATCAGAGAAAGGGATTCGAACAGTAAGTTCTTACAAAAATCCCTTTTTCACTTTCATCTATCCCGGTGACACAGCTTGACCTTGGGACGTTCACGAGCCGGTCCTTTGGGAGGGTACGCTCAGGTCTGCAGTTCTTATCACTTATCGCCCAAATGATGCATCCTCCGAAGCAAACTCATGGATCCTGTAAAATTTGGTGAAAGTGTGAAAAGATAACCAAGTGGCCACTCTGCATACTTGTTCAGCTATAGCTCCATGGCGCACTGCCCAAAAGGCAGCAACCGACCTGGTGGTATGAGCATTTATCCTGGAAGGCACTGGTCTGCCAACTTTAGTATATGCAAAAGCAATCACCGACCTCAACCACCTAGCAATGGTCTGTTTAGAAGCAGGCCAGCCTTTCTTATGTACATCATGCTACGTGTTCTTGGATTGTGGACTTTATGAATGATAGAAAGCAAGTTGTGAAAGCGGGGGAATTCACCTCCCAAATGTGGTCCATCAGCACAGGAGCCCCCCAGGGCTGTGTACTCTCATGCCTGCTCTTCTCCCTGTACACCAACGACTGCACCTCAGAGGCGCAATCAGTAAAGATAATAAAATTTGCAGATGACACTACCGTCATTGGTCTTATCAAGGACGGGGATGAATCGGCCTACAGACAAGAAGTGGACCAAGTGGACCGATTGGCCCGGTGGTGCAGCAGCAACCATCTGGAGCTCACCCCACTCAAAACTGATACTGTTGTTGGAAAAGCGCAGCAGAGGCTATTCTTCCTTAGGCAACTGAGGAAGTTCAACATCCCACAGAAGCTTCTGCTCCTTTTCTACTCCGCAATTGTGGAGTCTGTACTGTGCTCCTCAATACTGGTCTGGTACGGCTCCGCCAGCGAGAGACAAAAATGCAGACTCCAAAAGGTAGTCAGAACTGCGGAGAAGATAATCGGGACAAACCTGGACCTGTCCAGAGCAAAAAAGCGAGCAACGAAAATAGTCAAGGACCAACTACATCCATGGCTTGTTTAACCTGCTGCCATCAGGCAGACGTTAGAGGGCTATTCCCACCAGAAGCCTAAAAAAGTTTTTCCTCAAGCGGTTCACCTGCTGACACATGAACTCACTGTCTAGTCACGCCATAACCCTTTGCACATAATCTAACATGGTGTCCCCTCGGAATAACTTTATATATGACTGTACATGTTCCCCCACCTGTTTATATTGTATGCTGTTTACTTGTTACCCACCTGGCTGCTGCACAGCAAACCGAAAACAAATTCCTAGTATACGCAAATATACCTGGCCAATACAGCTGATTATAATCATACAACACCAATAAAGAATCCGTTTTACGGAGATCCTCCACTCTGTCCACATAAACACGCAAAGCGCGAACAACATCCAAATTTCTTAATTTGTCCCTTTTCCTGTTTACTTCCGGAGGACTGGACACCGGAAAAACAATCTCTTGATTTAAGTGAAATGACGACACCACGTATGGTAAAAACTTCAGAAATATTCGTAGCACAGTCCTATCGTCATGAAAAATCAAAAAATGGAGGCTTACAAGATAATGCTCCAAACTCAGAAACACGCCTAGCAGAGGCGATAGCCAACAAAAAAGTAACTTTCCAAGAAAGAAATTTCAGGTCCACCGACCTTATAGGTTCAAAAGGAGGAAGAAATCGCCAGCACCAGGGATAAATCCCATGGAGCTACTGGCTGTTATAAGGAGGTTACAACCTCATAACCCCCTGCAGAAAAGTCCACCTCCGGGAGTAAGGTCACTTTCTTTTGGAAAAAGATTGATAAGGCCAATATCTGAACCTTCAAAGACTGAAGACTTAATCTCGAAGAAAAAACGTCCTGTAAAAATTCAAGAAGTCTTGGAATCTTAAATCTGGAAGTGTGAGCTTTCTGTCGCTCACACCACCTAATGTATGTTTTCCATACTCTATAATAATTTGCCGAAGAAACCGGCTTTCTTGCCTTAATCATAGTATTTATAACAGCATCTGAAAATCCCTTCTTCTTTAAGATAGAGGTTTCAATAGCCAGGCCGTTAAATTCAGTCAAGCTATATCCTGATGGAATAATGGGCCCTGTCTTAGTAGATCTGGCCGTAGAGGAAGATGCTGTCAATAATCTCAGAATGCTGGAGTACCAAGATCTCCTTGGCCAATCCGGTGCTATTATGATGACACAAATCCCCTGGGATCTGACTCTTCAGCACCCGAGCAATCATTGGGAATGGAGGAAAGATGTATGCTAACTTGGCGTTCCAAGGCACGGTCATTGTATCCCCCGCCCATGCTAGAGGGTCTCTAGTCCTGGAACAGAACCTGGGTACTTAACAATTTAGTCTTGACGCCATCAAATCCACTTCCAGAAGGCCCCAGAGAGCCACAATATGCTGGAACACCTGTGGATGTAGCGCCCATTCCCCTTCCAGAAGCTCTTCCCTGCTCAGGAAATCCGCTTCTACATTCTTGATTCCTGGGATGAACACGGCAGACAAAGACGGAACATTGCTTTCTGTCCATTGAAGAATATGAGACACTTCCTGCATCGCCATATTGCTGTGAGTTCCCCCTTGATGGTTCAAATATGCCCCAGCCGTGGCATTGTCTGATTGAATGCGGATGGGATAACCCTTTAATCTCTCCTCTGCCTGAGACAATGTCTTCCAGACTGCTCGCAATTCCAGTACATTGATTGGTAGTACTGACTCCTCCCTGGACCACAGGCCCTGTAACCGCATATCCAGAGCTACTGCTCCACAGCCTCAGAGACTGGCATCGGTGGTGACCACCAGCCATTCCCAAGACTGAAGGGACCTGCCCCACTGGAGGGAGTACACATCCGTCCACCACAGTAAAGCTGACCGGGTCTCTGGTGTCAAAACCACTTTCTCTGATTTCATTGTCTTCCCTGACCAACATGCCAGTATGTTCCACTGAAAAGTCAGAGAACCTGGCATATTGAAGGGTCCCGAATGTTGCCACCATCTTGCCTAGCAACTTCAGACAATGCCAAACTGAAGGGTCTGGCGACCCCAGGATCTTCCAAACTAGTTGACAAATGTACCTGGCCTTCGCTTCCGGAAGGAACACCCAATGTAAGTGTGTATCGATTATCACTCCCAGCAACTGAATTCTCTGAGTGGGACACAGTTGAGACTTCTGTAAGTTCAGTACCCAGCCGTGACTCTGCAAGAACTGAATATCCACTGATCGGTCTTCTTGCAAATTCTCTGCAGACTCCGCCTTCAACAAATACGGAATGACCACTATTCCTTTTAGTCTGAGGACAGCTGCCATTACTGCCATAATTTTTGTAAATACCATCGGGGCTGTGGCCAGCCCAAAAGTTAATGCCTGAAACGGGAGGTGTAAGTCTCCTATTGCAAAACGCAGTAAAGACGGATGTTCTGCGCATATTATGTGTAAATATGCGTCCTGAATGTCCATAGATGCAAGGAATTCTCCTTGTTCTAGGCTCAACAGTACCGAGCACAAGGATTCCATTCTGAAATGGTCCACCCACAGATGGAGATTTAATGACTGCAGATCCAGAATTGTTCTGAAAGAATTGTCTGGCTTTGGTACTAAGAAAAGAATGGAGTAGAACCCCTGCTTTCTTTCCTCTCACGGTACTGGGACCACCACACCCTTTTCCAGGAGAGAGTTTGCCGCCCCCAAAAGGGATGTACTGAGGTGTGCCTCCCTGGGCAACGATGTAGGCAGGAACCTTTTGGGAGGGACTCCCTTCAGGTTTATCCTGTAACAACATTGAGGACCTAAGGATCCTGGCCTAATAAGGCCCAAGTGTCTCGGTACTGCAAGAGGCAACCCCGAGATTTTGGAGCTTTTCCTTTGCCAGCCTGAAATTTCCCTCTGCTGGACTGTTCCTTAAAGGATGCACCTCCTCTAAAGGAGGGACAAAAGGAGGAGCGAAAGGCAGAAAATCTAGAATTCTGCTTCGTGGTCAGTGTAGGAAGAAAAGTACTTTTCCCACCCGTCGCCTGTTTAATAATGGCTTCCAGCTCCGAACCAAACATTAAATCACCTTTAAAGCCAAAGCCTCTAAAGATTTATTGGACTCATTGTCCGCATCCCATGCCTTAAGCCCCAAAGCTCTCCGTGCATTTACAGAGACTGATGACACTTCGGACGCCATTTTAAAAGCCTCTTCGCCAGCCTCCAAATTGTATTCTGCCGCCGCTCTCAACTTTTCAGCAAGAGCCAAGGCCTCTGAGTCTGGCTGCAACAAAGTACACATGGAATTTGCACACACAATCATAGCCTTGGACACCCATGCAGAAGCAATCATTGGTCTAAGGGTATAACCCACACCTTCAAAAACTGCTTTTAGGCAACCCTCTAATTTTTTGTCTACAGGGTCTTTAAACACAGCCCCGCCTTGCACAGGCAGCACAGTAGCTTTTGACAATCTAGCCACTGGTGCATCTACCAAGGGAACTTTTTCCCACAACTTTACATGCTCCTCCGGCATAGGATAAAGGTTTAAAAACCTTTTTGGCATTTGGAGTCTTTTATCGGGCGTTTTGCAAGCCCCTCCCAAAAGCTCCTGCAAACCCTCATCCGAGGGGAATATAGCCACACTTTTACGCTGTATTTTGAAAACTCCCTGTACTGGAGTCTTCGTCTCATCGGACAAATTTAATGCCTGTTTAACAGCCAGGATTAAATCCTCAACAAAAGGGACAGAATTATCTAAATCTTCCCTCTGGTCCCAGGACATTTCTGCCCCACACTCTCCCTCCTCCTCAGAATCCCCATATAAAGATATGAGGATTGCCGAGAGCCAGCCTCAGGCTCCTTAGAAAATTGCTCCATAAGTGCATTGAATCTGTTTATGCCATGAAAGCAGGCTCCAGAAAAGCAGGCTCCCCCTGTGACAAAGGAATGGAGCCAGTTGATTGCTGTGAGGATGACAATGGTCTAGGATATTTCACCAACTCATCCTTCTGTTTATTTAATACCTGTACTAAGGCAGTAACAGACCTACCCAGGGCAGCAGCCCACGCAGGTTCAGGCTGTTCCACCCTCTGAGCTTGTGCTCCTCTGGGTACAGCTTCACACACAGGGCAAATATCCCCTTGCGTCATCTGTTCAGGGGTAAAAATCAACCCACAGAATTTGCAATTACTTAATGTGGTCAGAGCGCCCTCCCCCATAACAGCAGAATGCCTTTCTCTCATGCTTAAACACAGCATAGTAGGTAAGGCTGAAAAAAGACTTGCGTCCATCTAGTTCAACCTAGGATGTTATAAAAGATTATCCATTGCTGTATAGTGTGTTCTGATATTTTAAAGACAGATTATATTTCTCATATATACCCTTGGATGTTTTTAACCAATAAATGTTTGTCCAACCTTATTTTGAATTTATTTATTGTGTCTGCCGACACCACCTCTCCAGGAAGAGAGTTCCAAAGTTTGACTGCTCTGACTGTAAAAAAAAATTTCTTCTAATCTGAACAAAATCTTTGTTCTTCTAATCTATACTCATGCCCTCGCATCCTAGACTCCTTTCTAGTAGTAAAAAGGGTGTTTGACAGTTCCTTATATTGGCCTTGATGTATTTGTACATGTTGAGCAAGTCCCCCCTTAAACGTCTCTTTTCTAATGTAAATAGTCCCAACTTGCTTAATCTCTCCTCGTAGCTTAAATTCTCCATTCCCTTAATAAGCTTTGTTGCTCGTCTCTGGATTTTTTCTAATTTAATGATGTCCTTTTTATAGTGCGGGGCCCAGAATTGTACACCGTATTCGAGGTGCGGTCTTACCAATGCTTTATACAGTGGCATGATTACCCTTGAGTCCCTAGTTTTCATGCCCCTTTTAATGCATGCTAAAATTTTGTTGGCCTTTTTGTCGCTACATTACATTGGGCACTACACCCCAGGTTGCTGTCTATTTGGACTCCTAGATCCTTTTCTAGTATTGAAATACCAAATTCCTCTCCGCTAAGGTTATAACTAGCACACTGGTTGTGTCTCCCAAGGTGCATAACTTTACATTTATCCACGTTGAACCTCATCTACCACTTTTTAGCCCATACCTCTAGATTTGCAAGATCCTTTCGAAGCGTGGTGACATCTTCTTAGTGTTTGACAGTACCAAGTCAATGTATGCCAGAGTACATATCTGTCTGCCGGGGACCCTTATCTGGTGAGCAGGGGTAGCAAGGCCAGGAGAAATCAATCACTGTCAGGGATTTCCTTCAGCTCTGCACAGCAAGTGCCTCCAAAGGCTCCAAAAAACAGAGTGCAGGAAGAGACCAAAGTCCCTGCTACAGCAGGGTCCGTGGCGTCTTGGCGCCATCTACCGCCTGTAAGCTGCTCCTGCTAGTGCTTTCTCCTCTTCCTGGTGCCTCCCATTGGCTGGGGATCACTTGGAATCGTCCATCCTCCGGGCTCTTGTGACAGGCTGCAACTTTCAAGGAGTTCAGCCTGCAAACCCTGTCAAGATGACAACTGCCATCGCGGAGGTACCCGTCACCCATGATCTCACCCTGCGGTAAGCCGGCTCCGGAATCCCCCAGGGCCCAGGACTCTTCTCTATCAGGAAGCTGGAGAGCGCTGTGCAGAGACACCAGACAGCATCTCTCTGTACACAGGGCGCTGACAGGACACGCTTCTGTCAGCCCCTGCTGTGCTGTTAGTGTGAGGAATCTCCTAGAATCCTCACACTGTGCCTACCTAATTAAGTGTAAACAATTAATAAAATAACAAATACCTAGCTATCTCTCAACGGCTGCTGCCGCAGCCCGTTCAGCATAGCACCCACTCCTGTGGGCACCTAAAATGAACTGAGGAGTCATGGGATGCAGAAGGGAGGAGCCTACATTCCAAGGTCAAGCTGTGTCACCGGGATAGATGAAAGAGAAACCTCAACACAACCAAACCAAAACAGCACAGCCCAGTGCCAGAAGATTAAACATTTAAAATCTAATACTGAAGACAAATAAATAGATGAATATGTGGTTAGCTATATACTGTGAACATCTAATTTGTTTTTTAGGAATGACTTATAATATATCAGTTTATGTATGACTATAATAAGTTATAATAATGTTCATGTCTGGAAATAAATGGAGAAATATTGTTAAAATACTAATGTTTATTATAGAAATGTGGGGTAATAAATTCCATAAATTCTTTATTTAAGTTTAATACTCTTCTTAACTCCAGCTCGGATTCCAGATAACTCTCCGGAATATCGGACCTCTTCCTTACGGACCTCACGCACCTGAAACACACAACATAGATTTAAAAATAAAAATCAAATAGTCAGAATGGAGAATAGAATTAACAAAAAAAATGTCACTAGACCAAAATAACAAATTAGTTTGCAGAAATACTATGGTAGGAGTTATAAAATGGTATTGCAGGTCAGCAGATTACACATTTTTCCTAATATTGGTTCTGAAGGGCACCACGATTTAACTTTAAATAATAAAAATACAATTAAAGTGCAGACTTTCAGCTTTAATTCAAGGGGTTGTATGTAAAAAATATTGTATGAATTGCAAACATTTTATACACAGTTCCCTATTTTCAGGGGTTCAAATCTAATCTGACAAATAACCATACTCTTAAATGTTCATTTTTAATACTTTGACGACTAGGACTGTCTGAAATCTAGTACCCATGTACATTACATAGGGCCTTATTCTAGTTCACTCTGACAAAATACTTCTTAGATGGACAAAACCATGTGCACTGCAGGGGGGCAGATGTTACTTGTGCAGAGTGAATTAAATTTGGGTGGGGTTTTACTTCAAAGTGTGATCTATATTGCAGTGTAAAAATAAAGATGGTGGAGAACCTGACAGTATCCCAAACTTCCTCCAGACAAGGCTGCAATCATTGGGAGTCACCAGTAGCCAGGAAGTATTTGAAGAGAAATAGGAAACACTGGACCGTTTAAGACCTTAAAAGTGGTCCCAACAAAGCAGTACAAAACCATAAATGATATGGATGGACACTAATTACATCACAAGCGTGAATACAGTATCTCCAGATCACAAAGAAATCAATTAAACTCTGCTGAGATCAAAAACTTGCTGTGAAGGAGCAGTGAGCATATGGACTTTGTTTCTAATCATCTAACCAAATAATGTTGTGAGAACATTAATTCAAGCTTTTACCATAAAAATACAACTCTGCAAAAATCTCTTTATTCAGTTGTGAAAGAACTGTTGGTGCAAAATAACCCATATACTGTATGCTTACTACTAATCCAGTTGTGAGAGAACTGTTGCTTTAAATTAACCCATGCCGCATATTAGATATCTTGCTTCTTTGCTGCTTGCTTACCAATTGGAATACAGCTGTTCAATAATATCAGGATTTCTATGGTCAGAAATTGCTAATAATTTTTTTCACTGTGGCAACAAAAGATAGAAACAGATATAGGGGGATATTCAATCTTTAGGTCACGGCAGGCGAGCTTGCTCGCCTGCCGTGACCCAGTCCCGTTCTCGGTCAGCTCGACCGAGAACACGCAGGCGGGATTCAATGTCCCGCCTGCAGCGGAATGAGAAGGGGGCGTGGCCACGAGTTGCGGCCGGGAAGTGACGAGATGCAGCCGGCATCTCGTCACTTCCCGGCTGTTCTCGGCAGAACGAGCCCGACAGCTAGAGATGTCGGGCTCGTTCTGCCAGGAAACCCTGTTCAATGCTGTCGGGGAAGACAGCATTGAATAGGGCCCGTCGAGCATCTCCCCCACGGGAGATGCTCGACGGAGATTGAATATCCCCCATAGTGTGGTGCGCCTGGTAACCATCTCCTTTGTGTCTAAACGCTTATGAGAACAGATTAATTTCTGATTCTCCACCCATTTTGGAAATTAGCCATTTTCTTTCCATGTCACATGTTCAATTGCCTCCGTGAATTTTATTCGGTTTGCTTGCTTAAATAAATGGTATTACACCATCTACTACTCTCTGATTTTTTTGGGTATCGATCGTATGAGGGACATCCATTGAATCAGAGGGACCCCTGGTTGTTTCTGGTATATGAGAGTCATCCTTGGGAGAAGAGGAACGTAAGGTGCTTTTTGATTGTGCACTGATTTGCCATATTGGAGAAGAGGATCTTTTCTCTACTGTTAGGAACGTAATATTCCTTTAATCAGGCGCCAACGGAGGGAGCACTTCATCTTTCGTTGATTTTTTCACTGTATTTTAATTATATTAGAAATTTTAATATTGTTCACCGGCCGGTTTAAAATTATATTACTGTAATTGTTTTATTGTTTAATAAACAGATTTCTATAATCTCAAAACAGCGCAGTCCATATATTTTTTCTTTTTTTTTGTGTTTTATATTAAAGACTGAGTATCCCTTTTGAGACTGCAGCAGGTTGAGATTATCAACAGACCTATTCTCAGTGAATCCCCCTGATATTCTAATTGCAGAATATTTAGTGTTCATTCTAGCACCCACCATCTTTGAAAACCCATGCAGTTCTTCTTCCCTGCCTGTTGTGTCACTGTCTGCGGTGGTGTTTCTAGCACAAGTCTGGTTTGTATATCATTGCTGATATACAGACCACACTGTGCTAGAAGCACTACAGCAGACAGTGACACCCCAGGCAGGGAAGAGGAACTGCATGGGTTTTCACAGATGGCGGGTGCTAGAATGAACACTAATATTCCACTTCTATGCCTTTAAAAAGAATAATAATAAATCATGGGTTGCTTGCACAGTATGTTTAGACCTTGGGTCGTTGTCCATTTGTACTGTGAAGCACCATCCAATCAACTTTGCAGAGTTTGACTGAATTTAGGCACACAGTATCACTATACACTTCAGAATTAATCAAACTGCTTCTGACTGATCATTAAACACTGGAAACCCAGTGCTTTTGGAAGCCACACAGAAAAATGTATTCACATTTTCTCCATTGCATTTTAAAGATGTGGTATTTGGGATGCCAATCCTGGGATCGGCAGGATCCAGTGATTTTTGCCCCAAAACACAGGAATTTGAATCCTGGGATTGGAGCTTTGAATCCCAGTATTCATGGGATTAGATTTTGCATTTGTGCCAGTCAGTGCTGAGCATCAGTAACAAACTTGGCCCAGATGCTGTCTGGATGGGCAGGGGTGTAACTGGTGACTATGGTGCTTAGACGGCATCCATGGACACACAGACAGCACCAGCATCATTTTAAAATGTAGCGCTGTTCACCAGCCAATTGGAACTGGCTGCAGCAGTGGCTCCTAATTAGCTGCTGGACAGCTAGCTCCGATTGGCTGTCCGCCAGGGCTGCATTCAAAATACCACTGGTGCTATATTATCTTTATGGCTGTCCGCTCCTGGCATGTCTGCTTAGAGACTGCCATTTCTCCAGCGCAGCGAGGTTTAGAAACAGTGAAAGGATGTCACTGCACGCTGTGATACTGATAAGTAGCCCCATGATCTGCAATATGCTGACTGCAGAGCGCAGGGGATTGTCCATCTAGTTAGGAATAATTCAGATGGTGCCAGGTGAGAAAGGTCACAGGGGTTGCTGGGGGAGGGGATCAGTTCCCTTACACCCTCCCACACTATTCTTTATGCTCACCCTCACTGTTCCCTATGCCGGCTATCGCTCACTGCTCCTTTCACACAGCCACTTCTGCTGCTCCCTACGCCTTTCCTCTCCACTCCCCATACCCAACTTTTTCTACTCCCAACAGCAATCACTACTCCGGGATTGATAATTTTTCAATTCTGGATCCCAGGATTGGAAAATTGACCATGATTTCCATCCCTATGTGGTACAGTATACTTTGGATCATGAGCCAGTCTAAGTATTTTGTAGATTTTTTCTTCTGGTCATTCTGGCATAGGTTGATCTTGGTTTCATATGTCAAAAAAAAAACACAGTTCTAGAACTGGGCTGGCTTTTTATATAGATTTAATTCAGTCTAATCTGGCATTTGTATCTAAGGTTTATAAATACATTCTCCAAATGTGGCCACTCCTTAAGGTTCCTGCTATCTCTGATAGATTGTTTTGCTGCCTAGTGATGGTCAGTTTCCCTTGTATTGAGAACTTTATGTATGGACCTAACTGCATATAATAATTATTTTACACAGCATATTCACATGTAGATATTCTGGATAACAATACTGTAGTAGGAAGCTAAGAGATTTCTTTTGTGCAGAGGTTTCCAGCAGTTGACAAGATCTCAGAGTAAGCAAAGATTTAATTATACTGTAGTATTAGATATCTATAATAGATCATGCTTTTCAGAGATTTAAGTAGAGATCATGGTAAAATATGCACATAATTGTCAGACACATAAATGACACATACTTGGCCTTTTCTACGTATCTTGGCACGTCTGTACTTTTCTCTGTGCTTAACTCTAGGGTTACGGTCAATCTTCTTTCTTTTTGGAGTAAGACCTTTATTTTTTGCAATCTGAAATGGGAATGAAAAGAAGATTATTAGCACAACTTCAATATGATAAACAGAGGGAGGTACCCAAAGCGAGCTGACAGGTCCCGAGTCGGGTGTATATTTTGTTGAAACCGTGTCTAGGACTAGGACACAGCAGGAGACTCTGCTGATATGCAATGCTTGTAAATCTTTGAAGCACAAACGAACTTGACAAAAAAAAAAGCCAAGCCACTGCATAGTAGTGTTTCTATTTGAAAATTCAGAGACTCAGTCACATTATATATATATATTCATTCCTTTTAGGCGGCACTCTGATGTCTTATCTTTTAGAAGAATTTAAGACCACACAGGTTTCGTCATCAGGAGAATAAATCTCGAAAGATCTTGATGATGAAACCTGTGTGGTCTTAAATTCTTCTAAAAGACATCAGAGTGCCGCCTAAAAGGAATATATGTATGCCACCCCTGATCTGGAGTTGAGCTGAGGAGGGCACCTGGTGCACCCTACACCTATGCAAGCAAAGGAGTGCCGGTATATATATATATATATATATATATATATATATATATATATATATATATATATATATATATATATATATATATATATATATATATATATACACATCCAGGGTCAGGATGAAACAAATATCTAAAATATACAGAAAAGAGAGGTGCGCCTCATAGTGCAGGTAAAAGACTTTTTTTAATGATACATATAAAATGAATCCAGGTATGTACAGACAATTGCTCGTACCATATATAAAATCACTGTGGGCCGATTACCACATGATATAAACAATACCCAAGGCAAAGCAGCTCCTCTCACGCCAAGGACGTCTTCAGGACAGGGAGTAGGTGCAGACGCTGGATTGCGCCGCAGGAACCAACCGCACAAGCCGACGGAAAGGCAGGTAAGCCGGAGAGATGCCACGGCATAGACAAGACGGGTGTGACAAGCCACGCCCTAACGCGTTTCGTCAGAGACTTCGACAGAGGGCGTCCAGAAACAATTGTCTGTACATACCTGGATTCATTTTATATGTATCATTAAAAAAAGTCTTTCACCTGCACTATGAGGCGCACCTCTCATTTCTGTATATTTTAGACCATTAGGTCGACAGACCATTAGGTCGACAGACCATTAGGTCGACAGACCATTAGGTCGACATGTTTTTAGGTCAACACTGCCATTAGGTCGACAGTGTCTATGTCGACAGTCAAAAGGTCGACATGGGTTTTTTCACTGTTTTTTGGCCGAAATGTCGACACAGTCAACATGGACACAGTTTGAAGTGTACCGCAGCCCCTCGCTTCGCTCGCAATGCTTCGGGCACGGTGCCTCGCTGCGCTCGGCACACTATTTTATTCTCCCACCACGCCCTAGTGGATAGTAGGGCATGAAATACCGCCTGTCGGCACATGTCGGCTCAAAAAACAGTGAAAGAACCCATGTCGACCTTTTGACTGTCGACAGACACTGTCGACCTAATGGCAATGTCGACCTAATGGCAATGTCGACCTAATGGCAATGTCGACCTAATGAGCTGTCGACCTAATGAGCTGTCGACCTAATGAGCTGTCGACCTAATGAGCTGTCGACCTAATGAGCTGTCGACCTAATGAGCTGTCGACCTAATGAGCTGTCGACCTAATGAGCTGTCGACCTAATGAGCTGTCGACCTAAAACCATGTCGACCTATTGAGCTGTCGAACTAATGGTGTCTATGTAATGGCTGTCGATGTAAGTGCTGTCTAACAATAGTCCGGATACCCCTGGAACAGGTCAAATTAGGCCTAAGAGGAGGAGACCTCACTACTAAAGAAGGAAAGCAAGTGGATCTTTCTATTGGGGTCCATGACACCAGGAGGCCTAAATGATGACATTAACTATGCAGCCTTCCTACAATAAGGATCCTATATGAACTTTTTAGAATAACAAACAGATTAGAACCTTAGGACCGGCAAGCCAAAAATCCCCCTGCAACAATGATTCTATATGAACCTATCCTAATCACAAATATTTTAGCACTTTAGGACCAGCACTCAATTTTCTTGTCTATAGTTCACTTATCACTTTGTTAATTATGTTTGGAGAACTCTCCCCTTTTTTTCCCCAGTTATCACACCTTACGGAATACACGCACAGCTGACAGTGTCAAAGGTTGATACTATCTCATAATAAGGCACAGCTTTGAAATTCACAATTCAATAACTTAGCTCCAACAATTGGACCTACACTACACTAAGTGACTCACCAATTCTCTACCCACCTCGTCATTAACACATTTTTAGTTTACAGTACACATTGTACACTATCAATGCATCACTAATTCACCATTAGACACCTAGGTATTTGTTCTCTCACAAATGGCACTGTGAAGGTTAGTATAAGTGTACCTGGCAAGAGGACATAATTAATTAAATTAAGTTGATAACATGTCACTCCAATCACAATCTTCACAACTCTCCAAACCTGATATTCCACAAACACCCCCATGGGAGGGGGAATCAAAGCATACCAATAATAAGATATCAAACCAGAAAAGAGAATATCACGAATGCAGTTTCCCCTGCCAAAATGAGAATAAGCCTCAGCAATCCACCGAATTTGAAACAATGTGACTTATCTCCACCAACCCATAACACTGTTGTTAGTTGATTACCCACATCATGGGATGACACAACACTGTTACGTACCATGATAATTAATCACATACGATAACAACAAAAAATAAGTAGAACATAGACATGTTGACCATCATACCCAGATCAATTAAATGAATTGTGCTAAATATGCAAGATAGATAATAGCCTGAATTCCGATGGCAAAAAGCTTGAAATAAATTAGGAACCACAAATCCTACTGTATTCACGTGGAGATTAGAAGCCAGTTCATATTGTGTAGCCCGTTCGGTAGCTAAACTGCTAATTTAGACAATTTCCCCCAGATAGTAAAAAACAGCAATATGTGGAGATTAGGAGACAGCTCATATGGTGTAGCTCGTTCGGAAGTTAAACTGTTAATTTGGACAAATTCCCCCAAATAGTAAAAAAACAGTAATATGTAATCTACTTAGGGACATACAAATATGACAGTAACAACACAAATGTCACTGACAAAACGGATAGAGACTTAAGGCTAGCCTTAAAGACGATAACAACACAGCAAGGAGCACATAGGCTCTACTCATGTCAATCTATCACCTCAACCAATGGCCAAATGATTAGCAAAGAGGATAAGAAGAATGAGAAAGATGGCGGACAGAGGAAGCCAATAGGCGAAACGCGTATCCAGCCACTGCCAACATGCTCCAGCCCCAGCCACTGCCAGCAAACTAGTGCCCCGGGACGGTAGAGGAGATACACACAGCCGCCGCACCTAGACCGACAGCTGCCGTATCCAGACCTGCTAGCTCCGGCCAGGCTAACACTCGCGGCTCTTGCAAGGTGACACCCGCCGCAGCCTATTAAAAGCATGCGAGCGGTCTCCCATTGACCACCTTACACGGCTAGAGCATACGGCTTCAGGAAGGTAACCCAAGCTGCAAGCCCACACAGGGTGCCAGCGGTGGGGGTGTGTTTCTCTCTAACTGTGCATATATGTTTGGCTAAATGATACAAGATCACCAATAAGAACATAATGCATATTTCTGGTCTATGACATCAGGTCCTGTTAAGAAGGAGACACTAAGCTTCTTGATCTATCCAGCATTAGAAAAATAAGGATAATTGAGTGGTCTGCACTGTCAGGTCTTACAAAGCATGAGAAGTTAACCTCCTGATTATGATATGATAAGCACCTGCTGATATATTGTATTATTATTTGCCCTAGTAACATTGTGATAATATTTTGTCCAATTAACAGTGCACAGAGATTACCTTTTGTTATTGTCAGCTGTGTGCAGGGACTAAGGCAAAGAAATGATGTGAAAAGCACCTGCTGATATAATGTATCACCATTTGCCCTACTAACATTGTGATACAATTGTGTCCAATTAATAGTGCACAGAGAGCAACTTGTGTATTGTCAGCTGTGCGTAGAGATTAAGGCAAAGAAATCCCATTTATGTTTACTGTGATATTACCGTGTAAATAATAGATGTGATCCCACGTGCAAAGGATTTATACAACTATGGTATGATAGCCAACTTTTAGAACAAAAGTTGGCCACAACAAATTGGTCAGGACAGCCTACATCTGACGACAGATATATGATGCAGGGTACACACTGTGCAATTTGTAGAAGAGTGGATACACACTGAGTGATTTATATGAAATGAGAGATCGGTGAATAACAGAATCATCTTTATTTAACATCATGAAATAATACAGTGTTCCGCTACAAGAAATACCGTGGGTTGTATTGTGACATTACTGCATGTGTAAAGGTGAATACGGTCAGAACAGCAGCCCCTCACCAGTATTCCTCTCCTCTTTTTCTATCTATGATCTAACTTCTCATTCAGGGGCAGATTTATTAAGCTTGAAGAAGAGATAAACTGGAGATAAAGCATGGAAAAGGTAAAAGGAGATAACACAGCAGCCAATCAATTCCCAACTGTCTTTTTCAAACACAGCTGATTGGCTGGTGCTTTATCTCCTTTTACCTTTTCTCCGCTTTATCTCCAGTTTATCTCTTCTCCAAGCTTAATAAATCTGCCCCTCATTGTCAGCAATAAGCCCTGATGAGATGGGACTCTCTCATCACTGATTCAATGCTTAAAGCAGATCCCTGAAAGCAGAAGTCCCACTATCGGGCGAACTGACAATCTGCCACTGTGACGCACTCTCTTCTAACACTCATCCACCCAGCCCACAGTGTCTCCCTGCAATACTGAAAAGCATCAGGGTGACCTATCAAGCTGGTTTGGAAAGCAGAAGTGACCTGTACCATAGCTCCCATACACAACCAACCTGGTACTCTCATTTAACACCAAATTCCGATTGGTTACCTTAATACCCAATTTGGGCCAAAATCCAACAGCACCATCAAGGGGCCAGCCCATTAACCAGAGAGGAGACTCCTGGGGAAGAGCTGGTATGGTAACACAGGGAGATGTTTGAACAGTAGATACACAGGAGCCACCGGTTGTAGGAGCATTTTTCACGTGGGACTATTCTGATCACTGGTATCCACTAGTTTGGGACACAATCATTTATTACATATTGCACTGCTAACCAAAGCAGATATTGGATCATATCTAATGACTGTGTGAGAAAATATTTGGGCCCATCTGGCCAAGCTGAACAATGTTTTTTGCTGAGGCAATTGAAATAGGGCATATGAGCGAACTTATAATAGTGTAAAAATTTTTTACAATTCAGATTGTCATACCTCCAAAAAATCATGTATGTCTATGTTAGTATGTCTTTTTGTCTTGTCTGAGTGTTATGTGTTGTTTAATTGACAGTCAAATTATAAATGAATTAAATGACTGATCTTTAACTAACGAGTGCTCCATATATTTTAGATAAAGAAGTCCATTAAAAGTTATGTTTTAAATCAGGGGTCTTCAACCTTTACGACAGTGTGGGCCACATTAAAAAATTCAATGAAGCCTGAGGGCCACTAATCTATACTGTGGTAATTAGCACAGTCCTTCATAGATAGACATCGCAGCCCCCATAAAGCACAGCCCTTTATAGATAGCACAGCCCCTGCATACATAGTTGGCACAGCTGCCCATACACATAAACCCCATCCCCAATATATAGTCAGCACCAGGACTATTTCTAGACAATTAGGGTCCCAGTGCGAACAGAAAAAAATGCAGCACCCCATACATAATATTATATTGATGAAATTGCACGCGGTGTAGACGTGCTCCCAAAATGGGTGTGGCCTAATTCTAAGGGGCGTGGTCTAATTATAAGAGTGTGAACTAGCAGGAAAACCATTACCTGACATCTCACTTTTGCAACGTGCATGACCAGACATTGGTTACAGCAGGAATAGTTGTTGTCCTTCCACGCTTAAGTTGGCTGGCTAAAGGCCACACAGTGACATATAAACATTAAGGTCCACACGGTAACCTAGCTCGCCTCACAAATCAAGCCCAAACAATGACAGGCTACTTAAATTAATAAAAAGAAAAAAGTTTGGTACCGTGTTAGCCAGTTGATAAGAAAAGTTTTATTGTTTCTCAGTAAGAAAAACAAAATAGCAATCTAGCAAATATGATACCTTTTAATGGCTAACAAAAATAAATGTTGTTAAAATGCAAGCTTTCGAGACTACTTAGGTCTCTTCCTCAGGCATGGTATCAACACGGTTTATCTGTAATGTCCATTACACATTGTGCCACACACCATAATGCCCATTGCACCTTGCACTATAATGCCCCCAATACTCCTGCTTATACATATTATGCCCCCAGCAGTGCCTCTTATAAAATGCCACCAGTAGTGTCCCTCACAAAATGCCACCAGTAGTGTCCCTCACAAAATGCCACCAGTAGTGTCCCTCACAAAGTGCCCCAGTATTGCCCCCCATAGTCAGCACCACATTGCACAGCCTGCCAGCCCTCCCATAGTCAGCACCACACAGCCAGGTAGCCCCCCTCATAGTCAGCACCGCATTGCAGCCCATTCACCCCCCCATGTTCAGCACAACATTGCAGCCAGCTCACGCCCCCCCCCCCCCCCATACTCAGCACTGCGTTGCAGCCAGCCCCCAGAAGTTAGCACTGCATTTAGCCAGCTTCCCCCTTCCCTAAGAAACCTGCCTGAATCTTCTGCAATGTCACAAGATGCTCCATGTCCCTGGCAGAGGTCTCAGGAAACAACAGCTTCATCAGAGGACTGGCGGCGGCTGTCACTGCGCTCTGAAAGGGCGCAGGGGGGGGGGGGGGGGGACAGGTGCGCTGTATCAGGAAATACACAATGCGCATGTCCGCGCACAGTCCCGACCACCCCAGCCACTGCACATCCACCTCTGCCGCATCCGACATGCAAAGGGGACTAGCGCGGAAGGTTTTTTTTTTTTTTACACAGCAATGAGAGGCGGCAGGTGGAGGGCCACTCAAAACAACTCAGTGGGCCACTTGTGGCCCGCGGGCCATGGGTTGAAGACCCCTGTTTTAAATGATTTAATAAACCATTTAATCGAATACAAAAAAGAGTGCGCCCAAAAAAGGCACATTTGTCTTTTCGTTTGCCTCTTGCAAACAAACCCCCTCTCCTCACTTCTCCCCACCACTCGAGCCTCCCTTATGACATTTTAATCTCCAAATTCCTACACCCCATATCACAACGCCCACACGTTTCATTGAAAGCACTATCTAAATGAATACCTTATCTACATCTTGCACGATGGACCACATCGGGTAGGTCTAAATTAGGCGATATTTTGGAAGGTCAGCATGCACTCCGCTTTTCTGACCTCCAGCAAAAAATTTCCATTCCTAATTCTGAAATCCTACATTATCAAATTTTTGCCACTGGTTGTATACCATCCCTACCCACAATAGGCTGTAACACCCTAGCCCCAAAAGTCTACACTAGCCTCAATCTAGCAAACTCCAGAGGGGACATTACATTTTGGTTCAAGACATTGCTAGACCTCCAAAATACCCCTAAATCGAATGCACAGACAAAGCGGGAAATCCCGACGCCGGAAATCCCGACAAAATCCCGACGCCGGAATCCCGACAAGGGGGGGGGGACGTGGATCGCTCGGGCACACTTATTTATTCTCCCTCCAGGGGTGTCGTGGACACCCCAGGAGGGAGAAAGTGTCGGGATTTTGGCGGTCGGGATTCCGGCGTCGGGATTCTGAACGCCGGGATCCCGACCGCCGGGATTTTAACTGCATCCCCTCTCAAACGATACAACACTAACATGGCAGGAGAACCAGTGATGGCTGGGCGTGCAGTGTCCCCTGCTGATTCGGTGAAAGGGAATTATCGGTAAGTACCAAATTCCTTATTTCACCTACATGCAACAGGGGCCACTGCAATCATTACATGTGGGGTTATATACCCAAGCTTCTGAGTCCGGGCGGGAGAGCCCTGGGGCTCCTGCAACACTGTCCTGCTAAAAAAAGGTTGATGAACTGGCGAAGGTATCAAACCTGTAGAATCGTGCAAATGTGTTTGACCCCGACCAGGTGGCCGCTTTACACACTTGTGTCAAAGACACGCCTCTAGCCATAGCCCAAGAGGTACTTACGGACCTCGTGGAGTGAGCAGACACCCCAGAGGGGGCCTTCTTCTGAGCTTACAAGTAGGCTTCCCTAATTGTACAACAGATCCAACGTGCAAGGGTCTTCTTAGACGCTGGCCAACTCTTTTTGAGTGCATCATACAGCACGAAAAAGCAATCAGACTTCCGAAGATGTTGTGTCTGCCGAACATAGGTCTGTAAGGCCCAGACCACATCCAGCAAAGCTTCCTTACCCTGTAGAACCGGAACCACAATAGGCTGATTTAAGTGGAAAGCCGAAACCACCTTCGGGAGGAAGCTTCTGCTAGTGTGCAGTTCTGCACGATCCCTGTAAAAGGCAAGAAAGGGATACTTACATGAGAGCGCCCCTAATTCAGATATCCTGCGTGCTGAAGCCAATGCAAGCAGCATCACCGTCTTCCAAGTCAGTCACTTGAGATCCGTAGAGTTCAGGTGCTCAAACACTTCAGATTTCAGTAAAGCCAAAACCACTGCCAAGTCCCAAGGCTCAGTTGAGGCAGTAAACGGTGGTTGCAGACGAAGTACACCTTTCAAAAAGGTATGGACTTCTGGAATCAATGCTAACCTGCGGTGAAAGAAAACGGAAAGGGCTGAAATCTGGACATTAAGAGAGGCCAGCTTCAACCCCGCCAAGAGACCAGACTGCAGGAATTCTAGGAGGCGAGCCAGAAAAAAAAAATAAAAAAAAAATCGCCTTAGGTGCCTTCCTGGCTTCACACCAGCGGATGTATGCTTTCCAGAGGCGATGGTAGTGGGAAGCGGTCACATCCTTCCTCACCTTGATCATTGTAGATATGACCGCCCGGCCCGCCCCAGGTATACCTCTACTCTTTAAAAGTTTGGCCTCAAACGCCATGCCGTCAAACGAAGACGAGGCAAGTCGGGGTAAACGAATGGACCTTGCCATAGCAGATCTTCTCGCAGCGGGAGTCGCCAAGGGTTGTCCGCGAGCAGGTCCCTGAGATCGGAGTACCAAGGCCGGCGAGGCCAATCCAGGGCAATCAGAATGGGTTCCGTTGCCTCCTTTTTTATCCGTTTGAGTACTTTTTGTAGTAACGGAATAGGTGGGAACAGGTAGACCAGGTGGTAGTCCTAAAGGATGGACAGGGCATCCACCGCAAACGCTGCAGGGTCCTGAGCTCTGGCACAGTACTGTGGAAGCTTGTGATTCAGCCTGGATGCCATGAGATCGATTTGTGGCATCCCCCATCAACTGACCAGCTGTTGAAAAATGTCCGGGTGAAGGCCCTGCCTGCTGAGGTAATCCACCTCCCAATTTTCCACACCGGGAATAAAGACGGCGGAAAAACTGAGGGCATACGCTTCCGCCCAATTTAGAATTGGGCGAACCTCCCTCATGGCTGTCCTGCTCCTGGTGCCCCCCCTGTCGATTTATGTAGGATACAGCGGTGATGTTGTCCGACTGTATCCTTACCGCCTTGCCAATCAGAAGTGCATGAGCCTGAGTCAGGGCAAATCTGATCGCCCGCAATTCCAGTATGTTTATCGGCAACCTGGCCTCTTGACTGGTCCAAAGACCCTAGAAGGTGTATCCAAGAGTTACCGCACCCCAACCCGAAAGCTTGCACCCGTAGTTACCATTTTCCACACTTGGGTCTGGAAAGTGAGGCCCCGAGTGAGGTTGTACGTGTCGAGTCACCACTGAAGGGAGAGTTGCTTCCCTGGAAAGTACAATGGTCTTGTGAATGTGAAGATGGAACCCTGACCATTGTGCCAGGAGATTGCCCTGAAAGGTTCTGGAATTAAATCTTCCATAAGGCAGGGTCTCGAAGGAGGCCACCATCAGTCGTCCAGGTAGGGAACTATCGTTATCCCCTGAATCCAAAGGGCTGATACCATGCAAGCCATAACCTTTGTAAAGGTTCTTGGTGCTGATGACAGACCGAAAGGGAGTGTCCGGAACGGATAGTGCTGGTGGCGAATTGCAGGAACCTCTGGTGGGGTTCCCAGATGGGAACGTGCAGATAGGCATCCTTTAGGTCCAGTGACAGTAGATACTCCCTTGGTTCCAGGCTTGCGATGACTGACCTTATGGATTCCATCTTGAATCTGTGGTACACTACATAATAGTTTAGGTCATGGGTCCTCAAACTGCGGCCCTCCAGATGTTGTGAAACTACAAATCCCAGCATGCCTTGCCACAGTTTTGCTATAAGGGAGTGTTAAAACTGTGGCAAGGCATGCTGGGATTTGTAGTTTCACAACATCTGGAGGGCCGCAGTTTGAGGACCCATGGTTTAGGTGCTTCAGATTGAGGATAGGTCGGACCGAGCCGTCCGGCTTTGGGATGACGAAAAGACTGCAGTAATACCCCAGTCTTTCCTGGGCTTTGGGGACTGGTATAACGACCCCTGCCTGAAGGAACTTTTGTATGGATTCGACTACTGCTACCTGTGCCTCTGCCGAAGCAGGTAGGCCTGTAGTGAAAACTCTGTTTGGCGGAGATTGAACAAACTCCAGCTTGTATCCCTGTTCCACAATCTGAAGCACCCAATTGTCCCTGCAGTGAGACTTCCAGAAAGTCTTGAAGAGGGATAACCTTGTGCCCACCTTGGGATCCCCCAAATGGGCAGGAAGCCTGTCATGCCACAGGCTTGTCTGCAACCTTTGGCTCTGCGGGTTGAGGTGGCAGTGGAAGCGGAACCCCTTGCACCTCTGCCTCTACGTCCACGAAAGGACGAAAATCCGCCCCTGGAGCATCCTCTAAAGGATGCCCCGCCCCAAAAGGATGGGGCCGTATATTGGTGTTTTGGTGTAGGGGCTGACGAGTGAAGGAAAGTAGATTTTCCTCCTGTGGCTTGCGCAATGAGTTTGTCAAGCTCTGGGCCAAACAGCATATCCCCTGCATAGGGTAATGCCTCCACGGCATTCTTGATATCAGCTTCTGCCTACCAGGACCGTAACCAAATAGTGCGCCTGGCTAGGACCGCTGAGGCGGAGACCTTAGCCCTTAACTCAGCTATGTCTGCTGCAGCCTCCCCTGTATAGACAGCTGTGTCCCTTATATACAGGGCCAGTTGGAGCAGTTCCGTACGAGGTCTGCTGCTTTGAAACCAAAGTGCCAGCTCGTCTGCCCATTTTTCCATGGCCTTGCTGACCCAGACCGAAGCTAAGGCTGGTCAAAGTAAAACCCACGCAGTAGAATAAATAGATTTTACCGTGGTTTCAAGACAACGGTCAGGAGCCTCCTTCAACGCCACTGCAGCCGGAACTGGGAGTGTAGTGCATTTTTACAAGTGGGACAGCGAGACATCTGCCGGAGGTGGATTTTCCCATTTTTCTCTAGATTCCGGAAAGAAAGTGTACAACATTTTTATGCGCCTGGACAACTGGAATTTATTGTCCGGCGTTTTCCACACCGCCACCAAAGGTTTATCCAGCTCTGCCGAGTCAGGAAAAGTGACCTGGTGTTTTTGTGTGCGGCCAAAAATGGACATAGGAGCAGGAGTATCCTCCTCTACCAGATTAAGCGTGGTTCTGACCGCCTGAACAATGTCGTCCACCCCCTGGGGGTCATCTCTAGGTAAAACCTCGTCCTGAACCGGTTCATCTAGAGGAGGCATATCCTCATTAGTATCATCGTCAGACCCCTGTAGTAAGCAAATGGGTGACCTTGCCCGCTTCTGAGGCGGGCGTGAAGGGCCCACTACTGTATTAGACAGGGAATCCACTGACTGAATGAGGGTCCTTGCCCAGGATGGCTCAGTAATGTTAATAAGAGATAGGTGAGCCTGAAAACGCTCCCTATCTTTGCGTGATGCAGCTACAGATGGAGCTCTCCATCTGACTGAGACACGCTTGCGTCTCAGTTTCCTTGTGGCGGGCCGAGGGGAACCTGTCCGTCTCCGCTTCAGGGAGATGGACAGGGTTAGGGGGGTGGGGTGCGGGGAGGCGGTGGGGACCCTGGGTGACTGCCGACAAGCCGGCGGGGACCCGGGGGAAGCGGTGGGAAGGGGACGAGATAAGCGCGCGCCCCCTTTTGCAGATACAGATGGCGGGGATGGCGGCTGGCATCGCCATCGCCTGCAAAGACAAGCCCGGCTCCATCTGTAACTCTGCAGCTAGACCTGCTAACACATTTTGAGGCTCCACTTCCTCTGATCTGCCTTGTAGCAAGACTCACACAGGGAAACACCCTTAATATGCTGGGTGTACTGTTCCTTGCAAGTTTTGCAAGTGAACACGTTTAGGGCAGCCTTAGAGGCAGATTTACCTGCCATAATACTAATGTAGAGGGTATTAGTAACACAGACTGACACACACACACACACATGCACAAAAAGCACACAGCCCTTATGCCCCAGACACAGCAGAGTTGGGCTAAGATAGGGAGGGGGAGCCTTGCAAACCCCCCTAATCAGCATGCGCAAAACCCCCACAGAACATACAGACCTCTCTGTAGGATGTGAGGGGGCGCTAGACTGCAGTGTTTGCGAAATGCTGCGCTTTCACTGTGTCCGATTCAGCAAGCAGGCGGCGTTGTATAGACTGTAGAGTCAGCGGTGCCGTGGGACTAGTAATGGCACCGTCAGTGAGAGGAGACAGGAGAAAGGGCGCCAAGGTGTGACGTCATCCTAGGTCCGCCCTCTCCCTTTTGTCTCCACTGACGGGTGCCTGTCAGGATTGCTTGCATGAGGAGACGGTTGTGCTCGCCCATCTCCGGCCACATTTCGCCGCTTACCTGCAGCAACGCTGCCATCTCCTGGAGCAGTGGCCTGGCCTTGGATACGCAACGCGAGCTGTGGCGGGTCCCCAGTGCGGTGGCACCAGTGGCCGGGTGCGTGGAAGGCGCACTGGCGACCAGCACCCCTCCAGGTCCCACGGATAAGGCAGACCCTGCAGAGGGGTCTGCCTGTATCTTCAGTCAAAAGTTTAAAAAGAAAAAATCAAAATCAAAAGTTAAGACAGACCTAATCTCCCTGAGGAGAAGAGGCCCAGAGAACCTACTCCTCCAGGCACTTTCTCTAAGACTGGGGTCTGGGTGGGGATAGAGGAGGGAGGAGCATGCAGCAGTAAATTTTCTGAAAGTGCCACTCCTCCAGTACACCTACTCTATCCCACATGTAATAACTGCAGTGGCCCCTGCTGCATGTAGGTGATATTTTATTTGATATCTGTTTGTTTTTATTACAACTTCATTGTGTACCATGTGATGTACTTTTTTGTTTATATACACACAGAGTCTATGCATAACCCCTGTTCCCCCACCATCCCCCCTTTTTTTCCTTACATTCCTTCATTCTGTACCCTTGCCATGAAAATTTAAATATTTTCAATAACATAATCTTGGCATGCAGTTGAAAACACTGAAGAGTATTTCACTGCCTACACACGTCCCTGACAAAGTGTAATTTGCATAAAACACAACAACCCTGAATGAGACACCAGAATTCCATTGAAATATGGCTAGAGCAGCATGAGAAGAACATAAGTACACAGAAAAAAAAAAATGAAGCACCTCAGAAAATTTGGCTTAATCAGATATATAATTATAAAAAAAGGATTCTGGCATATCTTGTATAACAAATGTAAAAGTTATCCTAAACCACAGCTCTAGTCCTTATGGCATATACAGATGGAGCGCCTCTCATTCATCACAGGGAATCACCAGATTCCCTGCGCGGTCATATGCTGGTGGAAAGAAGCTCCATCCAACAGGCATCCAGACCCACACACGTCCCCGTCGCTCGGCAGCGGATTCCCTGCCCATCTCCGCTTCAGGGAGACTGGCAGGGTTAAGGGACAGGGTGCGGGGACCGGCGGAGAGCACCGTCTGAACAGTGCATGCAAGCCCACTTCCGGCAGATAGCGGGGGATGTCGCTTGGTGATTCTATCGCCAGTCCCCGGCTGAATGAGCTGCGCTCCATCTGTAGCAGGCTGTCCTGTGAGTATACGGCTCTCAGTTTTGTCTTTGTAATATTACCTGGTAAGTAATTGCTCTCTTTGCATTTGGATCCATTTCAACAGACGCAAACTCCTCACTGGAACAACAAAACCATTTTTTAGGGAATGATTATGAGCTTCTTCCACAACACTTCTTATAAAAGTCTTTACTTACCCTTCCTCTTCCACACTGCGCTTCCTTTTTTCTAACGATTTATTGGCCATCAGCTTGTAATAATTTAGAGCATCTTCTTCATCCAAATCAGAGTCTTCAGCAAGCTTGACATCTGTGAGAGTGTGCTATATTACACAACAGAAATTACTGAGTTACATATAGGGGATATCATCAAAAGATATTATCCAGATTACATATTTTGTATCAAAACACCAATGAAAGTTTGTTCAAAAATTGTCAGAGCTAGTAAATGTTAAGAAAAAAGTCAAGATTACAAGGTCTGTTTAAACCAGGGGTGGGGAACCTCCGGCCCCCGCACCCTGCTTGTCCGGCCCGCCCGTCCAGCTGCATATTTTATTGTTTAACAGCCGCCCGCCCGCCTGGCTGGCTATATTACTGCATTAATATAGCTGTGCGGGCGGCTGATTAATCAGTAATATAGGCGGGTGGGCGGTGGGCTGATTAAGCTTGATTCAGCCTTCCGTCCGTCCGCCTATATAACTGATTAATTGCAGTCACCTGTCCGCCGAGCAAGAATCCTACCTAATCAGCCGCCCGCCCGCCCACATGGATGGCTGTTGCGGGTAGATGTTGACAACACGCACCGGCCAATCACAGTGGCTGTGGAGCGTCCACAGTAGGGAGGGAGTGATGCGGGCAGTAGGGAGGGAGACCGGACGCGTGATTTACGATCAGTGCATGGGCGGGAGCATCCTACAACAGCCGCAGCAGCAGCCATCACGCTGTGCTGCCACAACTAAAACTGTGTTAAAAGTTAAATGCTGCTCCTCTCACCATCCCTTCCCCAGTGACTGACAGATCCAGGGGTTGTCATTTACCCCTGGATTCACACCCAAACAGGTTTATGTGATTATGTCTGATTATCATAATCAGACATAATCACATAAACCTGTTTGGGGATGACACTGCCACTTTTTAGGAGTAAATGACAACCCCTGGATTAATTCTGTGCATTAATTAGCCAGTCCTGGTGTCTCTGGCCACATGTATATGCCGCTGCCCTGTGTATAATTCCCACATGTATATGCCGCTGCCCGTGTGTATAATGCCCACATGTATGTGCCGCTGCCCGTGTGTATAATGCCCACATGTATATGCCGCTGTCCTGTGTATAGTGCCCATGTGTATATGCCACTGCCCTGTGTATAATGCCCACATGTATATGCCGCTGCCCGTGTGTATAATGCCCACATGTATATGCCGCTGCCCGTGTGTATAATGCCCACATGCATATGCCGCTGCCCATGTGTATAATGCCCACATGCATATGCCGCTGCCCGTGTGTATAATGCCCACATGCATATGCCGCTGCCCGTGTGTATAATGCCCACATGCCGCTGCCCGTGTGTATAATGCCCACGTGTATATGCCGCTGCCCTGTGTATAATGCCCACGTGTATATGCCGCTGCCAGTGTGTATAATGCCCACGTGTATATGCCGCTGCCAGTGTGTATAATGCCCATGTGTATATGCTGCTGCCCTGTGTATAATGCCCACATGTATATGCCGCTGCCCTGTGTATAATGCCCACGTGTATATGCCGCTGCCCTGTGTATAATGCCCACGTGTATATGCTGCTGCCCTGTGTATAATGCCCACGTGTATATGCCGCTGCCCTGTGTATAATGCCCACATGTATTTTTAAGTTGATAATTTTTATATGGCCCCTGACGGGTTTTCAAATTTTCCAAATGGCCCTCGGTAGAAAAAAAGGTTCCCCACCCCTGGTTTAAACCCTGCATTCACAGTCTACTAGGATGAATTGACCACGGGCCACCTTTTTGTACTGACACTGCATTCTTTCTGAATACCTCATACTTCGCCACCCAGCATGGTCATTGGGGATACAGGAAATAAAGATGGCAAATTGATTAGAATAAACGTGGTACAGCGTGATCAATACATCGAATAGTTATGAAGTGTATAAATCTTTATACTTAGCAAACATTAAAATACAACATATCCAATCCAAAAAAAACAAACACTGATTATGAGGAAAATACCCCACAGAAGTAGAAGATCCCTCCATCCCCCAAAATAGAACACATAAGAATGACAGCTGCAACAAGAGTACATGTGGAGCAATATCCCGGAGCAGAGAGCCCACAGACTGCAGCAGTGTCCTCCAGGCAAACAAATGAATTATATTCATATTGATATAATCTCAGCAACAGGATTTACGCTCCAGAATTGCAGTAGCACTGTTCCAGATCAGAGAGCCCACATGTTGCAGCAGTGACTCACAGGCACAGCGTCTGTGCATTCATGCTACAAAGACTCCGCGGAGGTTGAAGAGGGAGCACCACCACAATTGAGGGCCGGCAGTGAGGAGGGGGATGCACACCACCCCAGACCCCAAGGCAGTCCAGCAAGGGGAGCTATAGTGGAGATCACCACCACAATTGAGGGCTGGCAGTGAGGAGGGGGACACCCACCACCCCTGACCCCCAGGTAGTCCAGCAAGGGGAGACGTATAGAGGGGTGCTGGGTTTTGGTGCAGCCAGGGGAGCAGAGTCTGCACAGGGCTGTAGGCAAGACCCCAAGCTAAGCAGTCTCACTCACCACACCCGGCTCCGGTCAGTCCAGGAGGAGACAGCAGGGAAGAACTGCAGCAATCGGCTGGGGACCTCTCCAGGTCCGCCGCACCTGCCGCCGGGAGTTCGTCCAGATGCACACTTTGCAGGAAAGTGTGTCCAGTGTCCAGGCGCCCGCCAGAGAGTATATGCCGCAGGAGCGGAAACAGAGGCCAGGATCCTTGCAGCGGCTTACGAATGCAGGCCGCAGCTCACTTCGCGGCCGCCCAGCAGTACCTGCATGCCGGGAGAGCCAGTGCCAGTGGCACAGCAGGTGAGGGGCAGCGGCAGTCCGGTGAAGGGCTCAGATGTATTAATCAAGATGTGGGACCAGGGAGCACAGAGATCCGCTGCCTACGTCCTCACCGCCGTGGCCACGCCCCAACAAGGTTTGGTTTTTAAAAAGGAGCAGGTAAGAGGAAGAAATATGTTCTAAATGTGTGCAATGCTTGCATTTGCAGACAACACAAACAAATGTCATACTACATACCTTCTGCCTGATACAATTAATGGCTCATGCAGTTATTCCCTCCCCAACTAGTTAATGTGGTCACTGTAACCCTGCCCACTACCAGGATTATCAACAAGGGAACTGAGAGCACTGTGGCATCAACATAATATATAAAATATGCTTACATTGGCAGCAGAATTTTTGGACACTCTGGGTTGAGCAGCTTGAAGTCTTATTGCAGTGGTGTTTCTTTCTAAATATAGAGTCAGAAGCAGGTGCATTTCCGGAGATAATCTTTTATCCACAACTGCCAGATCATTAATCATCTAAATTATGATGTTCATGTAGATTATTATATAGTTAGGCTTTATTTCAGGAGAGAAAAGTAAAGTTATGCTAAAAAATATGTTATTTCACAAATACATTTTCACAAAAGGTTTACTGCCCCCCCCCCCCCCCCCCCAAAAAAAATCATTAAAAATCGGGAGAAACAGTATAAGGCATGACAGAAATAATGCTTTTCATAGACTAAAGTAGAACCAACAGGGTAAGGATAGAGAGTAAGCAATGTAAGGAGTAGACTGGAAAGGGAAGTGAAGAGCAGATTATGGATGGTGTAATAGTTAGCGTTGGTGATTCACAGCACGGAAATCAGACATTTGACGATTCCAACCACAGCCCTGTGTTGTTATTTTTTTTATATGGTATCACAAGGTTTCTGCAGCCCCTAACAGCACATATGAGCAAAAAAGAACTTGTTCTAAAAATTGACTAGATTGTTGCATCAGGGGGCAGGACACATCCTTTTTTGGTGGCAGAGACCTAGGATAAGGTGCCATTGAAAGGAATATGGACTAAAAAATAGTATAAGAGAGGAAAAAGCACATGAGGGGAGAGGGCTCATTAGAGCTTACATTCTGAAGGGTAAAAGCAGACAGACAGTAGTCATACGGAAGAGGTAGCTGGGTTTGATGAAGTATTGTTCTTGAGAGCCCATGTTTGCATGAGTATTCTCCAAATTCCAAAAAAATACAGGTAGGTTAAAAAGCTTTTCCATAGTGTACGTGTGCACATGTACACGTGTTTAGGGCAGACCACGTGGTTATTATCTGCCATCAAATTCTATGTTTTTATGTAGGCAGAAAAAAAAAAAAAAAACGAACAAGCAAAATGGGCAGCACTGTGCTCCAATATTATATGAAGGCGTACAATAGGCAAGGAAAGAATATAGATGAAAAAATAGTGTACCGGAGAATAACCAGTTTTCACTCTAAAAATAAAGACACAAGAAACATTTACCCAGTTAGTACTTACATTCCGGTATGTGACCAGTCTTTCTATCACAGGATGGCCGGTGATTGACAGTCTTTTTGCTTTCAGAAGAAGATAGTAACTAATATTTGTGCAATAACTTAAAAAACAAAAACAAGACATTATTAATTGTAAGCATAAAAATGTCTAAAAGATAGAACAGAACTCAGTTATGGCACTTACTTTAAGTACAGCTGATATTTCATCTGAAGGTATGCACTGCCCTATAAAAAACACATTAACATTTCCTTCATTATTTCATAACTTATGTAAAGTAAGAGGAAATGAGACACTCCAAGTATACCTGCTTTATATGACTAAGTCAAAGCTTGTGCTATTATAAGGGTTGTGTTACAATCGGTTATGGATATTTGTTACTGCACCTTTATATCAGAGATGGGTGAACCTTTGGCCCTACAGCTGTTGTTCAACTACAAATCCCAGCCTGCCCTGCAACAGTTTAACAAAGCCAAATAGCAAAACTATAACAGGGTATGCTGGGATGTGTAGTTCAACAGCCAAAGGTTCCCCAACCCTGATTTATATAGTGTAGCTAGTGATCAGGGTAAAAGGATGGCGGCATAAAGAATATCACTGCACTTTCATATTGTAATATTTCCAACTTCTAGTGTATAATGTAATAAAGAGAAGCACAGCAATGTATTTTTTACAAGAATCAGTGCGATTTTAGGACACATATTCCAAAGCAGAAAGCCACAGATCTATCATTGCCTGCATGTTAAAGAGGAGCACATCAACTAAATTTCCAGGCCGGTCCCTGGTCCTCACACAAAGCAAGCAGAATCCAGTTATCTTACCCCTCTCATTTTTAGTTCTTAAATACCTTTCCTTTAGGAATGATTCCTTTTTTCACCATTTTGAGCAAAGGTTCCGATTCATTTTTCACTTCTGCCAACTACAGTATGAAAAAATACTTATATAAAAGTATGCACAACAGTATACAGAAACATATACAGCTATAACACAATATATAAAAGTTTGTCTTGTATGAACAAGTTATAGGGGATATAACAAAGAAATAAGCATATAAAGTACAATGCAGAATAGAATTGTACTGCTAATTATCATTAACATCTGTTTAATATGACATATTACTCAATTGACTTAGGAAAAGATCTAACATCTACAATTATTAATAATATATATTATATATGTGTGCTGGGACGGCTCTCCACAACAACGCAACATGTGCAAAAATAACTGGGTGCCCTCCTGGAATAGCAGGAACTGCATTGGTAAGTTGGCACTCCCAGATTTCACAAAAGAGAAAAACGTCCACCAAGGATTATGACGTTTCAAATCGCTTCATGCAATTTTCATCAGGTAACAACATGTAAGTAAAAACTTACATGTCTAAATACCCTCAAATGGCGCTCCGGCGTCACCAGCAGCCGACCGGCTTCCGAGTGTAGCGTGCCACGTCACAGCGTGATGATGCGCGACATCCCGCATCACAGTAATTTGGCACGGTTATGGGTGACAGGCCGCTGGGCCACAGCGGGGCAAAGGCTCATGTGTATGAATAAAAACAGCAAATATAAGCAATAGAAAGGAGCTGCATAGAACACGCAAGTGAAGCCAGGAGTGATCATATAACAGGGCAGAAAATAAATAGTCGTAGTGAGACAATTTATTAAATATAAATATTTTACAATCACCTCACCAACCCAGATATCGCCATAAGATAGACAAAAAAAAACAGAAACAATCTTATAAAAAACTAATAAAGGACAATCTTTCATTGAGGCCAGCAGGAGCCACCGTATTCAGATGGTGGATCTATCTGGCCTCCAGTTGTAGAAGTCTTTTATGATGATCACTTTTAAGGGGAGGCACTTGATCAAAAGGTATGTAGAGTTGCCAACGAATGGCGTGAATCTCTAAAGTGCCTTGCAACAGGCCATTTACAATCTTTGCCTTCTAACGCAAGGCGTATGGCTGCGCGATAATGGGTTACTCTTTCCTAAAAAGTACAGGAAGTCTTGCCTACATAAAAATAGACAGCAGACAAAATAGACAAGAATCTGCTTAATGTGTATATTCTGTCCTGTTGAGGATGTAGAAAGTAGCTTCCAGTCTCCATATACAGTAGCTACCTGTAGTACATCCGGTGCATTTATATGCACCGGTTTTCCTACTAAGGAATGAAGAGGACGACATCACGGGTGGGATAGTCACGTCATTGCGGACGAGTCAATCTTTGAGATTGCGACCTCTTCTATAACAATTGAGAATTTGGGTGTTCTGGAGACCCGGCAAATTCTTGTCAGAGGTTACTAAAGGCCAATATTTTATAGCAGTAGCAGACCTCTTCTATAACAATTGAGAATTTGGGTGTTCTGGAGACCCGGCAAATTCTTGTCAGAGGTTACTAAAGGCCAATATTTTATAGCAGTAGCAGCGATGGTTTTGCTTGCAGGTGAAAATGTTGTTATTAATGGAATTTTTTTTTTTCACAGTTGGTTTAAGACCAGATTCTCTGGTCCTGTTTAGAGCTTTTTGTTTGGCTCGAAGCAATCCGTCGCTGTTATATCTTCTCTTTAGGAATTTTTTGGCCATAATAATCTGCAGAGCAGCCTGGTTTTCATCACTCGTAATGAGTCTAATTAGAAGGAATTGCAAAAGAGGCAGGCCTTTTTTGAGTGCTATAGGATGTGAACTGGAGGCATGAAGCAAAGTATTACGGTCTGGCTTCTTATAGAAGACGACTGTTTCAAGTAGATTGTGTATGCTGGTGATCTTGACATCCAGGTAGTTGACCGATTCTCATAGTTGCTATCATATGTGAAGTGAATTGTATCATCCACTTGGTTGATGGAGGTCATGTGTTCCTGGAACTCCTCTTGTGGCCCCGCCCAGATAACCAGCATCTTGTAAACCGTAAGCATTCTGCAAAACGCAGGGTTCATCAAGAATATAAAGGTTTCGATGGCGAACGTGTATGCATTTGCAAAGCTAGGGGCCACATTGGACCCCATAGCGTATCCGAGGAGTTGTATGAATTACTCATTGTTGAACATGAAATTGTTGTTTTTCAAGGTTCTTTCCAACAATTCAATAAAGAATGAGATGTTTGGTCCTTTGTAGAAGACATTGTCCACCAACAGTTTCTTTGTAGCCAATAATCCCTGGTCATGCGGGATATTCGTATATAGAGACATGCCAAAGTGCACACCTCTGGTAGAGGGCCCAAACTAAAGTTTGTTCAACAAATCCGTGGTGTCTTTCAGGAATGTTGGTTCATTCTGGACCACTGGTTGGAGGAAGTGGTCTAAGTATTGTGCCACAACCCCATATAGAGAATCTCAAGCAGATATCATGGGGCTTCCAGGAGGGCATTCCAGGTTCTCGTGCACTTTGGGAAGGGTATACATTATGGGGACAACAGGGTACCAGACTGTGAGTGCTTCCTTGGTAGATTTCTTTATTACTTCATTTAGGAGGGCTGTTTAGAATAAATTGTCCAGATCTCTTTTGAATATACTAGTGGGATCATAAGGGATCTTGCGATACATAGTTACATAGTAGGTAGGGCTGAATAAAGACTTGCGTCCATCAAGTTCAGCCTAGATTTATAATAGCTTGTCCCTTGTAGTATTGAATGCTCTGGTATTTTAGAGGATTATGTTTCTTATTTGTACCCATGGATGTTTTTATCCAATAAATGTTTATCCAACCTTATTTTAAACGTATTTATAGTGTCTGCCGACACCACTTCACTAGGAAGAGAGTTCCAAAGTTTGACTGCTCTGACGGTAAAGAAATTTTTCATTCTAGATGAACAAAATCTATGACTTGTCATTTAATTGTCGATAGATTTCAATGACATTTTGTTGCCGGCCTTTGAGTACTATGGCGCCTCCTTTGTCTGCTGAACAGATAATTAACTTGTGGTTTTGGCTTAAAAGTTTTAAGCGCTGTAAATACAGGTTGAGTATCCCCTATCCGAAATGCTCGGGACCACGAGCATTCCGGATAGGGGAGTTTTTCGGTTTTTAAAATATATTTTTTTAGGCTTACTTACCTGTCCCCCGATGGTGTCCGGTGGTCCCTCGGCATCCACGTAGTCCCTCCGGCATCTTCTCTGGGTCTCCAGCGGTCCCAGGAATGCATTGCGCGGGTGTGCGCGTGCACCAGTGACGTCACCGGCGCGCGCACACTTGCGCAATGCATTCCTGGGACCGCTGGAGGCCCTGGAGAAGATGCCGGAGGCCTGCTGTGGATGCCTGGGGACTTGGTAAGTATGAAAAGAGGGTTAGGGGGGTAAAAAAAAAAAAAATCGTATGATTCCAAAAACCACGGTTTTTGGAATAATTCGGATAATGGATGCACGGATACAGGATACACAACCTGTACTTTAAATAGAGTCGGAGAAGTTTTTTTTAAATTTGGCTATTGAATTCAATGTGGTGTTATCAAGCATTCTAAGCATAGATTTTAATTGAAGGGTTGTGAGTCTGTGGATCAAATGTGGACATCGGTTTGAAGGGGTGGGGATTGGTCGAGGATATATATTGAAAATATTCTTTGAGCTTAATATTGCGTTGGTGTTTCCATGCATCAACTTTTCATTGGAAGCTGTCAAATGAGGGGACTGGCACATAGGATAACCCTTATTCAAAAGTGAGCTTTCTGCTTGCATTAAGGTATGTGAAGAGGAGATGTTGATCACTAGGCTCATTGTTTGGTTTTCCAACCTCTTTTGGAGCCTGCGATATTAACCACCCTTTTGTGTGGATTTCTTCCTGCGATGACAGTGTGGGAATGAACCAATAAAGGGGGTTTCACACTGTTATTGGAAGAGGTGCCACTTTGATCACTAAACACAGAGCAGGAAGAGACTAAGTCTCTGCTTCAGCGGGGTAAGGTAGCCAGTTTGGCACCTTTCCCCCTTTAGCCGCTCCAACAAGTGTTACTCCTCATCTCCAGTGCCTCCCCTTCTCTCCGGGATCACTTGGTGTCATCCAACTGCGCTGGACACCTGTAAATAGACTTCACCTCCCTAGTGGGATTTCAGTCTATAAGCCTAATTTAAGATGGCCCCCGCCATCGTGGGAGGTCCGTCCCCCACGATCCCCTTCTAAGTAAGGAGCCGGTTCAGGACACCCCTGGGGCCCAGGTAAACCTCTTCCCTTTTGAGGTTAAGCGCTGTGCAGTGGGCGCAGAGAGCTGACAGGACGCACTTCTGTCAGCCTCTGCTGCGCTCTCAGTGTGCAGCGCTTCTGTCAGAAGTAGCACACTGTAAAACCTGCACTAACTATTAAGTTAATAAAATAATAAAAACCTAACTATTCTAGTTAAAAATCCAAAGAAAAACCAGCGGCTGCAGGAGCAGCTGAGCATAGCATCCACTCCTGTGGGCACCTAAAATGAACTGAAGCATGATGGGATGCAGAAGGGAGGAGCCTGCGTTCAAAGACTTCAGCATAGGTGCCTTGGCTCCTGTGGACCCTCCTACATCCCAAGGTTAGCTGTGTCACCAGGATGGACTAAAGAGAAATAATAAAAAAAAAACAGGCCAAGCTTTCTGTCATGCGCCAAGACCTCTCCCTAGTTATACCCTTTTTACAACCAACCATTATAAGCAGTGTTTTTGCACAGGAGCACGCAATAACCTGGGTTTGCAGGTGGTGTAAAAGGTCTTACACCCAATATTTCAACCTGGAAAATGTTCAGGGTTAAACCCAGATTGTGGTGCAGTCTAAACAAGTAAATCCCGGTGGATGGGACCCATTCACTGCAAAGGAAAAGCCAGCAATGGAAGATGCTCTCATCTCCCATGGTTGGCTCAGGCCCCACCTTTGGTGACATCACCCGCTCGGCATTATGCGTATATGTGGGGACGCGGGTGTGAGAGGGGTCAAAAGCCAGGTCGGACCAGAGTTGGAGCTAGGTCCAAAAGCCCTGGTGACTTTTAGATAAAAAGGGGTATTACCAGCCTGACCCTTTCCACGTATAAATCACCTATTATAGCATGCCCCCCCACCCTATAACTCCCTACTATCTAGCACCTATCAAGGTCATGCACCAGGAACCCCCCTTACATATCACTAGTGCGACCATCAAATGATTTGGAAGGTGCACGTAAATGTAAGACATCTCTCTGGTGCCTCAACGGAAAGTGGGCAGGCAGCTGATAGCATCTACATCACACCGGCATTTGCATGGGAACGGTAAGTGTTTTCATGGGAACACCCATGAAACACTGTGTTCCCATGGGCACAGTGCTTGGCCACCGCCCCATGCCCCTGGCCCGATTTGCTAGGTGCGAACAGTACGGGGAACTAGCAATTCACCATGCCCGCTTGTACCCAATGTCTGCATATATGCATAAATGCGCTTACACAGACACAAAACATATCAGAATAAGGCCCAAGGGCTGTTACAGTCTCTCTTTCTCTCTGCCATGGCTACATGTCCTGTGTGGGAGACCTGCTTGTGTGTGCCATGAAGTAGGGGAGGATCAGCACTGACTGTTATGAGCACAGAAATAGTGGTGGCCCTGGAGTTGGGACAAGCTGGCCACTGTTGTGAGCGGAGCGAGTCATGGAGTGGGAGACTTCAGAAGCAGGCTTCTGTGCACAGTAGGGGGAGAACTAGAAGCAGTGTGTGGCTGCAGAGCGGTGGGGCAAGGGGGGAGAAGCTGTCCACTGCTGCCGGGGGATGTGGGGGTTGGAATAAGCTGTCTGCTGTGGGAGGGGAGGATAGTTACTATACTCCAGCTGTGGGCCCCTTCAGTGCTGCGGGCCTTGGTGCAATGCTCCAGCTGTACCGGTGGTAGTTCCGCCCCTGAGAGCATGGCTGCGGGCTGTTGAGCCGCCTCAACACGGCAATAACCCAGGGTATTTTGCCGCCGTGAAAAGGGTATAAATGAGAACACCTACATACACACAGCCACAGTAATATAAGACCCTATACACAGCCCCTTATAGACAGAGAACATCTATAAATAGCAGTGTTCGCGAAAACCACCCAAAAAAGTGGGTCTCGGGGACCCTTCACTTCTAAAAATTGGGGTCCTACCGGACCTTTTCTGGGTCCTAACGGAAAAAATCCTCCTCTCCCCTTCTCCCCAGCATGGCACATGTGGGTTGGGGGGGTAAGTATCAATTGGCCCACTTGCATAAAGGTACATGTATGCTAGAAACTATATCAACCTGAAAACAGGGACAGTGCGCGCCGAAGGCGCGCGTTAAAAATTTAGGACATGTTTTTTTGGGGGAAGTGGTGTGGTCACATAGTAGTACACATTATAGCACACACGTAATGCCCAGTACACATTATAGCACACACCGTAATGCCCAGTACACATTATAGCACACACACCGTAATGCCCAGTACACATTATAGCACACACCGTTGGCCCACTCGCATAAAGATACAAGTATACCAGAAACTATATAAACCAGAAAACAGGGACAGTGCGCGCCGGAGGCGCGCGCAAAAAATTTAGGGCATGTTTTTTTGGGGGAAGTGGTGTGGTCACATAGTAGTACACATTATAGCACACACGTAATGCCCAGTACACATTATAGCACACACCGTAATGCCCAGTACACATTATAGCACACACACCGTAATGCCCAGTACACATTATAGCACACACCGTTGGCCCACTCGCATAAAGATACAAGTATACCAGAAACTATATAAACCAGAAAACAGGGACAGTGCGCGCCGGAGGCGCGCGCAAAAAATTTAGGGCATGTTTTTTTGGGGGAAGTGGTGTGGTCACATAGTAGTACACATTATAGCACACACCGTAATGCCCAGTACACATTATAACACACACCGTAATGCCCAGTACACATTATAGCACACAGTTATGCCCAGTACACATTACAGCACACACAGTTATGCCCAGTACACATTATAGCACACACCGATATGCCCAGTATGTATTATAGCAAATAAGTGCTGCTTACCTACATGCTTGTTGCCAGGGGTTACATGCTGCTTGCAGGGGTTACATTCTGGTTGGCGCAGGGGGGGGGGGGGGTTATTCTGGTTGCCAGGGGGGGTTTATTCTGGTTGCCAGGGGGGGTTATTCTGGTTGCCAGGGGGGGTTATTCTGGTTGCCACGGGGGTGGGGGTTATTCTGGTTGCCACAAGGGTGGGGGCGCATTTGTTGCTCGCTGCCCGGGGGGGGGGGGGCTGGTAAAGCTGATGAAAGAGTAGGTGAGCGGGCTGTCTGCGAGGCGGGAGGACTGGATGTGGCTGGAAGAGCTGAAACGCTGCTTTGAGTTGAGCAGCGTGTCAGCTCTTCCAGCCACATCCAGTCCCCCACTGGGCTGACAGCCCGCTCACCTCCTTATGCCGAGAGTGGCTGTCAGTTGTTACAGCCATCCCGTCCCCCGCTCTCAGCAGCAGAATGAACGGGGGGCGGCAGAAGGATACACAGACACCGTGAACCTGCTCTCACAAATGGCAGGGCGCGCGGCTTTAGTAACTGCAGGGCGCGCACTTGCAATGATTGGCTGCCGGGCGGCCACTGTGTAATGATTGGGTCCCGGCGCTGCCGCTGCTGTGATTGGCTAACGGCGGCTCACAGGCGCAGCTCAGCGCGTCCTCGGGGACCCCTTCAGTTTTAAAAACTGAGTCCCCGGTGGCCTTTTTAGGGTAAAATACGCGCTATAGCGCGTATTTGCGAACCCTGAATAGTCCCTATGGACAGAGAGCACCAGTATAATTACAGTCACAGTATGCACATCACCTCTATTACACAGCCCATAAGATAGTACACTTATACATTACCATACCCGCCAATATCTAAAGTGCCGAAATCTGTACAAATAGGGGGTGGGGGCATTGCCATGGGTAAAGGGTGTGTGGCCAGCACACAGTGATTATGCTGATGGTTACAAAAATCCTGTGTGCAGCAGCCCTGCATCTTTCTGCTCTTCCTCCCCTACATGTGATGCTTCCACCTGCCGGACTGTGCCGCTGTGATAGTGGAAAGGGGCATACCCACGGGGCAATTTAAGCCCCATTTCTAAGCCATCTGACTAGATGGCTTAGAAATGTGCATGGAACGCTCCGTATGTTTATGTACACCCTATAGCGATTGTGATGCATGGTCCAACATGTTGCCATAAACGGCAGGGATAGACAGTGCATGCATTGTCTATCCTGCTTAGAACGCAAGGTTATGACTATTACCATAAGCAATACCCTGCTCAGCACATCACAGGTGCATCACATGTGATGTGTGCCGAGTCATCTGTGCTTCAGCACCTCACTCAGAACAGGGCACCCATCTCCCCATGTGTAATGTACATGGCTTAAATAAGAGATGAAAAGACACATAAGGGGAGATATTCGGGATATGGTCATTAAGTCAACCCTAATTAGGTTGACATTTATTGGGCTGACCACTGAAGGTTGACAGGGCTTAGGTCGACGGGGTGGATGGTCAACACAAGCATTAGGTCAGCATGGGTTTTTCACGTTATTTTGAGCGGACATGTGCTCACAGGTGGTATTTCATACCGTACCATCCACTACTGGGTGGTGGAAGAATATAATATTGTGCTGATTGCAACGAGGCACCGTGCCGATTGCACTGATATACTTAGACGGTGTCAATGATGTCGACATTCGGGTAAAAAAAACATGAAAAACTCATGTCACCTATTTCAAGTGTCGACCTAAGCCCTGTTGACCTTCAGGTCACCCCCAGACATACAGCACAGCACCACTGAACTGTACTAGATACAGCAGAGCAGGTTACCCAGAGACTGATATAATAAATATAACACAGCACTGCACCACTGGACTGATACAGCAGAACAGGTCATCCACCCGGGTCAGAGTCGACAAGACGAGGGTCAACATGCATTGGGTCGACCACTGAAGGTCAAGACAATAATTCACTTCTCTTTCAATACTTTGTAGAATAATATATAGCCTTTCATTGTATTCATTAAGTCACACTAATATTTCTATCAAACCTAAGAATATTAGTCACACAAATTCTTACATATATGAAAAGGACTACAGGGTACAAAGCACTAGGGTTCTATACATGTGATGCTATGCATCATTAGCACCATTTGTAGGCCTTACGTTACCATCTCTACATTATCTATGATTTAAGGTAAGCTAAATGTCATCATTTCAATTGTTATTGATGTCCAGGTAATGAATCATTAAATTCTTAAATGTAGATTAACTTTTTTAATCCTTTTTGTAATGTAATCTAAGGATTTACTTGATATCGGATGTCATATGCCATTAGTAATGCAATTGTTGCAAGGTCCCCACTAGTCAATGGGGAATTTGTGTGAACTATGCAAATATGTAAATGCCCCCCCTGGCAAGAAGCATGTAACCCCCTGGCAAGGAGCATGTGACCCCCTGGCAAGGAGCATGCAAACCCCTGGCAAGGAGCATGCAAACCCACTGGCACTGAACATGTAACCCCCTGGCAATGAGCATGCAACCCCTGGCAATGAGCATGTAGGTAAGTTGCACTTATGTGGCCTAATGTGTAATGGGCATTATGGTGTGCGGCCTAATATGTAATGGGCATTACGGTGTGTGGCATAATGTGTAATGGGCATTACGGTGTGTAGCATAATGTGTAGTAGCTATCAGTTCAGAAGTGATACGGTTTGTGCTGGGGCAGCCATGAAATGGGACTTCTTGCCATCAATATGCCCACCATCCATCCCTGCTCCACACAACTACTAGTGATTGAGGGGGTGGGAGGGCCCCCAGAAATAGCAGTGTATGGGGCCACAAGATTTCTGTTCCCGGCCCTGCTGCCAAGTAGCACAAAACGTATTGCCACATTAAGAGCGCAGAAGAAAGACTGCTGCAGCAATGTATTTATTTATACATCAGTCGAATGCCATCTCAAACAAGTCACCATAACAAGGCAAAAACAGACAGCTGTTTCGGTGCCAAACACCACCTTCATCATGGTTTAGCCATACTAACTGAAGCAGCAAAGTTACAGGTATAAATACATAAATTGAGCTACTCTAACCTGTGTGTGGCAATTTCAAGTGGCCAATCACAATTAATGATATAAGGTTCCGTATGAGTTTAAGTAACGCCAGTGGCCACTTGATGTACCAGATGACTACTTTGTGTTCTAAAAGATGTTGGGGGAAATTTTCGAAGATGTGTATTCTACTTCACATGTGATGTTGCTATGGGCAACCAATCAGATCCTGTCTACTATCTTCTAGAGCAGGGTTCGCCAACCCGTCGCTCGCGAGCGACGGGTAGCTCGCCGGGACTTTTCTAGTAGCTCGGGGCTGTTTAAGTGACCTCCTGCCGCGTAGCGGTACCTTGCTTGACGGCAGGAGGTCAGAAAGTGATTTAATGCAGCTATTGTGGTCCTGACGTGGCGGAAGTGACCTCCTGCCGCGTAGCGTTTCCATCCTCACTTGGCGGCAGGAGGTCTGAAATTGACTTCATGCCGCGTCCTCCTGACATCCCCAGCGCACTTTCTCATCGACGCCACGGCCACAGCCACAGCCTCTGCTCAGCGCCATTGATGTTGCAGCCTCTGCTCAGACTACATTAGGTAAAAAAAAAAATGAAAACTGTGTGCGCACAGTGTGTGGGGCATATGTATAATGGGCATCTGTGTGCGGCATATGTATAATGGAGCATCACAGTGGGGCACATGTATAATGGGCATCTGTGTGTGGCATATGTATAATGGAGCATCACGGTGTGGCATATGTATAATGGAGCATCACAGTGGGGCATATGTATAATGGAGCATCACTGTGTGTGGTATATGTATAATGGAGCATCACGGTGGGGCACATGTATAATGGAGCATCACGGTGGGGCATATGTATAATGGAGCATCACAGTGGGGCATATGTATAATGGAGCATCACAGTGGGGCATTTGTATTATGGAGCATCACAGTGGGGCATATGTATTATGGAGCATCACAGTGGGGCATATGTATAATGGAGCATCACGGTGTGGCATATGTATAATGGTGCATCATGGTGGGGCATATGTATAATGGAGCATCACAGTGGGGCATATGTATAATGGAGCATCACAGTGGGGCATATGTATTATGGAGCATCACAGTGGGGCATATGTATAATTGAGCATCACGGTGGGGCATATGTATAATGGAGCATCACAGTGGGGCATATGTATAATGGAGCATCACAGTGGGGTATATGTATAATGGAGCATCACAGTGGGGCATATGTATTATGGAGCATCACAGTGGGGCATATGTATTATGGAGCATCACAGTGGGGCATATGTATAATGGAGCATCACGGTGTGGCATATGTATAATGGTGCATCACAGTGTGGCATATGTATAATGGAGCATCACGGTGTGACATATGTATAATGGCATCATGGTGTGTGGCATATGTATAATGGAGCATCACAGTGTGCAGCATATGTATAATGGAGCATCACAGTGGGGCATATGTATAATGGGCATCACGGTGTGCGGCATATGTATAATGGGCATCACGGTGTGCGGCATATGTATAATGGGCATCACGGTGTGCGGCATATGTATAATGGAGCATCACGGTGGGGCATATGTATAATGGGCATCATGTGTGTGGCATATGTTTAATTCAACGTCATGCTGCGGGACGTTTGCATAATGGAGCGTCACGTTGTGGGGCATATGTACTGTATAATGGGCATATGTATAATGGGCATCATGTGTGGCATATGTATAATGGAGCATCACGGTGCGGGGCATATGTATAATGAGCATCACAGTATGCGGCATAGGTATAATGGGCATCACAGACTGCACTATTGGGGTCATGTGTATCTGGCACTGTACTATTGGGGACATATGTGTATCACATCTCCATTTTCCATGGCCGCACCACATGTGGCTACAGCTCTTAGAGAGCTGACCATGCCCTCATATTGGAAATTTTGGGGGGGATGTAGCCTCGCAGGAGTTCCACGGTAGTAGGTGATCCCTCTAATTTTGGGCGCGTGCCTTCGGCACGCGCAGATGTCTCCTCTGCCTCGTGTTGGGAGGTATGTTTGTGACATATTGGACATTGCAGTGTGTGGCATAAGGTGTCAGGGGCATTACAGTGTGTGGCATAATGTGTAAAGGGCATTTTTTGGGATATTATGCAGATTTTAATTTTTTTTAAACTTAGTAGCTCTTCGGGCGGTTTATTTTGTCGCGAGTAGCTCCCGCCCCGAAAAAGGTTGGAGTCTAGAGTCTGCTAAATAAATAAGTAGATTGCCCATAGCAACATCACATGTGAAGTAGAATACACATCTTAGTAAACTTCCCCAGTCATACCGGAAAGGGAAAGCAATGTTTGTAGAGACAATGATCTGTTTCAGAATTGTTGTATATGGAGAGAGGGAGCTGTGAAGACATACAGGAGGTAGGAGAAGGTAGGGGACTGGGGTGGGGTAGAGAGTTTGTGAGCTAAAAACGGTCACAGATCAAAGTGAAAGTACATTGCAGAAGCAGTCAATTTGACATGCATTTAACTAGTAATTTAATATTAGGCTACTTGTATTGTACATTTTGTTTTTGCCACAATTAGAACTTGTCGCACTTTGGTATTTTATCTTTTTACACTCTGCAGTATTAATAGAACTATCTTCTATATACAGTAAGATAAACAAAGCATACCACTAATGTTTGTAGACAGCCCAATACAGTTTTATACTGAAACCATGTTTTGCTATTTACTAAAGGACTCAAAAATTGTTTAATGCTGCATAATTTCATTCCATTAGCAATTATTTACAAGTAATCAGATTGATATTTACAATAGGGATATAAAATAGAACAGTTCATATAATCGGTTAAGGCAGTGGTTCCCAACCCTGATCCTCAAGCACCCTCAAAGTGCATATTTTCCAGGTCACCCGGCAGGTGCACTCATCATTCAGACACATTTTAAAAGATTCTCAGGTGGAGCTAATTATGTTACTTGTGATTCTGTGTATAGACCATTCCTCTCCACTGACGCGACCAAAATTCTCATTCACTCTCTTGTCATCTCCCGCCTTGACTACTGCAACATCCTTCTCTCTGGGCTACCTCTCACCCGCCTCGCACCTCTCCAATCCATTCTTAACGCTGCTGCTAGGCTCATCTTCCTCTCCCGCCGCTCTACCTCCGCCTCCCCCCTCTGTTTATCTCTTCACTGGCTCCCCATTCCTTTCCGAGTTCTCTTTAAACTCCTCACTACCACCTACAAGGCTCTCTCCTCCTCCACAGCTCCCTACCTCTCTTCACTGATCTCTATCCACACTCCCTCCCGTCCTCTTCGCTCCATCGCTGACCGCCGACTGACCTCTCACCTAATCACCTCCTCCCACTCCCGTGTCCAAGATTTCTCTCGCGCTGCCCCCCTGCACTGGAACAACCTCCCGCCACCCATCAGGCTATCTGATTCTCTTACCTCCTTCAAGCGCTCCCTCAAAACCCACTTTTTTCGACTAGCCTATCCCTCCTCCTAACCTCTTTTGATCCTCCTATCCTGCCTCCGTTCCCCTCCGTTCCTACTTATCTTATTGTATTTCGTTCGTTCACCCACCTATTTTTAGTATGTTAACTCTTATGAGCAGGGCCCTCCTTCCTCACGTACTCACCCTACCTCATTACCTCACCTGTGCTCCTGTCCTGTTCTTCCCTTCCTCTACTTCATCTTCAGTCTCCTTGACAATTTTGACACCTACTTCTGAACTGATGCTGATTTTAGTTCTACCAGCTATACCCCTATTTATACTGTATCTTTCAACACACCCTGTAAGTTACCTTGTAATTTGTTTTTTTTTGTTTGCTATGTACGGCGCTGCGGACACTTTGCGGCACCTTATAAATAAACATACTACTACTACTACTACTACTACTACTACTACTAGGTTCCCATACACATACCAATTACCCTGGACTTTTTGTGCTAAAATAGCATCGCATCCCATGCACAACTATGCTATTTTAGCACAAAAAGTACCGGGTAATTGGTACGTGTTATGGGCACCTTTAGACCTGTAAAATGCGCATTGTTGGGAAAATCTGTGTTAAGGCATCAAAGAGTATGTGTATGTATTGATAAATAGAAATGCAATTTTTTTGTTGCAATCTACCTACCTAAATTTGTCCTGTCTGGTTATGCATTACATCTATACAAAGGCACAAATGTTAATTGGTGGTACTTCTTACAGGAACTACTAGTTCATGGACCAAAGGTTTGGTAACCAATCGCTACATACAGTATTTCTTGCAACAAGGAATAATACTGTACAGTGTCACTCGCATTGCTAAATAAGCTGAAGGGCTTTGGCCTGGTAATATCATAATATTGGTAATGTCTATAGCCTATCTAAATGTATAATAGTTCAGCCTTATTTCAGATGTTTAGAGATCTAGGGGAGAACATCAATTACCAATATGGTGAATGATACATCTTCTTTAGATAGCTATAGGATAATTATGAGGAACCTTCATAATCACCTTCAACTTTAGATCTTGAATCAGTTCTAATAGTTCAGGAGATTCTTTCTTCAACAACTTTCTCTTCTCCTTGTCAGACATTTTCTCAAAGTCTTTCACAATTTTATTCTCAGACTGCTTCTCCTCACTTGATTTTTCTCCAAACTCCTAGATACAAATGGTGCATGTAAATAAAATGTATTTGCCGACAACCAATGCAATAAACAAAACCATTAAAAGTTGGATTCAAGAAGATAAGCAGCATCTTAACTAAAGTCAACAGGATTGTGACATTTGGAAGCTTTTACTTCCATTATTGCTTTAAGAGAAATGAACTTGAAATTTGGAAAACTAAATTAACAATATAATGGTAACTACATGGTAAAAGTCATAACTGCCTGGTCAGAGAGCGTAAAATTCAAGAGTAAAGGACCATCTAAACACCTGAAGGAAACAACTGACGGAATATCACTTAATTCAGAAACACAGAATCTGATGGCAGATACGAACAACCGGGCACATCTGCTCTTCCCTAAACATATGTACATGCATCTACTTAAACACAAGGTTTAGCTTTTGTTTTCTGCAAGAGCCAATTAATACATTTTCGGCTTGTGTGAGGAGAGTGGAGTACCCAGAGGAAAATCATCTAAGTACAGGGAGAATATACAAACACCACAATAGTTACAGCTGTGGTGGGAATTGAACCCATGAGCGCAGTGCTGAGGCACAATTTGAGGGATACAAGAACCAGATAACCATTCAACTCAAATCTTGAAAAACAAAAAAACCATGGTACCATAACCGGTATAACTCTGAGGTCACAAATCCTTTGCAGAGGCTGAATGGGCATTGAAACGGTGATGTGGACTTAAAGATCCAATGATTGAATATTGGTTGCAGACAACCATTGGTTTTTCTATAAATGGTCGAGATCCAATGGTTCTCTACCATTGATGGCAGTGAGGCAGCAATGTTTATTTTTATACCTAGGCCCAGGGCAAAGGAGCCTAGCCCCCTTTGAAGGTTTCATTCCATTGAGGTTTATCATGATGGCCATTCATAACATGTAGGCTTATCAACTTACTTGGAGAAAATCTAGGCCATAATCTTCCTCATTGAGAGCCTTAGCCAAGCGCTTCTGGACATTCTGTGCTTCCTCCTCCTCTTCTGCAGCCTCAGTTTCCATCTCTTCCTTGTTTTTTTTTACTTCTTTAATAAAAATTTAAATGATAGCTTATTTATAATAAGACTTATTCAAAAAGAAAGGTATGGAATCAAGCTATGATAACATTTTCAAATGTCACGATTTATTGTGTAAATTATGTATGTGGTACAACAGCAATCAAACGTCAACTTCATGATTATTTTTTTCGGTACTTATGTAATATCTGGACTCCCGTTTTTCTTATGAGACCGCGTCCCCTCGCGGGGCTCGCTGCGCTCACCACGCTTCGGGCACGGTGGCTCGCTGCGCTCGCCACACTATATAAAATCAACTCCATGCGTAGTTGGATAGTAGGGGTATGAAAAAATGGGGTGCATTTAACATGGGAGTCCAGATAATACATAAGTACCTTTTTTTCTACTATAAAGGAGTACCATGATGATTTTTTATGTGGTAGCAAAGTATACCTTTGTCAAATACCTAAAAAATAAAAATAAAATTGTGATGTCGATGTGATGTCGATGTGTAAACAAAGTATTTTGGTTTGGATTTTTGAATTCAGGTGGAAAAGTTAACTTAGGGGTCCACATTTTGTGGCGATTCCTTAATAAACAAAAGTGATACCTAGAAAAAAAAATACGAAGGAAGAAGCCACGATTAGTAAATTTAATAAATTGATAAAATGTAATATTTAATAAAACTCAAGCTATGTACACAAACTTTGATTGGCTTTAGATTCGATTTTCTATTAGATCTGGCATTAGATCTTCCCTTTCAATTTGGAATTAGATCTGTACTTTTGCATTAGAAATTGATTTTGATATCGAATTCGATTTACATTCATGGTACATTGTACACCTTCGATTTACTGGATCAAATTTGATATTTCCTTAGCTCATAGTAAAATTTTCTGTTCGATTTTGAGAAAACGGGTGCCCGCATCGAAACGAATGCAGATCGAAAGTGTCCCAAAAACCATTCAATGTGGATTTGATTGTGCTTCTATAAGCAAAATCCAATTGAAAATAGGCAAAAATCAATGCATGTGTACACAGCTTAATTGTCAGACAGGATAGATATTTTTTTTTTTAACATCCTTTCTTATTTGAAAATTTTTCTAAAAAAAAATCTAAAATAGGTGGGGGACATTTACATGTTTTTGGGGGTGATCTGATGATCTTATTTACTGCTTAGTGCACTATATTACATATGAATTATGGTTAGAACACTTTTCGGTACTTGTTTCCTAGCACGGCGCCGACGATTTTCAGTCGTATGGCATCTTATGCATTTTATCGCATGCCATATAGCCGCATGCGATGCGATTTAAGCATCCTATACGATTTTTAATTGTATAAGCACCCTAATGGGTGCTTATGTCCAACAATGTTAAATGCACCACCACTATCAACGCCAACCCGCAGCGTGGCGAGCACAGCACGTGTACCTTTTCATACCCCCACTATCCACGTCGGCGTGGAGTTGATTTTAGATAGTGTGGCGAGCGTCTAAACCCGAAGCGTGGCGAGCGCCGCGATCCCCGCGTATTACTTTACATGTATTCTGCGTCCGCTTGCCATGCTTCGGGCTCGGTGGCTCGCTGCACTATCAACTCCACGCCGACGTGGATGGTGGGGGTATGAAAAGGTCGGAGGACGCATACCGCTGCGCTCGCCACACTTCGGGTTGGCGTTGATAGTGGGGATGGCGTGGGGGTGCTTTTAACATTGTAAGCACCCCTTACGGTGCTTATACAATTAATAAACTTATAGGGGGCCCATTTAACCTTGAAAACACCCATTAGGGTGCTTATACAATTTTAAATCGTATACCATTGTATATGGCATACAATGCAATGGTGAACTATTTAAAATTGTATAACATCGGCTGCCATCGCATCGCATACCATTGTATGGCTTATGGTATACAATGCTATGGGCGCCGTGCTAGGAAACAAGTACCCACTTTTCTACTAGAATTTTGTCTAACCCTTTTTTAAATGTTGCCATTAAGTCTGCCATAACAACTTTTTATAACTTAACTGCCCTTACTGTGAAGAAACATTGACAATTTAGGTACTACCCTCATAACCCTCAGAGGCACTCATATTATATAGCTTCACTTCTGGACTTGCAACTTGGTGGAACAGCTATGCTATTACTGGTGCCGGTCCTTGTTTTTCCCTCCGATTTCCCTATAGATTGTAAGCTTGCAGCAGGGGCCTCCAACCTATATGTCTGGTTTGTTTTACCCAGTTTATTCTTTCAGTGTTGTCATCAGTTGTAAAGCACAACAGGATGTGCTGCGCTATATTAAAAACTGTAACTAAATAAAAAATAAATAAATAATGTATTTGAATTCATTAGGCAATCCAATGAAAAATAGGGGAAATACTTATCAATTTCTGGGAGAGCTGCATGCCAGAAGGCTATCTCCCAATCTGGCCCGACAGCTGTTTCGGAGTACTACCTCCTTCATAAAGGAGCCTAGATAGTTCTGGCCTTGGCTCTCTTGGGTGTATGCTATATAGTACTGGAAATTTATTTATCTTAATTTTGCATAGACACTTACAGACTTCTTCCTCTCTAGTAAACACGGATGAAAAAGCGTTCAGTACCTCTGCCTTTTCCCTAATCAATTCACCTCCTCACTCCTTATGAGACAGAACTTTTAACCATTGAGAATATATATGAATATATATATATATATATATATATATATATATATATTTTTTTTTTTTTATTGTGTAATTTTTTTATTGAGCAAAAAGTATTTCAGCACAATTGTACATTGAGAAAGCATTACATTTAGAAACTGTAAGTCACGACAGTATATGTTGACAATAATAAACAAGTTCCATTCAGCAAAGTCCAAGTTTGGGTCTCAGTTATTCAGTGGTAACAAGTGCATGAGTAGATGATGTTGCTGTACAAATTATGCTATTTCTATAGACACATTTTATATTTTTCATTAAACACACCCCAGAGCATAACAAAAGAACCCCCCCCCAATGAATAAATGAATACGATAAAATAAAGGGTACCCACAAGCTCTTAGTTTTGAGATGTGCGTAGGGGAGAGAAGTGACATATACATGCTATGAGGGAGAGCACATGTAACAATAGTGAATAGGTGTGATCTGTATCAACAAAGAAGTGATCACTTCTTTGTTGATACAGATCACACCTATTTATCTTTGATACTCACTTATTCTAACTATGTACCTTCTTCTCTGATCATTATCAGACATCAGATCACCCCCTGCCTCTACACATCAGTGTATTCACACTGAAGCAATATTTTTCCAATCTGGTATCCAATTTAATATACACATGAGGAGATTTCTCTCCCAATCCATCAATATATTTTAATATTGGCATCATATATGCAGACCATATAAATCAATTGCGGCCGCAACAGCAATAAAAGTAACTGACTTTAGGGTCATCCATCAGTGTCGTCGGACACACAATGATATCATTGACCAGCCTCATGTAATGCTATCGATTTAATCTATATTTAACATGGGACTCAACCCTGCCGTGTATGCCCGTGTATTGGGAGATCTGCATATACTTACTCGCATGTGACAACGCACTAATTGCCCAGTGTGAACTACGCTCTCTATTAAGGTCTTTTTCTTTATTTATTTATCATTCCTTTTATTATCGTTCAACCAATCCTGCCAACAATGTGTACGCACGTATTCTCTGAGGATACTGACCAAAAGGGTGTTTCTCTATTAACCAATGGAAGTGCTAATACCACGCCCTTACGAATTAGCATATGCATGAGCCAGTGGGTATTTAAATGGTTACCTGGCACCACTCAGGTTGGTCCTGACAAAGCTAATAGCGAAGAGTACGCCGACCGTACCTTCGTGGCTACCCCCCACTCCCCTTACTCATTGAATGTATTTTGATCTGTCTAGCGTAATATTTACATTATAGGTACTCGTGGTCCGTGTGTCAGACTAGTTCCGTGAACACCAGGTCCAGTGTGGGAGACGCAGTGTGTGACACGTAGCACTGCGACCTCCGGGACTCTAGGGCACGAACCACCCGCACGGCTCAATTCGTACTGAGCACTGCGCTCCTGTGCCATTAACGTGTCTACCCCTAGCCGGTTACCACCCGTGCTCCAAGGGGCATTCACTGTTAAGCAGACGGAAGCTCCTCCACATTTTCACTGTACTCCGGGCTGTCTAGCCTCACGAATTGAAATAGACACGCAGCAGCACGTAGTGAGAGATCAGTATATGTGCTTTGGAGCACTTCAGTCACTTTACTGACACTACTAAGTTTGATTATATCTGTTTTGACACCGTAAGATCACGTTTGTACCCAATAAACTCTACCAATGACAGCGTATCAAAAACACTAATTAAAGTGATTACACTACAATTCGGGAATGGGGGGGTTCCACGTTGTAAGGATAGAGATATCCTTTTTTATTACATGTTATGTGTTTAATGTCTTTGTGTCTGTCATATTTTCGCTACATTTTATCTTTCAATTAAATAAAAGTTACATTTTATTACGTATCCTTCAGGTGCATCACACAGAGACACCCTTTCTCTTTCCCCACAAACTTCTGTAGTGTAGGCTCTCCTGGCTCGTCCACAAACCCTGGAACTGGTGATCCAGAGTTACCGCTCCCCAGCCCCGAAGGGAAGGCTGGCGTCTGTGGTGAGGAGAGTCCACTCCCATATCCCGAATCTCCTGCCTCTTAGTAGGTTTTCGGAGTTGAGCCACCACAGCAGAGACTGACGGGCTCGAGGGGATAGGGTCACCTGCTGCTGAAGGTGTAGGCGAGATCCTGACCACTGACGGAGGAGAGACAAACGCAAGTGGAAGCGACCGTACTGTTCCGCCTCGAAAGAGGACACCCCTCTTTCCTAAGAGTCTGGTACAGAGGTGTACCGATACCTGCTGACACCGTAGAACCAACCGGACCAGGACCTGCAAAGACTGAACCTTGTCGGCCGGCAGAAAAACCTTCATCTGCTGGGTATCCAGAATCATCCCCAAGAAAAGAAGGCGTGGAGACGATGGAGCTGAGACTTTGTGAAGTTCAGAATCCACCCATGAGTGATAAGTCTCCTGGGTGAGCCGTATGTTTGACAATAGAGCCTCCCCCTTGAACGATTCTTCAGCAGAAGATCGTCCAAGTAAGAGATGATAGTCACCCCTTGAGACCTGAGGACTTCCATCATCACCTTGGTGAAAACCCTGGGGGCCGATGAGAGACCAAACGGCAGGGCCTGAAATTGCCAGTGTTGGTCCTGTACTGAGAAGCGGAGGAAGGCCTGGTGAGGAGGCCAGATTGGGATGTGCAGATACGCGTCCCTGATATCCAGAGATACCAGGAACTCCCCCTGTTCCAGTGCCTGTATCACCGACTGCAGGGACTTCATCTTGAATTTGACCGCTTGTAAATACGGATTCAAATCCTTTAGATTTAGTATAGGTCGTACCGAGCCGTCCGGTTTCGGTACAAGGAACAGACTGGAGCAGTATCCATGAGTACGCTGATCCTCGGGTACTGGTATCAAAACTCCCGTTGTCCGCAGCTTGGTGACCGCTGACAACAGAAGCTGCGCCTAGTCCCGCGAGACCGGTCCTGAAGAACCTGTTTGGGGGAGACAACCGGAAAAGGATCTGGTAACCCTGGGTTACCAGATCCCTTACCCATGAGTCCTGACAAGACTGCAGTCAGATGGGACAGTAGGACTGCAGTCGGGCCCTGAGACCCTGGGATCCCCCAGATGAGATCGGAGACCATCATGCAGATGGCTTTGTTGACTTGGGTTCCTGGATGGTGGCAGAGGCACCTCTGCCGTGTCCTCTAGAACCACTTGACAGAGCCCCACCTCTGGAACGGCCTCTGAATCTGCCTTAAGGGCGAAAAGAAGGCCTTGGTGGGGTCCTTCGAGTTGTCGGAGGAGCCGCTGAGGGAAGGAAGTGAGATTTACCTCCCGTTGCTTGGGATATCCACTTTTTGAGCTCAGGCCCGAAAAGAACCTCCCCATTAAATGCCAGGGCTTCCACCGCTCGCTTGGACTCTGCATCAGCCTGCCATTGGCGCAACCAAAGGGCCCTGCGAGCTGAGATGGATAAGGCCGAAATTCTGGCTGCAACCATGCAGACATCAGAAGAGGCTTCCATTAAATACATGGATGCCTCTTGGATCTGTTCAGCAAGCTGAACAATGGAGGCAGGGTCAGAACCCTCACGAACCTCTGTTAGGATCTGAGATGCCCATACCCCCATGGCCTTATTTACCCAGCATCCGACCTGAACCGGACGCTGAATAACCCCAGCTGCAGAAAAGAGGTTCTTAAGGGTTACCTCTAACTTACGGTCTGAGGTGTCCTTAAGAGTGGTAGCTCCTGGTACCGGGAGAACTGTCTTCTTTGACAGTCGTGAGACCGACGAGTCCACCACTGGTGGAATCTCTACCCTCGTCCTACCATCCAGTGGAAGAGGGTAAGTTGACAGAAACCTCTGAGGCACTTGGAATTTTTTGTCATGACCCCAAGCCTGCAAAACATGGTCATCTAATTCCTCAGCTGGAGGAAAAGTGGGTGTCTGTTTTGTTTCTTCCCAAAAAGAGAAGGACGGACCGGAATGTCTGTTTCATCCATCACCTTACAGGCAATCTTAACCATTGGTGTTCGGTCTTCCACCCCTGAGTAGCTGGAGCCGGCTCCTGCGTATAAAACGCTTGAGCATCAGTATAAACCTCATCATCATTAGCTGGGGGGACAAATACGCCCTCCTCCAGATCGGGCATATCATCATACTCCCTTGAATCCCCAGAGAGTGGTAATAACCTCTTTCTGTGCAAAAAAGGAGGATTTTGCCTAGAAGATGAAGCTCCAGCGCCCTCTGCTGGCTTCTGGCACTTTATCTCTTTGAGCTGCTGAGAGCTCAGTGGACAACAGACATGACATCAGCAAGCTGTGATGCACAAACGGAGGTCTGCACAGGAGACTGTGCTACGGGGGGGGGGGGGGGGGGTTAGAAGTGCATTTATCACATATTGAGCCTCCCTCTTTAGAAGGTGTAAATCTTGCATTACACTTCTTGCAAGTAACCCTCTTGAAGTTACCCCCTGCCATGGTAAAAGCACCCAGTAATCACCACACACTACCACACTGACACAGAGAGTAGGTATATGATAGGCAGTAATATGTATGGAGAGAGTGAAAGAGCCGTCACAGAGCCTAAACAGCGCTATGGTATATAATACAGGAGACCTATAGCCCTATTTGAGACACAGCCCAAACGGTCTCCACCTAGCTCTAAACCCCACTGTAACTCACAGACCGGTAGAGCTTTCAGCAGGACGGTCACCAGGGGACAAGGAATCGCTCAGCTGTAGTCTTAGGCAGAGATCTACAGCGAAATAATGGAGCCTCCAGCAGCGTGTTCAGCGGCGCCAATTCGCCCAAAATGGCTGCCGTGACTTTGCAGGGAACACTGGGGTATGCCAGGGCCTGCTGGGAAGCACCGCTCGGTGACTCCGCCCCTCGCTCGGCAGCTCCATCACCCATAATGGCACCAGGTTTGAAAAACCCTCTGCTGCACCGCCGTTTGTGTCCCTGACCTTCCTCTAGCAGAAAAGCAGGCTAATACTCACAATTGCTGCGGCACTGCTGTCCGCGGTGGGGCTGGGGGAGGATCGGGTGCGCGCCTCGTATGAGCGGCGCCTGTTGCATCTCCAGAGACGGTGGTCTCGGTCAGCCAGGGAGCTGGGCGCAAACCATATAAGCAGCAGCCGGCTCCCTCCGGCAGGCTCCCGCGTTGCAGGCAGATAGTAGGGTACTTGTTTCCTAGCATGGTGCCCGTCTCATTGATTGTATGCCTTAAGTTTAAGGTACTTAAGGCATACAATCAACGCGATGGACCCAATTTTCTGTCAATCACCAGGGTACTTGTTTCCTAGCATGGTGCCCATCTCATTGATTGTATGCCTTAAGTTTAAGGTACTTAAGGCATACAATCAACGCGATGGACCCAATTTTCTGTCAATCACCAGTTCATTTGCCGGTGAAACAGAAAATCGCGTCCATCGCGATCCATTATAATGGGCCGCGATGCGACCGACGCGATCAAAGTGATTTTCCCATAGAGAATAATGTTAAATTATTTTTCAAGTCAAAATCGGGTTGATCGCGGCTCATTATAATGGGCCGCGATGCGATCAACTCGATTTTACATAGGGGACAATGGGAAATGGGCCAATATGGCCCATTTCTCATTGGGTATGGTTCTAAACCAGGCATGTCCAACGTTGGCCCTCCAGATGTTGTGAAACTACACATCCCAGCATGCTTTGCCACAGTTTTGCAATTAGAGAATGGTAAAACTATTGCAAAGCATGCTGGGATGTGTAGTTTCAAAACATCTGGAGGGCCAACGTTGGACATGCCTGTTCTAAACTATGTTTAACCCCTTCCTGACACAGCCAGTTTTTGCCTTCCTGACAGAGCCCTTTTTTTCAAATCTGACATGTATCACTTTATGTGGGGATAACTTTTTTTTGCTTTTACTTATCCCAGTGATTTTGAGATTGTTTTCTCGTGACACATTGTACTTCAAATTAGTGGTAAATTTGGGTCGATACAGTCTGTGTTTTTTTGTGAAAATACCAAAATGTCGTAAAAAAATGGAAAATTTAGCAATTTGCAAAATGTTAAATTTTCTGCTTGTGAGACAAATAATCATACCACTCAAAATAGTTAATAACTAACATAGACCATATGTCTACTTTATGTTTCCATCATTATTTCAACTTCCTTTTATTTTTTTTGGACACTAGGAGGCTTACAATATGAATAACAAATTCTCAAATTTTCAAGAAAATTTCAAACACTGATTTTTTTAGGGACCAGTTCAGTTCTGATGTGACTTTGAGGGACTTGTATGTGAGACACCCCCATAAATGATGCCATTTCAAAAACTGCACCCCTCACAGTATTCAAAACAGCATTTTGGAAGTTTTTTTAACCCTTTAGGTGTTTCACAGGAATTAAAACAAAGTGTAGGTGAAATTTCAAAATTTCATTTTTTTTGCAGATTTGCAATTTTAATACATTTTTCTAAGGAACACAGTAGATTTTACTAGAGAAATGTGACTAAAAATTGATTCCCCCAATTCTTTTGTTTTCATAAATATCCTATATGTGGCCCTAGTGTGCACGTTGACCAAACCACAGGCTTCATAATAGAAGGAGCACCTACTTGATTTTGGAGCCTCCTTTTTATGAGATTATTTTTTAGGCACCATGTAGGTTTCTAGGCACCATAAGATGCTAAAATTTAGGAACCCCCCCACAAGTGACCCCATTTTGCAAACTACACCCCTCAGGGAATTCATCTAGGGGTATAGTGTACATTTCAAACCCCCAGGGGTTTCACCAATTTTGATACAACTGGGCAGTGAAAATGAAAAATTACATTTTTTTACACAAAAATGCAGTTCTGGCTCAAAATTTTTCATTTTCAGAAGGTATGAAGGAGAAAAAGCACCCCAAAATCTGTGCCCCAATTTCTCCCGAGTATGGCAATGCCTCATATGTGACCAAAAAATACCAGTTGGGTGCATGGCAGGACTCAGAAGGGAAGGAGTGATTTTTGGATTTTGCAGCTCAGATTCTGGTGGAATGAATGGTGGGTGCTATGTGGCATTAGCAAGACCCCCGAAGCACGGTGAAATGATGAACCTAATAATCCATAGATGTGTGGTATATTTTAAAACACTCCTTTATACATAGGCCGGGTTTGTCGGGGCAAGTTTCACAGTGGAAAATCGTTTCCTTTCTTATTCCCTTTTTATAGCAAACTTTGCACCTTTTTTGTGTCCTGCCCTTTCTTGCAGTGGAGGGGATTTCGTTAGGAAAATTCTGCCCTGGTACAATACGGGGGCCAGTACTAGAAGTACTGGGGCCCTCTGCCTGCTGGTTCCCAAATATTAGGCCCTTTATGACTTCCTCTTGAAAGTGCATAAATGTCCCCCCCTGGCTGGTAGAACGGAATAGCACGTAAGCGTTATACAGTGCCATCTGGATGATATACACGGCCAGCTTCTTGTACCAGATTTTTGTTTTCCGCAGGGCACTGTACGGCTTCAGTACCTGATCTGAAAGATCCACTCCGCCCATGTACCTATTGTAATCTAGGATACAATTAGGTTTTGAGGTGTGGGTACTGGTACCTCGTACAGGGATGGAGGTGGTACTGTCTCCATGAATTGTTGTCAGTATAAGGACATCCCTCTTGTCCTTATATTTGACCAACAACATATTTTCGGTGCATATTCCCCTGCTTTCACCCCTTCTCATTACTTGGGCAATGTGCGTATTTGGGAGGCCTCTTTGGTTCTTACGCACAGTACCGCAAGCTGCTGTACCTCTTGAACCAAGGGCCTTACAGGGGGATGCTAGTGTAAAAGTTATCCACATAGAGGTGATAACCTTTATCCAGGACGGGGTGCACTAAATCCCAGACAATTTTTCCACTAACACCTACGAGGGAGGGGGGGCATTCTGGCGGTTCAATTCTTGAATCCTTCCCTTCATATACCCTAAACCTGTGGGTGTACCCTGAGGTGCTTTCACACAGCTTATACATTTTTATGCCACACCTTGCCCTCTTACTGGGAAGGTACTGGCGGAATTTAACCCTTCCTTTAAAATGTATAAGGGACTCGTCAATACAAATAATTTTTTCAGGGATGTACATCTCTGCAAATTTGGCACTGAAATGATCAATGACCGGCCTGACTTTGAATAGCCGGTCAAAGGTGGGATCATCTCTGGGTGGGCACAGTGTATTATCGGTGTAATGTAAAAATTTAAGGATTATCTCAAAACGAGCCCGAGTCATGGCCATACGGTAAAATGGGGTGCTGTACAGAACATCTGTACTCCAATATTGCCTAATTTCTGGCTTTTTTACTATACCCATATGTAACACCAGACCCCAAAACGTCATCATCTCTACTGCATCTACAGGGGTCCACCTAGCAAATGATGACGTGGGGTTTTGAGCAATAAACTGCTGGGCATATAAATTACTTTGGTCCACCATTAAATTTATAAAATCATCAGAGAAAAATAATTTGAAAAAGTCAATTTCTCTGAGACCTGCTGAATCAAATTGGATTCCTGGGATGGCCAAAAACTCAGGAACCTGGGGCTCAAAATTGTCTGGTGGTGGGGTCCATACGGGATCAATCATTTGGGGGGGGATCTCAGCTGCTCTACAGGGGCGTCTTCGAGGGGGTCCCTCATCAGCAGAGGAGGAAGAGGAGCTTAAGGCGAATCCTTCAAATTCCCCGCTTGCATCACTGGCTGTGTCAGAGTCAGAGGCAAGCATGGCATATGCCTCCTCCGCTGAATACATTCTTCTGGATGACTGGGATGACATTTGGGATGACATTTTTATTTTTGTGTTTCTGTATGTGTAATGTTTCAACACGTGTATAGTGTAGGGGGGGTACAAACTTTATTTCAACACGGGGGGTATGTAGTGTGTAGTGTGTATGTAGTGCAGAAAAAAAAAATACTTTATACAGGAATTTGATCCCAATAAAAAAAAAAAAAAATTGAAGGGGTAAAAAAAAAAAAAAAAAAAAAAAAAAAAAGGTCCTGGGCCAAAAATTGAGCACAGATGTTGGTCAGTAACGTCCGTCACTGAACAGCGCTCAAAGGCAACAGGACACCCACAAAAACAACGTGGGTGTAAAAACAAAAAAAAACAATTTTAAAAAAACTGCAGAAAAAAAATGATATCAACCTGTGCCAAAAATGCTGTTCAGTGATTGTACGTCACTGATCAGCGGCCACAGGACACCCACAAAAGCAACGTGGGTGTAAAAACAATTTAAAAAAAATTTCCACAGCACTCTCCAAAAAAAAAACAATTTAAAAAAACTGCAGAAAAAAAAATGATATCAACCCTGTGCCAAAAATGCTGTTCAGTGATTGTACGTCACTGATCAGCGCTCAGCGGCCACAGGACACCCACACAAGCAACGTGGGTGTAAAAACAAAACCCCACTGCACTCTCCAAAAAAAAAAAAAACTGCAGATCAGTGATGCAACACTGATTAGCAGTGAGGGGCAGCAGACACACAACCTGACAGGGTACATATATAAAAAAAAAAAAACCTGGACCCCCAAAAAGTTGCTGATTAATTTAAACCACAAAATATAGCACTCTCTATCACTATCTGTCCCTATCTCTCACGATCTGTGACTCTATGACACTGCAGCAGCAGCACACACAGAAGTCACAAGATCCAGGAAGTATCCAGCTGCTGGCAGCATGCTACCAGCGGTGATCAGGCAAGGATCAGGTAAGCATCACGACAGATTGGCACGGTGACCGCTCTGCACGCAATTCCAGACCGGAATGGCATCTGCAGTGCAGTCACCGTTAGTTTAAATCACGCGCCTTGGCTGTGATTGGTCCGTGGGTCCCACGGACCAATCACAGCCTTGGGGGCAGGTGGGGTGAGGTGTCGTCGTCACCGATGACCCCCTCATGCCCCCTGACGCCCGGCGGTGATTGACACCTGTGTTACCGAGCGTCTGATTCGCCGGTAACACAGGAAAACGCTGTGAATGGCTGTTCACACTGAACAGCCAATCACAGCGATCGCCGACGGGGGGGGCGGCATCGCAGCCCCCCCTGGGCATGCAGGGACATGTCTGCTGTCAGGGACAGCAGACATCGTCCCTCTGTCCCCGCGTCTATAGACACGGGGACAGTTTAAAGTCATGACGTATATATACGTCATGTGTCGGGAAGTACATCCCGGCCATGACGTATATATACGTCAAATGTCGGGAAGGGGTTAATGCCCCCCCATTGTTAACGCCACCCCACTATTGACGTGAACCCGAAGCGCGGCGAACGCAGCAAGCCCGTGAGGGGCGGCGGTACGCGTCCTCCGACCTTTTTATACCCCACTATCCACGTGGAGTTGATGTTATAAAGTGTGGTGAGCGCAGCGAGCCACCGAGCCCGAAGCGTGGCGAGCCCCTAGAGGGGATGCGTGTACCCGTGAAGTTATGCGCGTCCCCTCGCCTCGCCACACTTTATAAAATCAACTCCACGCCGACGTGGCTAGTGGGGGTATGAAAAGGTCGGAGGACGCGTATCGCTGCGCTCACCACGCTTCGGGTTGGCGTCTATAGTGGGGTGGCGTTAACATTGGCGGGGCATTTAAAACATGAGGGGGGGGGGTGTTTCTGTTAAAATGGGGGGGTCTTGGGGCTTTTTACATTGAAATCCATGTAAAATCGGGTCTCAGGGACCATTTTACATTGATTCCAATGTAAAAATCGGGTCGATCGCATCGCATGCCATTTGGTTGGCATGCGATGGAAGCGATTTTCCCGACCCGATCAATACAATCAAAATCGCGGGCGCCGTGCTAGGAAACAAGTACCGATAGTAGCAGCAACTATCTGCCTGTCCTCAAATGGCAAAATTTGCTGCTTTATGCCCTAATTACAAAAAGCCCAGGAGAGGAGCCAAATGTGACCTGCTCCCTTTTGGGCACGATCTAAGCCTGGGAGGGGAAGTAGAAGGGGAGGAGTTGGTCACACTAATTTATTTTTAAAGTGCCCATGCTCCTTGTGGTCACCTTCTATTCTCCAGTTTAACTCCAGTGACACCTAGTGGATGAAGGAGAAAGGTTGGGCTGCCCTAGTTGACCACTTATATTGTTGTTTTTGGAAGCTAACTTCCAATGAACCATGTTGTGATCACTGTTTCCCAGGTGCTCCCTTACTTTAGTTTTCTATACTAATTCTATATTATTGGTTATTATTACTGAGTCCAATATAATCGCTGCTTCTAATTAGTTCCTCATCTACTTGAAACATGTTTTTTCTTTTAGTGTTCTCACTTACCCAATGCAGGAGAGGTGACAAAATATGCATGTGTGTTTATGCCCCCATTAACGCCCATTCTGGTATAGCAGAAAAATTATTGTGATACTACCACATTTGGACTTGTGTGCAATTGAGAATTTTGATTCAAGTGATGGGTGAGCAAAAGTGCTGCTTTACATGTACAGTATGATGTCAATGCTGATACCTGATGTATTTACAGGAAAAAACACACAAGTGTCAAACAGGAACAGGAAAAACACAACATACTTTTCTTGCTGTAATCTTTGTAGTCTGTGTCATAATACAGTCTTTTTTTCTGACCCCAAGCCAATTCGTCTGGGAGATCTAAAACCATAGATAAAATCATTATTTCAAAGCACAATAAAATAGTATTTATCCAGTTGCATCACAAATTAACTTTTAGAGACATTGCATTATTGAGGTCTACATGCAACATTTAATTTTATTTAAGAACTGAAAGCCGTCGATCATTGTAACAATACACGTGTACAGGAAAATGAGTTTTTTGTATAAAATGAATTATGTCATGGTTAACTCAATGTTAAGCAAATGGTACAAAAAAGCGCAGTTTAAAATATGAAATGTTTAAAATTTAAGCAGAACAAACAAGGAAACAAATATCTAGTTTGGTAAAAAACATAATTTGTCCAAGCCAGATTTGTATAGCTGTGGAAACTCACTGAATTTGCAGAACATACTAGTTATTTTCATAGGTACTTATGTAGTATCTGGGCTGCCGATTTTGAAATCGGGTCCATCGCATACGACCATATCGCATGCGATGCGATGGACCCGATTTTTCCATAGGATTCAATGTTAAAATGGACTGAGTCCATTTTAACATGGAATTCAATGGGAAAAGGGGTCCTTTTCATACCCCTACTATCCAAATGGGCATGGAGTTGGATATAAACCTGCGGCGAGCGTAGCGAGCCACCGAGCCCGAAGCGTGGCGAGCAGACACAGAATACCGTCCGCTCGCCACGCTTCGGGCTCGGTGGCTCGCTACGCTCGCCACAGGTTTATATCCAACTCCATGCCCACTTGGATAGTAGGGGTATGAAAAGGACCCCTTTTTCCCCATTGAATTCCATGTTAAAATGGACTCAGTCCATTTTAACATTGAATCCTATGGAAAAATCGGGTCATCGCATCGCATGCGATTTGGTTGCATGCGATGCGATATCGCATCGCATCTGATTGTATGCCTTAAGTTAAGGCATACAATCAAAGAATCGGCAGCCCAGATAATACAGAAGTACCTTTTCATATTCTACAACGGGCATTGCAAAAAATCCCCAAATTAGAAATACCCTCACCCCCTTCAGAAAATTGGCAAAGAAAACAGACCATAATTTCGAAGATCATCTAAGTCACTTTCCATTGAACTACGGTCGTCCTCCTCCTCATCTTCTTCCTGAATATCAAGTGGCATAATCTCTTCCTATAGAAATAAGTTATAAAACATAAGAACCCAAAGAATTTGTCCTTCCAGGTGGCATTTTCTACAATGTAACAAAACTTCAAATTCCTTATATATCGTTTTGAAAAGATATTCTGCCTCTCGTGGATGATAAGGAATGGTATCATTGTATTTTTGGCATCTTATTCTCCACAGCAATTAATGTACATTTTATCCATATTGTCCCCTGTGTGTGTGTGTGCTGTTATCCTTATATAGTCTTGCCGGAAGTATCCAGGGGGAACGTTTAGCATCTCACCAAAAGGCAACCTCCACAGGGGATAATCAAGACAAACCAATTACCAGGTCATTGCTACATTGGATTATTGTTCCTATATAATATAGTAAATTACCAGGTAACTTGAAAGGCAGGAGTGCCCAGAAACAGGAGTCTTGAAGTGACGTTGCTGAAAGCAGTCACTGGTCCTTAATGCAGGATACTTATCCCTCCTGTGTGACAAGGATTGGCTGTCAGGAAGGAGGGTAATCCATAACCTATGGCTACAGATACAGAAGGCAGAACTAAATCATATGGGACACCGGGGTGTGGCTTGGTGTAGCATCGAGTAGCAGCAGCAGGGTGCTGCTCCCTCCACAGATCCCAACTATCATGCTGAAATGTCCCTGGTGAAACCCCAGAAAGAAACCCCAAGAAAAAACTGTTAATGCTGGGGTAAAAATTAGTAGTCTACATCCTACCTGCTCGGTGCAGATTATCAGCGAGGGCGCTGGCTGTGGGCAGCTCACAGACTAAAAGGAACTGAGTGTCCAGGCTGAGGTAGCATCTGGGCTTCTGGAGGTGTGCATGCTAGACTTACGGCAAGGGTGAGCGGATGGCGGGCAAGGACAAGTTGGCGGCAGCGCTGCAAGCGAGAGATAGCCACGGAGTTCCCTCTCGGTTTCCCGCCAACACTGAGAGCCGAACAGTAGCGCTACAAGCGGTGGGACTGCCGCAGAGATTCTACTTCTCCCCGCGGGTGCAGTGTTTTAGGCAGCAAAGCCAACGACGTTGTGACTGACGCAGAGGACCATCCTGAACCGCCGATATTGAGTGTTGGGCAGGAGCGCTACAAGCGGGGTGATCCGCAAAAAGCCCTCCTTTTCTCCTGCTGACACCGGGTGGTGGAACTACAAGTGACGCACAGCCATAAAGGATCCCCCCTCTCCATCCTTGAGGACACTGAGCCCAGCGGCAGTATTACAAATGGCGTGACGGCCACAAGGTCTCTTCTTCACCTCTGATGATACCAGGAGCCTGGTGGCACTGCTGTAAGTGGTGGGTCTGCCACTAAAGGTGTTTTCTTCCTCTATGACAATTTGCAAGTGAAGCTATGGTGTTAATGCTACTGGATGAGTGAAGGTTGTAAAGCCTCCCCCTCCTTCATAGGATTACAGATGCAGGTGGTAGGAGATTGTGAAGTTGCCTTCCTTCACCTATGATAAAAAGGCCTGCTGAATAACAAATCTTGGTTGGTGAGGAGGTGCCAGAGGGGCAGAGTTATATCAGGTGCTCCTGAATAGAAGTGACATTGCTATCTTTACCACTTTTTTAGATTTAACTCTCCTTTACGGACTTGTTGGCCAAAAAGAGAGAGCACAGGAGATACGCTGAGAGGAACATACAGAAACCTGACCCCTAAAACATGGACTAGAGGAGTTGTTAAAGAGATTAGTGGAGTTTAAACATTAACAACCACTCTGTCTATATTATTATACAAGTTAACTTCCCTGTGGACTCTCCTTATTCACTCCAAAATAATTGAATTATGGGGAAAACTGGAGCTGCAGCTGCTGCTAAGCTAGAAAAGTATGCACGCAACACTCTTCCAGATCTAATACACAAAGTGTCCCAAGCTCATCAGCTCCACATGCTGAAATAGATAGCTCCATTAATGAGCCAGCTCACTCCACACAGCAAATACAAGCAATATCCGAATCTGAGCAAAGGGTCACAGAAAAAATTGGTCAAGTACAGATAGATATGTCCTTGCTTAGTCGCAATCCTGGCTCAGGGGTCATACCCTCCACTGGATCTTGTGGAACACATAGTTTGCCCGGGAAGGGGGCATCCTACCAAGCTCTGGTGTGGAGCGTCTGTGCTGTGTGGATTTACACAGGTTTCGGCTATCAGAATAAGAGAGTGAGCGCGCGAGCAAAAGAATAAGAGAGTGAGCGCGCGAGCAAAAGAATAAGAGTGAGCGCGCGAGCAAAAGAATAAGAGTGAGCGCGCGAGCAAAAGAATAAGAGTGAGCGCGCGAGCAAAAGAATAAGAGTGAGCGCGCGAGCAAAAGAATAAGAGTGAGCGCGCGAGCAAAAGAATAAGAGTGAGCGCGCGAGCAAAAGAATAAGAGTGAGCGCGCGAGCAAAAGAATAAGAGTGAGCGCGCGAGCAAAAGAATAAGAGTGAGCGCGCGAGCAAAAGAATAAGAGTGAGCGCGCGAGCAAAAGAATAAGAGTGAGCGCGCGAGCAAAAGAATAAGAGTGAGCGCGCGAGCAAAAGAATAAGAGTGAGCGCGCGAGCAAAAGAATAAGAGTGAGCGCGCGAGCAAAAGAATAAGAGTGAGCGCGCGAGCAAAAGAATAAGAGTGAGCGCGCGAGCAAAAGAATAAGAGTGAGCGCGCGAGCAAAAGAATAAGAGTGAGCGCGCGAGCAAAAGAATAAGAGTGAGCGCGCGAGCAAAAGAATAAGAGTGAGCGCGCGAGCAAAAGAATAAGAGTGAGCGCGGGAGCAAAAGAATAAGAGTGAGCGCGGGAGCAAAAGAATAAGAGTGAGCGCGGGAGCAAAAGAATAAGAGTGAGCGCGGGAGCAAAAGAATAATAGTGAGCGGGAGCAAAAGAATAATAGTGAGCGCGCGAGCAAAAGAATAAGAGTGAGCGAGCGAGCAAAAGAATAAGAGTGAGCGCGCGAGCAAAAGAATAAGAGTGAGCGCGCGAGCAAAAGAATAAGAGTGAGCGCGGGAGCAAAAGAATAATAGTGAGCGGGAGCAAAAGAATAATAGTGAGCGCGCGAGCAAAAGAATAAAAGTGAGCGAGCGAGCGAAAGAGAGAGATCATTTAGGGAGGTTCTTATTCCAGTGGATGTCGGTGGTGTTTAGCAGGTATGTTGGTCTTCCAAAGCAACAATTCATAGCTGCGGAACTACACATATACATCCATGTACACTATGGTAATGTACATTATATGATCAAAGTACAATACCAAATGCTCAGTCTAGGGTGCGATTACATTTTACACATGGTAGATTTCTCATTGTCCGTGCCAAGACCAAGTGGGGTGGTAGCCATAGGATCTATCTCAACTCTTTATTGATTTTATGTAGAAAAATCAATGGAGTTCAACTAGTAGCTGGATGCCCTCTAGGGTTGCTCAGGTGTCATCCTTTGAAGTACACTATGTGGGTTAGAGTGAGATAGGTGAGATACACTGGTCAGTGCCTTTTCTGAGGTTTCCCAGATACTCACTAATTCTAGTGTTTAAAGGTCAGATTATCATTCCTACATACTGTTTAAACTCATAGCAATTTATGTTATACTGTAGTTCTAACTTTTTTGGGCTTCTATAGTGGTCCCATATGTGGTATGTAGAGTTGCATTTCAGTTCTGTACTAACTTACTTAAGAAATACAGGGCTTAGTGATAGACTATTTTAGGATGATTTGGAAGGCATTCAGCCAGTGTCTCATCTTCCAGGAATGGACCAATGTGTCCGGATACTATTGTGTTATGAAATAAACTTAATCTTTACTATTACTTAATATTAATTGGTAAGTAATTGGGAAGATGTCATTTATTTAATCACACAACATATACAACAGGCCAAAAAGGTCAGGTCATATTATCAGGAAACATTGCCCTATTATGCTGTATATTTTTGCTATTGAAGTGTTGAATCATCGGCTATCGATGTTAGTCCTTACTGTGAAGCACTGTGGTGCTTTAAAAGTCGACAAAACTAATGTTAACTGGAAAATGGTTGGTGTTGGTAAAAAAGCCAATTTTACATGTGTTTTTGTCAAGATTACATAATAAAAATAATGGGACCTTTTATCTGTCTAGAACCAAGACACTGCAACTTTTAAGAGGTTGCTTAGTTACAATAACTCCACGTTACTTATGAACACTGCTGATTATCTTTGTGCACCTCACACACCTCGCTGTCCAACTGTTCTTCATCACTGTCAAATTGCACTCCTTTCTCCATCAGATTCTGTTAAAAAGACATATTGCTGGGCAGTGAGTCAATGGAAAAGAATAATTAAAACATGTCATTCCATCTGAAATGGACAGACGTTACAGATGTGTCCACATATATCTATCCTCCATGCGATACAATGCTCAATATTTTCATTGGTACTTGTTTCCTAGCACGGCGCCCATCGCATACCATACCATAAGGCATACAATGGTATGCGATGCAACGCGATGGCCGCCATGTCATACAATGTTAAAATTGTATATGGCATACAATGTGATGGTATATGATTTTAAATTGTATAAGCACCCTAATGGGTGCTTTCAATGTTAAATGGCCCCCCTATAAAATTAATAATTGTATAAGCACCGTAATGGTTGTTTATAATGTTAAAAGCACCCCCACGACACCCTCACTATGAACCCGTGTCCTACGACCTTTTCATACCCTCACTATCCATGTCGGCATGGAGTTGATTTTAGATGGTGTGGCGAGCCCCGCGCGGGGACGGGGAATACATGTGAAGTAATACGCATGCGCTTGAAACGCTTTGGGCTCGGTGGCTCGCCACACTATATAAAATCAACTCCAAGGCCAACGTGGATAGTGGGGGTATGAAAAGGTCGGAGGACGCGTACCGCTGCGATCGCCATGCTTCGGGTTGGCGTTGATATTGTGGGTGGAGTGGGGGTGTATTTCACATTATAATCTCGCATTAGGGTGCTTATACAATTTTTAATCGTATAGGGGCTTATACAATTTTTAATCGCATCGCATGCCATATGCCCGCATGCGATGAGATGCCATACAATGTAATATCGTTGGCGCCGTGCTAGGAAACCAGTACCTTTTCATTAGCTCAGGGCTTGACAAATTTTTCTAAAATCTAGGAGCCAAGACAAAAGTTTAGGAGGCAGACAAAGTAAATCTAAATTAAAGCAGTATGAAACATGACAAGTATATAACAAAAATGGCGGGTCATGTTACACATCAATACACCTCGCCAGTGGCATAACTATACATTTTGCTCCCCCCTGCGAACAAAGTTTGTGGTACACCCGTGTGTGTGTGTGTGTGTGTGTTCGTGTTATAAGCTGCAGGGGGTGTATGTTAGGTTTAGGCTGTAGTAAGGGAGATGGGTGGTGTTAGGCTGCAGATGGGAGGTGAATGGTTGGGCAGTGGGGGGGGGGTAAAGATAAGGTTAGTCTATGGGGGATGTATAGTTAGGGTTAGGCTACGTGGAAGGGGATGTATACTTAGAGTTGAGCTGAAGGGGAGGGGGGTGTATGATTAGGGTAGAGTAGTAGTGTATGATTAGAGTAAGGGGGGGGGGGGAATTATGTCAGGTTTTAGGGAGTGTGTACATCGCTACTAACCTTTCCAGATTTGCTTGAAAGGAGACTGCTTCCTGTGTGCCACCAGTGCCGGCTGTCATTGGCAGGGGGTCAGCCAGGAGCTGTGTGTCATCAATTAAGCCTCCTCTGCGCCAGGGTGCACGCCGGCTGCAGGTCCCGCAAGGGAACAAGTTAAAATGCCGACCAGCCTGGAGCTCCAGAGCCGCGCCACCTCCCTAACCTGCCGCTGGGACCTATTAGTCTTCTGTTCCAGCGGCTGGCCTGGCAGGCACTGTGCTCACAGGGGTCAGGCGGCCTGACTCCTAAACAACAGCGGCGTGTGCGGAAACGCAGAGGGGAGGTACACAGTCCTGGCTGACAGGATGCCGCAGTGAAACAGAAGTTTCAACCACTTAAAGATTTAAAAAAAAAAAAAAAAAACATCAGCGGCTGCGGGTCCCATGATTCCCTAGGCCAGGGACCTAGCTGGTCTGGGGCTGGTACCTCTCATGCATCTTCCCCCCGGTGTCACTCGGCAGATGCCCCCGGACCTCTGTCTCCTCCTCCCCGGCCGTAGCGATGCTGTAGACATCAGTAACCCGATGCAATCGCAATGTTCTGCTCTATTACACGGCTGAGCACTCTCTGGCTACATGTGCAGCGAGCGCGCGCAGCGCGGGGGGTTGTGAAAGGAGGTGGATTAGGCAGGAACTGGGACACACTGCTCCTGCGTGCTATCTCCGCAGCAAATGGCAGGCCAGAATCTAGTCGCCAGACAAGAAAATCTGGTCACCGTGGCGACCTGGGTTTGTCGAGCCCTGCATTAGCTCAAGCTGTTTGTGCGTCCTAGTCAGTATGTTTTGCAAATAAGATGTTAATTATGAGAAAAAGGTTGCAAAAAGACATCTGTGCTATTGAATCATTTTGGCTGTTTAACGTGAAAAGAAGCTAGAGGTGTGTGTGTGTGCGCGCTAGTATGTGAACTGTATCTTGTCATTTCATTATAAACATAAAAAAAGCAACAACAACAAAAGCTCTAAATTAGTAATTAGTGTTAATTCGATCATCCTGCACCTTATCAAATCTGTGCAGTTCCTATTTCCTGCCTGGGGTTTTCTAGCACAGTTGGGTTGGTGTTGAAATGCAAACCAGACTGTCCTGGAAGCAGCACAGTAGAAAGTGACTCCCCAGCCAAGAAAGTGGAACTGCACAGAATTTGAAAGGCACTAGAATGAACACTAAATAATTTATTGATTACAATTCAACTATTGGCTGCCAGGCCAATAATGTAATCCAGGAATGGCTCTCCTCTTACAGTTTAACTACTGTACACATTTGTAATAATTTTAGCAAGATTAAGTAATGCAAAACAAAAAAAAAAATATTTATATAGTAGCATCTACTCCAGCACTCGTTTGGTATGTTTACCAGTAGAATTCAGGCTCCGATGCCTTCCATGACTGGGAGTCCATCAAGCATGTAAAATAAGGCAGCACTCAGCAGATAGAGAGACACAGAGGATGAGGCACTCGTGGCTTAAATTCAATAAATGTAAACGGAGCCAGGGATAACACAACGGTTCAAATTATTATATCCATGGCTCAGTTTACATTTATGGAATTTAAGCCGCGAGTGCCTTATCCTCTGCGTCTCTATTGATCTTCATATGATGGCACCGGCTGCAGCTATGTCTGTTGTTGTCTGTGATAGATTATAATAAGGGGATTTTTGTAAGAACCCCTTTCTCTGAGTCCAGTCCGGTGACACAGCTAACCTTGGGATGTAGAAGGGTCCGCAGGAGCCAGGCACCTATGCTAAAGTCTTTGGGAGCAGGCTCCTCCCCTTCTGCATCCCACAATCCTTCAGTTCAACTTCAAGAGCACACTAGGATACAAATGCCTGAACATCTTATATGCATATTCATAAAACCATAACATGATAAAACATGAACGGTATAAGTTACTGAGCGTCAGGGGAGGGATCGCTGTGTCACAGGACTGGACTCAGAGAAAGGGGTTTGAATGGTAAGTTCTTACAAAAATCCCCTTTTCTCTTTCGTCCAGTCCGGTGACACAGCTAACCTTAGAACGTTCACGAGCTGGTACTATGGGAGGGTAGGAATGGGGAGAGAAAGAGGACTCTGTTTTTGGGGCACTCTTATGATATGATTGTTTGTAAATAAAACTTAGCTTTTAATTCATTATTTTAAAAAATATATATAGAGGGCTTCGACTCTTGGACAAGGTAGCCTTATTAGTTCAAAATCTGTCACCAGTCTTGCAGTGAGCTCTTTATAATATATGCTGTGCGCTGGAGATTTTGATAAAAAAAGTTCAGATTGGTTCCACACTGGGGCCAATTTGAAATAGTGATGTGCGCCTAGTGAGCCTTGCGGCTGATTATAGCTAGGGCACGTAAGAGGCGATGTTTTTTAGGATTTAGAGGGTTAAATTCCCTATTGTTGTGGAGACTGCTAGTTAGTTACAGTACAGTATTTTTGCACAATGAAAATGTGCTAAGCAATTATTTAAAGGATCTTATGCATGTAGTGTAGGCATATATTGTCTCTGTCGACTTAAGGCATATATCGCTTAATTATGCGCTGTTTATTTGTCTTGCTGAAAATTGACACACAGTATTTATGTTGGCACCGCCATGGTTTGTCTAAGGCTAATTACAGCTTAAATCACCATTCAGCTTAGATCACTGCCCTAAGTTGGGCTTCACACAATTAAACTGGCTGCTGAGCACATATACAAAAAAAGTGCTCTGCTTAAATTACTGCCCTGAATTGGGCTTTGCACAATTAAACTGGCTGCTGAGTACATATACAGAGAAGATACTCTGAGATCCGAGCTTCACAAAAACATAAATATATCTTTGTAGATGGATGTACAGAGATATGCTCTTAAATAGGGCTTCAGCAGATGTCGTTATAGGTGAAATGTAGACAGAGTATTGCTCATAAAAAGAGCTTCAACCAAACAACTCCTTGCTGCTTCGTATACACTGATTTGCAGTTTTCCGAATGCAGGCAACTGTGGCTAGTGTCAACTTCAATTAAGTATCAAATAACCTAGCTTTCCCTGTTCCATAACTGTGGATATTGAAACATAGTATGCACAATACAGTTCTTAACACAATCTAGATGTGCTGATCAGTTCATTTCAATTAAGTATCAGATAACTCAGCTTCCACTGTTCCATAACAGTGAATATTGAGACATAACATGCACAATACAGTTTTTAGCACAATCAAGAAGTGCTGATCAGTTATTCTAAAAATCTTGCGCATAAAATTCAAGTTTGTTTATTGCCTGTGTCGACTATGCATGCATAATGATATTTCCAGCACAGCTGACACTCTGTAACAATTTATAGTCAGTACTAATAAATTATTTGACTGTTAGATAGACCCTTAGGTTGCCAGTTGAGATTTCTTTCCTAGAGTCATGCAAACGTGCATTGGACTCCAGGATGAGAAAATCCCAATCTGCACTGCGGGGTCAGGTAATGATAGGGAAAGTAGACACTTCTGCTGTAGACAGTGGGGTTAGCAGTGTGATCCTGGTGCTAAGTTAGCATAGCAGGATATTCTTCTGCCCCTATTCTGTCCATGAGAGAGTGTCTGGATAAGATTGGGGTGATAGACAGAGAGGGAAGGAAAAGTAGCTTAGTGGCACACCTGGGTTTAACCTTCTGCTTCCCACTGAGTCATGCTCCCGCAGTGGACTCTGTGGGTGAGAGAGGTATATTCTGGGTGCTTTTGGGCTTAGTATAGTGGTAGGTATAAAGGATCGCCTCTACTGTCAGTGTTGAATGTCTGGTTGCCCTGTTGTACACGGACAGAGCAGGGACACCCCATACAGGTCACTGATGAGAAAGCGACAGAGTACCTTTCCGTTGTAATTTTTCTCTAGATATCCCGCTCAGTCAGGTGTATCCTTCTGTCTCCTATTGATCCCCGTTTGCTGGCGCTGGTGTGCCTGATCCCAGAGGGAAAGGTGCTCCCGATACCGGCTGGTATACGAGTGGCCGGGGTGCTGGACGTCTTGGTAGCCGAGAAGGGAGAGAGGGGATGCCTTCCCCGGACATTCTCTCCCTCTCTGTGCGGCTTCTATTGTGTGCGGCTGTGCTGCTGCTACGTGCGGCTGTGACGTGCGGCTGTATTGCTGAGCAGTCTCCCAACACTGAACCACCGGCGCCGGTGTTCAGTGAGGCTGGATGACGCGCGTTTCGCCCCGGCGGCTTGTTCACATCAGGTGACGTATGCCGTGTCAGTACTCTTTAGTTAAGCTGTCTGGGGGAACCTCCCTTGTTCATTTGCGTGCTACAATAGGTTGCTATTATTTGAGTGACATTGCACTCCTCCTCCTCCGTGGGAGATGCAGTGTCTCCCATATGGAAGTGTGTTGCAGTTTAGTTCACTCTTTAAGTATTGTTCGTTTGTTGTAGCAGTGCTTGGCTGCTTCCAACAGCTCTTACCCTGTTATAGGGATATCGTTATTTCATGGGTCCTCCTTTCTAAATAAGTCTTGGTAGTCTATATAGTGTGCTGCTTATATTTAATCTCAGGGTGCTCATAAGTGGATGTACCAAAAATGGCTCCTGGAAAATAGCTTTTGCGCACACTTTACTACTTAATAAGCAATGATTGGTAGTATCTCGATACATGTAACTGTTGCTGGTGTTAGTTATGATTTTATATCAAATAGCCTGATGACCAAATGACCTGAATAACCTAGTTACCACCGTTCCATATCAGTGGATATTAGCACATGGTATATACAGTACAGTTAATTGTACAATGGGGAAGCGCTAGATAGTTTTCTAGAGAGTCTTATGTGCATGATGCTGGCTTGTATTGCCTATGTCGGCTGAGGCATGTACTGCTTAATTATGCTGGAAAAGGAGCTGGAAAAAGAGCCACAATATTTATGTGGGCACCGCCATAGCTTGTTTGTGACTCAATTCCGCTTGATAGATTGCCTCTAGTGGGACTTACAGCATTTGATTAACTACTGTATATAAATACAGAAAAAGCCGCTCTAAGGTAGAGCTTCAAAAAACTCCTAGGTGGATAAATGTGCAAAAAATGCTCTTAAATAGAGCTTCCGTGGATACTTTGTAGGTGGGTGTACAGAATATTGTGCTGGGTTGTCCCTAATGTGGGATGTGGTGTACTTGGCCCAACTGGGTAATGGGGGCCAGCGAGGGTCAATAGAGGTGCTTAGAGTGTTCGAAGGGTATGGACCCATGGTGGTATCGTGGTCAGTGTGGGAATCATCTTGGTGATTCTGTGATGGAGCTCTAATGTGGTGAGTAGGATGATTGTGTTTTTTGGGCTGGTGGTGCTCGTAGTCTATTATCCAAGGATTGTGGTGTTGGATGCCCCTAGGGAGTGAGCATTGAAAGGGTCATATAATTTATTAGTACTGACTATAAATTGTTACAGAGTGTCAGCTGTGCTGGAAATATCATTATGCATGCAGAGTCGACACAAGCAATAAACAAACTTGAATTTTATGCGCAAGATTTTTAGAATAACTGATCAGCACATCTAGATTGTGTTAAGAACTGTATTGTGCATACTATGTTTCAATATCCACTGTTATGGAACAGGGAAAGCTAGGTTATTTGATACTTAATTGAAGTTGACACTAGCCACAGTTGCCTGCATTCGGAAAACTGCAAATCAGTGTATACGAAGCAGCAAGGAGTTGTTTGGTTGAAGCTCTTTTTATATGCAATACTCTGTCTACATTTCACCTATAACGACATCTGCTGAAGCCCTATTTAAGAGCATATCTCTGTACATCCATCTACAAAGATATATTTATGTTTTTGTGAAGCTCAGATCTCAGAGTATCTTCTCTGTATATGTACTCAGCAGCCAGTTTAATTGTGCAAAGCCCAATTCAGGGCAGTAATTTAAGCAGAGCACTTTTTTTGTATATGTGCTCAGCAGCCAGTTTAATTGTGTGAAGCTCAACTTAGGGCAGTGATCTAAGCTGAATGGTGATTTAAGCTGTAATTAGCCTTAGACAAACCATGGCGGTGCCAACATAAATACTGTGTGTCAATTTTCAGCAAGACAAATAAACAGCGCATAATTAAGCGATATATGCCTCAAGTCGACAGAGACAATATATGCCTACACTACATGCATAAGATCCTTTAAATAATTGCTTAGCACATTTTCATTGTGCAAAAATACTGTACTGTAACTAACTAGCAGTCTCCACAACAATAGGGAATTTAACCCTCTAAATCCTAAAAAACATCGCCTCTTACGTGCCCTAGCTATAATCGGCCGCAAGGCTCACTAGGCGCACATCACTATTTCAAATTGGCCCCAGTGTGGAACCAATCTGAACTTTTTTATCAAAATCTCCAGCGCACAGCATATATTATAAAGAGCTCACTGCAAGACTGGTGACAGATTTTGAACTAATAAGGCTACCTTGTCCAAGAGTCGAAGCCCTCTATATATATTTTTTAAAATAATGAATTAAAAGCTAAGTTTTATTTACAAACAATCATATCATAAGAGTGCCCCAAAAACAGAGTCCTCTTTCTCTCCCCATTCCTATCTAATTGTTTACTCGGACTCTAGGGAGCACCACCAACCGCTCAGTGTCTGCCCAATTGGTATATAGACATAGATCTTAGTTGGTACTAGGCGACTCAAGCCGAACCCCACTGCGGGAGGCAGGGATCTCTCTTGATCCCCCCATCCCGAGTGGGTATAACTTAGTGCGGAATCCAAACAAAACCACATCCCCTACTATGGGAGGGTATGCTCAGACCGCCAGTTCTCATTACTGCACGTCCAAATGAAGCGTCCTCTGACGCGAACTCATGAAACCTGTAAAATTTGGTAAAGGTGTGACCAGAGGACCAGGTGGCAGCCTTACACAACTTCTCCTCTGTAGCCCCATGGCGCACGGCCCACGAGGAAGCGACTGACCTGGTGGTATGGGCATTTATCTGTGAAGGAACCGGTCTACCTGCCTTACAGTAGGCAAAGGCAACAAGCAATGGTCTGCTTTGGAACAGGCCACCCAATCTTATGGACCTCATACAATACCAAAAGCAAATCAGATTTGCGAATGACCTTTACCCTGTCCACGTAAATTCGCAAGACGCGAACTACGTCCAATTTCTTCAATTTGTCCCTATGTCTCACTCCCTCAGGAGGAGAAAACACCGGAAGAACAATGTCTTGGTTTAGATAAAAAGAACACACTACTGTAGGTAGAAAAGTAGCGTTCGAAGCACAGCTCTATCATCATGAAAAAACAAAAATGGTGACTTGCAGGACAAGGCACCCAACTCTGAAACACGCCTTGCCGAAGCAATGGCCAACAAAAAAAATCAGTTTCCAAGAAACATACTTAAGATCAGCTGATCTTAAAGGCTCAAGAGGGAGATTTTGCAATACAGACAGAACTAAAGACAAATCCCACGGTGCCAAAGGTTGCCTGTATGGAGGTTTAAGTCTTGTCACTCCTTGTAAAAAGGTCTTAACCTCAGGTAATAAAGCTACCCTCTTTTGAAAGAAAATTGATAATGCAGATAACTGCACTTTCAAAGACTGTAGACTAAGACCTGCAGAAAAACCATCCTGCAGAAATTCCAAGTCTCAAAAACTTTGAACCTCGATGTGTGAACTCTGACATTCACACCACCTGATGTAAATCTTCCAGACCCTATGGTAGTTTGCTGCTGATACAGGCTTACGAGCCCTGAGCATGGTCTGTATAACTGCATTCGAAAACCCCTTCTTTTTAGTAAGGCGGTTTCATAAGCCACGCCGTCAAATTAGATTAGCTAGGTCCAGGTGTAGAAAACAGCCCTTGCTTTAGCAAATCCGGCCGCAGAGGGTCCAAGAGACCGTCGACAACCTCAGTATGTCTGAATACCACGACCTCCTGGGCCAATTTGGTGCAATCAAAATGGCTTGCACTCCCTGGAAATAAGTAGGCCAGGTTGAAATGCCCAGGAATTGTCAATTGTCAAGGCCCTTGAACTGGAGCAAAACCTCGGTACCAGACAGTTGCTCCTTGACGCCATTAGGTCTATCTCTGGAAGACCCCAGCGGTCCACAATCTCCTGGAACACTTCCTGATGAAGTGCCCATTCTCCCTCCAGCAGATCTTCCCTGCTGAGGAAATCCGCTTCCACATTCCGGATCCCCGGAATGAACACAGCTGATAATGCTGGAATATTGGTTTCTGCCCAGGTAAAGATCCGCAATACCTCCTTCATTGCCATCTTGCTGCGAGTGCCGCCCTGGTGATTCAGGTAAGCCACCATTGTGGCATTGTCTGACCGTATTCGTAGCGCTGATCCCTTCAGGAATTCTTCTGCGTGGTGCAAGGAGTTCCATAACGCCCGAAGTTCAAAGATATTGAATCGGGAGACTGGATTCTTCCCTGGACCAGAAACCCTGCAACCGTACGTGAAGGACTATTGCTCCCCAACCCCGGAGACTGGCGTCGGTCGTTATTACCAGCCAGTCCCAGGAGCAAAGGGAACATCCCAACTGCAAGGTCTATAGATCTGTCCACCAGTTAAGGGAGTCTCTCAACTCCTGAGACAGAAGCAGCTTCTCCTGCTTCATGGTCTTTGCGTTCCCTGACCAACACGACAGGATGTTCCACTGAAATATCCTTGAGTGGAATCTGGCAAACTGAAGTGTCTCGAACGTTGCCACCATTTTTCCAAGCAACAGTACTCCCTGCCACACCGTCTGTGCAGGAGCTTGTGTAATGGTTAACCCCATATGACAAATTTACGTTGCCCTGGGTTCTGGTAGAAACACCCTGTGAAGGTGTGTGTCCAATATCACCCCCAGAAACTGCAGATTCTGCGTGGGTGTTAAATGAGACTTGGGGAGATTTAGCACCCACCCCCTCGTAAGAATCAAGTCGCGATGCTCAGATGTGTCTGAAGCTTCTCTGCCGACTCTGCCTTGAATAACAGGTTGTCTAGATAAGGTATAATTTTTATTCCTTTCAGTCGGAGGGCAGCAGCCATGACTGCCATCACTTTTGTGAATACTCTCGGAGCCGTTGCCAGACCAAACGGCAGAGCTTGAAAATGCCAATGGTTCTCTCTTATTGCAAAGAGTAAGGACTGATGTTCCTTGTAAATGGGTACATGGTGGTACGCATCCTGAAAATCCACAGATGCCAGAAACTCTCCCGGCTCTATGCTTAGGAGTACTGAGCACAATGACTCAATGCAAAAATGATCCACCCATAGGTGAAGATTTAAAGATTTCAAATTTAGAATAGGTCTTAAAGACCCGTCTGGTTTGGGAACTAAGAAAAGGATTGAATAAAATCCTGTCTTTCTTTAATCCAGAGTTAGCGGGACCACTTCCCCCTTTCCTTTGAGAGACAAAGCTGCCCCTAAAAGCGCAGATCTCAGAGACACGGTTCTTGGTAATGGGGTAGGAAGAAATCGCTTTGGAGGGACTCCCCTGAGATTTATCCGGTAACCTTCGGAAACAGTGGAATAAACCAAAGGATCCCAGGTGGACTCTTTCCACCTGTCCCGAAACAGGAGGAGACCCCCCACTCTGAGCCCAGACGGGAAGCCGCCGCCCTGTCATGCAGAGGACTAATCCCTTTTTGCTGTGTCTTTCTTTGCAAAGGACCCAAACCGGGATTTGGAAGTCTTTCCTCTACTGGCCTGGAATCTGCCTCGCCCTGCCTGTCCTCTATTAGATGCTCCGCCCCGAAAGGAGGAACGAAAGGATGGCTTAAAAATGCCAAACTTAGATGTAATTTTTTCTGCAGTCGGGAGAAAGCTACTCTTTCCTCCCGTAGCTTGTTTTATAATGGTGACTAACTCTGTACCAAAGAGTAGTTCACCCTTAAATGGTAAATTCTCAAGATTCACTATCTGCTTTCCAAGCCTTAAGCCAAAGAGCTCTTTTGGCTGTAACAGAGGTTGCGGATACCTTTGACGCCATTGTTGCGCCATCCTCACTAGCATCACAAATCTACTCTGCAGCACATCTCAACTTTTCAGCCAATATAAAGGCTTCTGAATCAGGCTGGAGATGACCGCTCAAGGCCTCTGCCCACTTGATCACTGCTTTTGCAACCCAGGCAAAAGCAATAATGGGACGCAGTGTAAAACCCACACCTTCAAAGATTGTTTTAAGGCAACCTTCTACTTTTTTATCCACTGGATCCTTGAAGGCCGCCCCCCCTTGCACTGGCAAGGCTGTGGACTTCGATAATCTGCCCACGGATGCATCAACCAATGGAACATTTTCCCATACATGGTTCTAAGGCATGGGATACATATTGTCATATTTCTTAGCCATTAAAAACCTGTTATCAGGGTTTTTCCATGCTTCCCCTAGCAAGGAAGTCAGTCCTTCATCAGAAGGAAAACAAACAGGGTCCCTGCGACTCTTTTTAAATACACAGTGCACAGGGGCTTTTACTTCCTGAGAAAGATTTAATATCTGCCTCACGGCCACAATTAAATCCTCAACACCAGGGACCGAAGCATCAGCTTCCTCACTCCTGGTCGAACCCAAATCCTCCTCACATACAACATCACCATCTGAATCCACATTCAATAGCGCGAGTGTAGTAAAAGGGTTTCTAGGAATAATATCAAAGGATTTGGTAAACAGCTAAATAAGGGATGTCATTTTATGAACACCCTGAGCTGTGTCCTGCATAGCCTGCAGTAAAACGGGGTCCCCCTGAGCTGGGGTAACTGACCCCCCGGAAGTCTGAGAAGAGGGAGTCTGGGCAGGAGAACATATTAAGGAATCCTTTTGCCTGGTCAAAGCCTCTGTTAGGGCATTCAAAGACCTCCGTAAAAGCAGCAGCCCATGATGGCACAGCTTGCTCAGACCTAGGGACCTGCGACCCACTGGGTTCAGCATCACATGAAGGGCACAATTGTTCGCATGTTAGATTGCCTCCGCATAATCTGCAGCAAATAACCATGTCCAGCGCTCCCTCCTCCAACACAACAGAAGTGCACCCTTCAGCAATGTTATAAAACACAATGCAAAACATCAGGTAGAGCACAGAATAATGCACCAGTGTAGTTCTGCTGTCAGCGTCTGCAAGGGTAGCGCTTTGTAGGAGAGACAGAAGTCTGTCCAGAATCCACCTTATTTCAGCTCCACAGCATGGAGAGAAATGGCGCCAGTGCACAGAGCAGGAAGAGACCAAGTCTCTGCTTCAGCGGGTAAGGAAGCCGTTTTGGCGCCTAAACCCCCTTTAGCCGCTCCCACAAGTGCCTCTCCTTACCTCCAGTAACTCCCCTTCACTATGGGACCACTTGGAGTTGTCCAGCAGTGCTGGACTCCTGTTAAAGACTTCAACTCCCCTAAGGGATTTCTCTCTTAAGCTCAATCCAAGATGGCGGGCGCCATCGTGGAGGGTCCGTCCCCCAAGATCCCCTTCTAGGCAAGGAGCCGGTTAGGACCACTCCGGAGCACAGGAAACCTCTTTTAAGCAGAGGGAAACACTGTGTACAGGGAGCAGCAGCTTCCCTCTGCACACAGAGAGCTGACAGGACGCGCTTCTGTCAGCCTCTGCTGCGCTCTCAGTGTGTGTAAGCTTCAGTGAAGCAACACACTGGAAAACCTGCTCTAACTATAAAGTTAATAAAAAGCTAAGCTAGTACATCCCCCCAAAAAATGCAGCTGCAGCACTGCTGCTCAGCAAAGCACCCACTCCTGTGGGCACCTAAATCAAACTGAAGCATTGTGGGATGCAGAAGAGGAGGAGCCTGCTCCCAAAGACTTTACCATAGGTGCCTGGCTCCTGCGGACCCTCCCAGATCCCAAGGTTAGCTGTGTCATTGGACTGGACGAAAGAGAGATATAGATAGATATCTCCAAAAGGACAGGCACCCTCCTATCATCAATACTCCACCCTTGGTGCTACCAGCCAAATAAATGTAATATAGAGTCCGACGGCGAGCACAAACGGAATTTGCAACAGCAAAAAATTCACTCATACACCATGGGCCAAATGTAATAGGGTGAGTTTCAGAAAGTGGGAGATTTTGGGAGAGTTTTCCCTTTTTTTTTTTTAAAGCAGCAATCATTTACATGGCAAAATCAACCTTGTTTTGCAGTGTAATTGATTGGCACTTTACAAAAAAAAAAAAAAAAGGGGGAGGTAAAACTCTCCCAAAATCTCTCACTATTACATTTGGCCACGAGTCTTACAAGTTTCAGGCTTTATTAGACCCTTCATCAGGCAACAAGAATAATAAAGGAATAACATGCTCAACTTAAATACCAAATAGACAGACAGTGCAAACGGCGCCACGTAGCCATGCCTCCCGGCGTGTGTTCCAGCACAAGCTTCCGGGTACAACAATCCCAGAATGCTCAGCATTCAGAGTGCACACCCCCGGTTGCCTAGGCAACACGGCACCACATAATAGAAATGACATACAGATATATGCATATAATGAAACAGTGCTGAATACAGCATCTTTAAACAACAGAAAATGTATCAAACAACATAATAAGGTGTGTAAACACAGCTCATAATTCAGAACATATATAGGCGACTAGGCATATAATCAATTTAATAACACATTCAGGTTTAAATGATCATTCAAGCCTTTAGGAAAACAAGAAAAGTCTAGCGCTCTTTATCAGATAAAATTATTCAATCCATAATTTGCCCAAAATTTTATAAATTTTTTTTTATAAACAAAAATTTCTAATCCTAATCTAATAACCACCTGCTGCTGTTTATGGGAGTTGCTCAGGCTCCTCAGAGAGAAAAACAGAACATAGACAATACAATTCAAAACTGTGCATAAATTAAGGCAGTGGTTCCCAAACTGTGTGCCGTGGCTCCCTGGGGTGCCTCGGGACACTTGCAGGGGTGCCCCGGGTTGTTGGTCCAGGACCAATTGAAATTATTTATGGTCAATTATTTATGGACAAATCCAGTGCTGGTGGCTGCCAATCATAAATATGTGTACAATCAGAAGGAAATCATGTCCTTTGCCACATAACTGAACCTAAGAAGCATATATAAACCCAATCTACCTAATTTTATTATTTGGGGGGCCTAGGGGTGCCGTGGAAAAATTCTGATACTCTAAGGTGCCATGATTCAAAAAAGATTGGGAACCCCTGGGTTAAGGTGATGTTTAAGCAATAAAATTTAATTTTTATGAATAAAAAATAAATAATTTTTTAAAAATAAAACAATATTATAATTGGCCTTATTAATTAACCTTTTTGTCGACAATCTGATGGAAACGGTACCGATATTAAGCCCAATACATCCCCTAATAGCGAAGATGATAATGCACTTGTGCAATATTAGTCAGGCAGTGTTAGTTCTGTGTTATGATCCACAGGCACATAATTAGTGAAAGCAGTGCACTGCAAGTTTTTGTTAGTGCAGAGGCTAGTGGGGTTAGTAGTTCCAACAGGGAAATATTAATACAAGGCAGCCCTTTTTATGTCTGGCCAGACAATATATGTTTGATACCTTTGTTGACACGTATAGTGCTCAACAAAGTGCTGGGGTGTAGTGCTCAATGTAATATAGCAACAAAAAAGGCCAACAAAATTCTAGCATGTATTAAAAGGGGCATGGAAACTAGGGACTCAAAAGTAATTATGCCTCTGTACAAATCATTGGTCAGACCGCACCTCGAATACACAGTGCAGTTCTGGGCCCCGCACTATAAAAAGGACATCATAGAATTAGAAAAAATCCAAAGAGGAGCAACAAAGCTTATTAGGGGAATGGAGAATTTAAGCTATAAGGAAAGATTAAACAATTTGGGACTATTTACACTAGAGAAAAGACGAGAAAAAATGATTTACAGTCACAGCAGTCAAACTTTGGAACTCTCTTCCTGGAGAAGTGGTGTCGGCAGACACTATAAACACGTTTAAAATAAAGGTTGGATAAACATTTATTGGTTAAAAACATCCATGGGTACGAATAAGTAACAGTCTTTACAATATCAGAACATACTATACAACAAGGGATAAGCTAATATAAACATAGTTTGAACTAGATGGACGCAAGTCTTTATTCAGCCTCACCTACTATGTAACTATGTAGTGTATGGCACTCGCCTCCCAGCTGCTGGTGCTGAATCACCTGGATCTTGCAGCTTTATCCGGAGTTTAGAGGATGCATGCCGTGTCCATTTCATTTTGATTCAAGTTGAAATAAAGTCTTATGCCTATCGCCTCTTCGTTTACTTTCAGGGACATGGTCGATGATGGTATGTTTAAAACTGGATAGGCTATGTTTTTATTTCTGCAAAAAAAATTAATTTCATTCTAAACGATTGTCCATCATTTTTTACACCAATAGGAGACATCCTTCTGGGCTTTAGAAAAATTCTGTACCCAATGAATACATTCGCCAGGTTTTGACACACTTTTCTTGGAAGACTGAATGGTTGATATTGAGCGACCATTCTTTTTTAATCGTGAGGTGAGGGATAAAGTGATATTTTATCGTAGATACATCGACGTTGTTCTTCTGTTCTGACAGGGACGTTCAGAGGACCTTGTCATTTTAATGGAGTCAATCTATAGTCAGGACTGCTCCATTAAATTTACATTTCAAATGAGTCTAGAAGAGATTCCTTACCTGGATGTGAAAATCATGGTGAATGATAATCACATTACCACCATGTTATACACCAAAATCACAGATGGGAATAGTGTTCTGAGAGCCGAAAACCACTATCCACCAGCTACAATTCGTGGCTTACCCTCCTCACAATACCTGCGTGCCAACTGCATCACTAGCGATCCTCTGATGTTTGACACTACATTAGATTCGATGACTGACAAATTTAAACAAAGGGGGTATTCAAATGAAACATTAAATATTGCCCATACTAAAATATGAGGGCATTACTAGAGAGGAATCCCTCATTCAGTCTTCCAAGAAAAGTGTGTCCAAACCTGGCGAATGTATTCATTGGGTACAGAATTTTTCTAAAGCCCAGAAGGATGTCTCATATTGGAGTAAAAAATGATGGCCAATCGTTCAGAATGAAAAATATCTGAAGGGCATGAAACATACTTGGGTGATGCCCTGTTACAAAAAGGGTATACGTATATATAGAGTATACGTGACTGGCTTGTTCATACTGATGTTAGGGATTATAATACAGTAGACACAATAACTATAAAGCGTGAACCAGGTGGTTTCAAAGGTGTCGGCTTTACTACATGTCGTCAAATGGTAGCTACCAAGTATTTTTTCCATCCACATACGGGTAGAAAATAGAACATCAGACACGCTTTGACGTGTAGTACTGCATTTATCGTCTACATGGTTAAATGCCCACGTGGGCTATGTTATATTGGTAAAACCATCCGTCCTCTTTAAGGAGCAGATGGCTATGCACCGTACATCCATCAGAGCTGCGGCGATCAGCCTTCTGATCAGCCTCTTGCCAGACACTTTGCAGAAATAAAAACATAGCCTATCCAGTTTTAAACATACAATCATCGACCATGTCCCTGAAAGTAAACTAAGAGGCGATAGGCATAAGACTTTATTGCAACTTGAATCCAAATGGATTCACATTTTTGACACGGTTAAGCCTAAAGGCTTGAATAATCATTTAAACCTGAATCTGTTCTTTAATTGATTATATGCCTAGTCGCCTATATATGAATTATGGGCAGTCTTTGCACACCTTATTATGTTGTTTGATACATTTTCTGTTGTTTAAAGATGCTGTATTCAACACCGTTTCATTATATGCATATATCTGTATGTCATTTCTATTATGTGGTGCCGCGCCGCCTAGGCAACCGGGGGTGTGCTCTCTGAATGCTGAGCATTCTGGGATTGTTGTACCTGGAAGCTTGTGCTAGAACGCATGCCGGGAGATATGGCTACGTGTCTCTCTTTTTGATATTTAAGTTGAGCATGTTATTCCTTTATTGTTCTTATTGCCTGACGAAGGGCCTAATAAAGCCCGAAAGCTTGTAAGACTCATGGTGTATGAGTGATTTTATTGCTGTTGCAAATTCCGTTTTTTTAGCACCAAATGGCATTTGTTGCGATGCACCCTGAACTAGTTGTGTTTATACATTTTACAAAGCTAAAATCTGCAATTATGGAATACCCCTTTTTATTTCCGCTCACTTTGGGAAATTGGGCACAGAAACAATTGAATTTCCATTAAGCTAAGCTTCTGAACAATAATATAATTTGAAGAATCGAGAGAGCAGCGCTGGAGTTACAGTGAACAGATTGACCAATTTGAGGTGAAAAAGATATACTTTATATAACAGATTAAAATAAACATTTACATACAATTACACATAATATCACGACACAGTAAAAATATATAATAAAAAGAAAGTCTCACTCTGATTGGATCAGACTCTATAATAAATAATATAATTTGAGCCTGCTTAGGAAAATGAAAGCGATACAAACCTTAATAGTTCCTTCATGATACTTATCAATTTGATCATTATAATAATCTGAGGAGATCTGTAAGGATTATAAGAGACATTACTTTTCACGTTTTTCGGACAGAAGAGTAAGACTGAATTAATTCAAGTCAATAATTATACATGGATTATTCTTCCATTTATTTTTGGACTAAAATGTTTAAGAAGAAAAAAAAAATCACCACCAAGTAATTAAGATTTAAGAAGTTGCTCACTATAATAAAAGCACCCAAGTCCCCAGCACAAAAAGACGTTCATGTTAGTAAAGGGTTAACAGTTAATATCTTGATTAATGACTGCGGCAGTAAGACATACATATTGCAATACTAGGGGCCTGATTCAGACCTGATTGCTGCTGTGTGAATTTGCAAGGTGGCAGATTATTATTATCATGCATATTTATAGTAGTGGGCATACGTGATCCCAAACAGCGGCAAAGTCCAGCATCTATTCTGCTCGCTAGCCATTCGTAAGTTGATTGACAGGAAGCAGGCGTTTTGTGGGTGTGCCCCGACTTTTCTGCGAGTGTCAAGAAAAATTCAGGCATGTCCAGGTGTTTTCAGAGAGGGTCTGTGATATCAGCCCCAGCCTAGTTTAGCCTGTTTCTATCGCACAGTAGGTTCTGGGTTATGACAGTCTGGAAAAATCATTAGATGGTGAGTGAATTTGCAGCTAGCTGCTGATCAGCGTGTTCTTTACAAGCCATTCCCAGACTTTAACAGGGCAGGATTTCACTGTCTGAGTGGTGGTGGTGAAGAAGCAGTTTAAAGTTTATGGTCATACTAGTGCAGGACCATTTTTTTTTTTTTAAACAACACAAAAAAGCATCACAGATCAATACACCACAACATAAATAATATGGAAAAGACTGACAGACATAGAAAGGGATAGTTACTAGGTCGACAAGCAGTATGTTTTTCTTGAGCCGGCATGTGCCGACAGATGGTATTTAATTCCCTACCATCCACTAGGGTGCCATGGGAGAATAAAATAGTGTGCCAAGCGTAACGCGGCACCGCGCCCGAAGCATGCGAGGGGATGCGGTTCTACGTTTTATTGTCCATGTCGAATGTCGAAATTTGGGACAGAAAATAAGAAAAAACCTTTTGACTGCCGACCTTCCCCATGTCGGTCTAGTTGCTGTCTGACCAATGATCCATACCCCATAGAAAGGATCAATCAAGTTATGTAGCATTTCCAACCCAGATTTTTTTTTTAAGCAATGATCTTCACATTTCATTTCACATTGCATTTTAGCAGGATGATGCAGTTTTTGGCAGAAAAGCTACGGATTATACTTACGATAATTCCTTTTCTTCGGAGTACTTCATGGCAGCCGGACAATGGGTTCATCCCTCTCTCCCCTCTTAATTAGACAGGTAGTTTTTCCCTAGGACACGCCCCTTCTCCACCTGTACATTAGCCAGCACCTTCCCCCATGCCTTCAGTCTTTTGACATGTCTCCGCCACCGATCCTAAGGAAAAACACAAACATGGGGGGGGTAATAATATAGGCTGCCATGAAGTACTCCGAAGAAAAGGAATTATCGTAAGTATAATCCGTAGCTTTCTTCTTCTTACTTCATGGCATCCGGACAATGGGATATACCAAAGCACTAGGGTGGGCTACAATACCTTAGATCAAGGCCTGATGTAGAACTCTGCTCCCAAAAGATTCTTCGGATACATCCAATGCATAATGATTTGCAAAGGTATGTATGGATGACCATGTCGCAGCCTGGCATATGTCTTTGACCGAGACGTTAGCCTCTCTTGCCCAGGAAGTTGCCATTGCTCTAGCCGTGTGCGCCTTTATGCCTTCTGGAACTTGCCGAACTTTCCTGTAGGTGAAACAAATTACTTCTTTGAGCCACCTGGAGATAGCTTGTTTTGAAGGAGCGAATCCTTTCTTCGCCCCTTGTGGGATCACAAACAATGACCTAGTTTTCCTGAAGCTTGCTGTTCGGTCCAAATCCAAAGTATGAAAATCTTCCTCTCTTCTACTGGTTGGGTTTGGAAAAAAACAAGGCAAAACAATATCTTGACTCATATGAAACGAGGAAACCACCTTCGGCAAAAATGAAGGTTTGGTTCTCAGGACTACTTTGTCTGGGAATAACTTAAGATAGGGTTCAAAGCATAATAACGCATGCAGCTCCCCCACTCGTCTTGCTGACGTGATAGCCACCATGAACACCACTTTCCATGTGAGAAATTTTAGTTTAGACCTCACATGGCTCAAATGGAGTTGCCATGAGGCCATTTAATACTAGATTGAGATCCCACTGAGGGACTATCGGTCTAATTATTGGTCGGATTCTCTTCATTGCTTGACAAAACCTCTTTATCAGCGCGTGGTCTGCCAACTTCCTATCCAGCAGGGCGCTGAGTGCCGAAATTTGCACCTTCAGAGTCGCTATTGATAGCCCTTTGTTTAAACCTTCACAGAGGAATTGTAAAATATGTGACATTTTTGCCTTGGGAAATGGGAACCTATCTTTTGACCATCCAGCAAAGATTCTGTAATATATGTTAGACGACACCTTTTTCCTTGCTTGCAGAAGTATGTCTATCACGACTGGTGGCAAACCCTTGTCTGCTAACTGCTTCCTTTCAAACTCCAAGCCGCTAAACGTAACTTCTGTGGATCTTGACACACTACTGGTCCCTGCGTCAGAAGATCGTGCGACACTGGAAGAAACCATGGCTCTGCCACCGCCATGCTTTCCACCATCGGAAACCAGGACCTCCTGGGCCAGTATGGAAGAATGGCTATCGCCTGAACTCTCTCCGACCTGATTTTCCATAGAACTTTGTGAATGAGTGGGAAAGGTGGAAATATGTACACTAGAGTGAACTCCCACCTTTGAGACAGAGCGTCCACCCTTTCTGACCCTTGCGTCGGGAATCTGGAAAAGAACCGAGGAGTCTTTGAATTCTCTGGAGTCGCCATGAGGTCTATTTGTGGTTGGCCGAATCTGCGAACTATCTGCTTGAAAACAGAGCCCTTCAGCTCCCATTCCCCTGGCAATACTTGATTTCGGCTTAGGAAGTCTGCCAGTTGATTTTCTTCTCCCGGCACATGTAGTGCTGAAATGGACAAGAGATGTTCTTCTGCCCAGACCATGACCGATCAAATTTCTTCCAACAGTGGGCGACTTCTTGTCCCCCCTTGTTTGTTGATATATGCGACCGTGGCTATATTGTCTGAGAAGACTCGCAGATGGGACCACTCTATCTCGGAGCTGAAAGCTCTTATGGCCATATACACTGCTCGAAGTTCTCTGTGATTTGACGACAGATCTGACTCTTAAATGGACCAAATACCTTGGGTAGTTTTGCCTAAACAATGCGCTCCCCACCCTGTGGCGCTTGCGTCCGTTGTCAGGACTACGTACTGCGGACTTGAAAGAGACTTTGTTCTGGATGCCATATACCTGCTTTGCCACCAATGCAGAGATAAAACCACTGGACGGGGTAACGTGATTTAGCGGTCCAGAGGGACCTGACTCCTGGTATAGCGGAGAAGATGCCACTGTAGCGTTCTCATATGCCATCTGGCCCACGGAACTACCTCCACTGTAGACGCCATCATTCCTAGAAGACTTATTGCCAGTCTCAGAGGAACTTTCTGATTTCTTTGAATAGCAGTCACCAGATCTTGAATTTTGCTGCATCTCTGACTGGTCAGAGTGACCTCGAATTGTAATGTGTTTATGACGACGCCCAGATACTGAATAGTTTGTGTAGGGGACAGATGACTCTTGCTCCAGTTGATCAACCACCCGTGATCCTGTAAGAAATGGACGACTGTTTCTGCGTCCCGGACGGCTTCTGCCTCTGATCTTGCTGAGATGAGTAGATCGTCCAGATAAGCCCATATTGCTATATTCTTCTTCCTTAGACACTCTATCATGACCACTAGTACTTTTGTAAATACCCTCGGTGAGGATGTAAGGCCAAATGGAAGGCAGGTAAACTGAAGATGGTTTCCTTTGACGCAGAACCTGAGAAATTTTCTGTCTGGTGTACAAATAGGGACATGAAAATAAGCGTCCTTTAGGTCTATTGAGACCAGGTAGTCGTCCCTTCTTAGTCCCATCAGTATAGACCTGGCTGTCTCCATATGGAACTTGCGTTTCCAGATTCTGGCGTTTAAATCTCTTAAATCTAAGATTGTTCTGAATCCTCCAGAACTTGTTGTCACTACAAATAGGCGAGAGTAAAACCCTAGGCCTTCCTCCGCCTCCGGAACAGTCTCTACCGCTCCTGACTCCACCAGATCCTTTATACTTGAGACCAGAGCCTCTTGCTCCGCTCTTGAAACTGGAAGTTGTGAAACAAAAAAATGTTCCCGTCTTGGTTTTGAAAGGCATTCTAGGCGATACCCCGTGGACACTTCTTCTAGTACCCAAGTGTCTTGAACCGTTTGCTCCCACACGTGGGCAAACTGCAGCAGTCTTCCGGCAACCTGGATACTCTCCACGGGACACGGTTTGTCACTGTTTTTTATCGCCTCTTTTAACCGTCTGTCGGAAGAATGCCCTGGAGATCCCCGAGGTATATCTCTCCCGAAATGGTCTCCCAGGCCTGTAGGATCTGGCCTGCCTGAAACTCTGCCTGGGGAAATAGTTGGATCCCCTTCCCCTCTTATCTTGGGGAAGTCTGACTGACTTATCCTCTGTATCATCTGGTCTAGTTTACGGCCAAAGAGGAACTCACCCTCAAACAGCAGAGAACCCAGCTTGTTTTTAGAGTGGGAGTCTGCCGCCCAGGACTTAAGCCACAGGGCCCTCCTCGCCACCACTCCAGACGTCAACGCTTTAGCTGAATAATCCAGCACGTCTAACGATGCCTCACAGATGTAGTCGACGGCAAGCTGAATCTGGGCCAGACTACTAATAATTTGCTCTCTGGCGACACGCTCCTGTAGATCCTCCTGTAAGGATGCACACCAGATTCTGAGAGCTCTGGCCAATGAGGCAATGGCCACCCCTGATTTAATGGAGGTCGAACTGGAGATATGAAGCCTCTTCAATGCACTCTCCATACGTTTGTCCATAGCGTCTTTAAGAGAGGCACCGTCCTCCAGGGGAATTGTTGTCCTAGTGGTGTCCTCGGACACTGCTGCGTCTATTTTGGGAATATTGCACCACTTTAGGAACTCTGCATCCTCTATCGGGTACATTCTTTCTGTCCTTTTAACAGAACCAATATGTTTATCTGCATTGGCCCACTCCTTAGTGAGTATCTCTAACAACTTTGTGAACGGGAAAACACCTTCCCTTCCTGGATCTGTCCTCAAATAACGCATCATGCTCAGTTTTGACTGGCTGCTTATAGTTCAATGTCTTATACAACTCTTTAAGGACAACTTTCACAAGCTCCAAATTGAAAGAGCGCTCCTCTTCAACTAGCTCGCCAGACTCTGCACCAGAGGCTCCAGACCCCATATCATCATCAGTGTCTGCAGCTGCAGGCTCATCACATTCTTGGTCCAAACTGGTCTGAGACCTTGACCTTTTACCTTGGTATTCCTTTTTGGAAACAAAGTTCTCCTTCATCCAAGTCATTAACTCACTAATCTGGGATACAGTACCAATACTAGCATCAGCATCCTTTGAACAGCCCGGACACATGGATTTTTCACCAGTGAAGACTTTATCACATCCAATGCAGGTTTTACTAATATGCTTCTTCTTAGTCACCACAGGCACACTAAAATTAAACAAACAGTAAGCACTAACTATGCAGCATAAAACCTAACATAATAAAACCAGTCCTCAGAGAGGACTTACCTGGGCAGCAATGCAGAAACCTTCTGAGAGGCTTCCTCTGCGTCCATGTCTTAACACAAGGTGCTATAGCACAACCTTGAATCCAGCACACTTAGGAAGCGCCTGTTACACCGACCAGGCGCATTATAAAGGCTACTTCCGCCCCTGAGCATTCTGGGCCGGAGCCAGGCAACGTGCGCGTCATTCTCTGACGCTGGAACGCACGCCAGCCCAACTTCCGACCCTGGTGAGCCGCACACGCCGGCGCAGTGAATTGCGCGTCATCCGGGGACGCGCCGACCGCTGGCCAGCCCTGGTCAGAGCTAGTGCGCCCTGCAGTGGAACGCACGCTGCTGACCCGCACAAACTTCCGCCGGAAGCACAGCGCGATACACACACACGCCGGGAACCCACGCCGGGCATGCAGCCGAGAAACGGCTAAGGCTCCCGCCGCTCACCAGGGACATCGTGTCTGGGGGTCCACGACACCGGCCAGGACCTCTTAGGGAACCGGCACCGCCATCCCTATGCTGCCCAGGACTGGCAGCATAACACCTACCAGTGAGTAAAACAAAAAACCTACACTACCCTGTCTAGCTTCTTAGGAGAAAGGCAAAAGAATGAAGGCATGGGGGGAAGGTGCTGGCTAATGTACAGGTGTAGAAGGGGCATGTCCTAGGGAAAAACTACCTGTCTAATTAAGAGGGGAGAGAGGGATGAACCCATTGTCCGGCTGGCATGAAGTAAGAAGAAGAAAACAGATTAGTGATCCCACGTATTTTCAGAACCAGCACCAAGCTCCACTATCAGGCGGTGTAATGCTACACACATGGCCAAAGCATTACCCACCCTAACTAGGCAGCCTAGGCCGGGGTTTCTTGGAGTTGTGGGGACCCAAATGAAGGGGTCCACCCTACCCAGGGTACCCCAGGCCTGGTTTGAAGCCCGGTTTTATCCCCTGCATCTCTGGCTGGTGGGTGCAGGGTTGATAACTTGTGCATAGTTACATAGTAGTTAAGGCTGAATAAAGACTTGCGTCCATTAAGTTCAACCTTCGTTATGTAAGTGCATGTTCTATTTGATTCTTCACTTATAGAACTGAAATCTGATATCATTTTATACAACTTTAATTGTTATTTGTACCCCTGGATGTTTTTGCCCAATATATGATTGTCCAACCTTATTTTAAAAGAATATATTGTCTCTGCCAACACCACTTAATATTGGCCCCTGATACATGTTAAGAATGTCTCCTCTTAAACGCCTCTTTTCTAGCGTAAACAATCCCAAATTGTCCAATCTGTCTTCATAATTCAATTTCTCCAACCCTATTATTAGCTTTGTTGCTCTTCTTTGGACTTTTTCCAGTTCCATGATGTCTTTCTTGTAGTGAGGGGACCAGAATTGTACACCAGTACTACCATTAATTACCCACTAATTATTTTTATACAGCCTAGTATCCTATTAGCCTTTTTAGTAGCTACGGGACACTGAGCACTACACCCCAGTTTGTTGTCTATTTGAAATTCTAGATCCTTTTCCAATTCTGATTTACTCAATGCCACTCTGTTTAGGTCATAACTAGCACACTGGAATTAGAGAAATTCTTTGCCTTCCAATGCGCTTAAACTATTTGGTTGCAGCTATGAGAAACACATAGGAGCTTTCACCATAAGTTCCGATACAAACTTTACAACAAATGGGGTATCGTGTTCTAAAAGTAGCGCCACCAAACAAGAACCTTCCACCGTGGATATATAATAGAACCACTTTCCTCTTAAATGTTTTCTTCTTATCATACTCTCTCTGTAAAATCCCAAACAAAACCAAAATAGTGCAATATTGTCTGTACCAACTACTTATTTTATGGGTTAGAGCAGGGCTCGACAAATACCGGGGGCCAGGTAGCCATGGTGACCAGATTCTGCTTCCTAGCGACCAGATTTTTTCAGGGAGGGAGGAAGCAGAATCTGGTCGTTGGCAGACCGACCACCCGTCTACCCCTCCTGTCAGGCCAGCCACAATGTGGTCCTTCTCCTCTGCTGCCCCCCCCCCCCCCCTCCTGAGGCAGTGAGGAGTCAGACCCATTTTTTAAATAAACGGGTCCAGCAGCATTAAAAATCTACAGCGCCGTCCCAGCCAATCACTGCAGATAGCGTCTTATTTCATTTGCTGCCTGAGACCTCTGACCTTCCTTCCCTGGCTGCCGCCTGCGTCATCCTGACAGACGCCGGGCAGTCCCCGATTCCTGACTCCCCGCAGAGCCACCGCTAAATGGCTCTGAGGGAGAGAGTGGCTAGCTACTCCCCCCGCCCTGAAGCTGCACCTCCACTCTCCGGGGCACCGCGTGACGAGACCCCCACTGCTTCTGGCTGCTGGAGAAGCCCAGCTTCCAGCATGCAACTCCTGGCAAACGGCATGTGACCCCTGGGACAGTAATTTACTTATTCCTTTTGTTTGGTTCTGCTTCCGGGGTGATCACTTATGGGTGTACAGGAAGGTCTCCCCAGTATTTTCTCAGTTTGTGTTCTTGACAAAGTTCACTCTATTTTATTGAGTAGTGTGAATTAGCATTTCTAACTGCATTGTGTGAATCTCAGGTGTTTGCATGAAGAAATACTGTGACCACAGTTGCCTGTGGAGTACCAGACTTGTGAATGTGTTTTTATTTATTTTTTGTGTCCTCTTGGTTTATTTTGACCAAAACATTCTTAGAACTGACATTATAAATGGCCCCCGCAGAGCCGCCACTCCTCCCAACTCTCTGGCTACATGGCTCAGCGAGAGAGACAGCGGCAAGCTACTTCTCATACAGGGGTCTTCCCCTGGCATGTGACCCCTGGCATCAAGCATGCAACCCGTAGAAATGAGCATGCAGCACTTTTCTGACATAATATGTACTAAGCATTACAGCGTATGGTATTCTATGTAATGGGCATTACAGCGTGTGGAACAACATGTAATGGGTGTGTGGCATGTGTAATTGGCATTGCGTTGTAATTTTTTTTCCATGCCTTCGGCACGCACTGCCACTATTTTTAGTTTTTCTGGCTCCTACACTTTCATCCTGGATTTTAAATTTTTTTTGTCAAGCCCCGGGTTTGCACTCACATGTAGTGTTAGATCAATAGGTATATCTGTCCATTTGTGGATAATAAGCATCAATGGGGCAGATGTATTAAGCCTTAACAAGAGATAAATTCAAGTGCGATAAGGAGAGGTAACCGTCCAGCCAATCACCTCCTTACTGACTTTTTTCAAACACAGCCTGTAACATGGCAGTTGGCAGGTGATTGGGTAGACGTTTATCTCTCCTTATCACCCTTGCATTTATCTCTTGTTAAGGCATAATACATCTGCCCCTCTGACTTTATCCTTAATCTTCCATATAAGGACACTACAAAGAACTTCAAATGCAGAGAAAAAGCAAGGATTATACTCACGATAATACCTTTTCTTCGGAATACTTCATGGCAGCCATTACATTGGGGGTTTATCCCCTTCTCTCTCCCAATTAGACAGGTAGTTTTTTCCTCTAGGACCCAGCTCCTCCTCTTCCTCTTGCTATATAACCGAGCACCTCCCCTTAGACCATAGTCTTTTGAATGTCTCCGACCCGATCCTAGGGAAAAAACAGAAACAGGGAGGGCTAAAAAATATGGGCTGCCATGAAGTATTCCGAAGAAAAGGTATTATCGTGAGTATAATCCTTGCTTTCTCCTTCATACTTCATGGCAGCCATTACATTGGGATGTACCAAAGCAGTAGGGCGGGATATACAATACCTCAAGCTAGCGCTTGTCTTAGGACCTCACTTCCGAAACGTGCTCCTGCCACATCCAGGGCATAATGCTTGGAGAACGTATGCAGAGATTTCCAAGTAGCAGCTTGACATATCTCACTGGCCGATACGTTCGCCTCTCTCGCCCAAGAAACCGCCATTGCCCGTGTCGAGTGTGCCTTGATACCCTCCGGGACTGGTTGTCCTACTTTCTTGTAGGTAAAGGAAATGACTTCTTTAAGCCATCGTGAAATTGTCTGTTTCGCTGGAACGAATCCCTTCTTCGCACCTTGCGGAATCACAAACAAATTCTCTGTTTGCCTGAATGAAGCAGACCTATCCAAATAAATTTTAATGGCTCTGACCACATCTAATGAATGCAAATTCTCTTCTTTTTTATTTGAAGGATTGGGAAAAAAACAAGGTAAAATAATTTCCTGATTTAAATGAAAAAATGACACCACTTTTGGCAAAAAAGAATTCTTAGTCCTCAGGACTACTTTATCCGGGAATATCTTCAGATATTGCTCCTGAATGCACAGCGCCTGGAGCTCACTAACCCTTCTGGCGGAAGTGATTGCTACCAGAAACGCCACTTTCCATGTCAAAAACTTAAGGCTTGTTCTGTCCAACGGCTCGAATGGAGCCTCCATAAGCCCATTTAGCACCAAGTTAAGATCCCATTGAGGAACCAAAGAACGGACCCTAGGCCAGATCCTCTTGATGGCCTGACAGAACCTTTTTACTAAAGTATGATCTGCCAGCCTTTGGTCTAATAGCACACTTAATGCCGAGACGTGCACTTTTAGGGTAGAAACTGCTAACCCTTTGTTGAAACAGTCACACCGAAACTGTAGCACATGAGAGATGGATGCATTTGGAAACTGAAATTTGCCTTTAGACCAATTAGCAAATATCCTCCAGACTCTGTAATAGATGGCCGACGAAACCTTTTTTCTCGCCTGGAGCAGTATCTCTATCACTTCTGGGGATAGGTGCTTCTCCCTTAGTTGCTGCCTCTCAATTTCCACGCCGTCAACGACAAGTTCTGCGGATCTTGGCATCTGATTGGCCCCTGAGACAGAAGAAAACAAAAGAGAAAAGAAACTCGGGTGGGGTGCACTCTAAATACCCCAATCACAAAGTTGTTCAAAAAATACTATATAATTAAAGAATTTTTATTGTGTGTTTTTTTTAAATATTGCTGAGTGTTTGTATAACCAAAACTTATAAGCTGATATTGGCCTAAAAAATAGGTCAATAATTGTTGATTAATAATCAATAAATTTAATTTGAATCTGTCCTGGCGATTTATTTAATTTTTTCAGGATTTATCTTATTATGCGTACAAGTGCTGAAAAAGCTGACCATCATACATCCTTATTGCCTCTATCCAAAAGGCAGTCTTAATTTAGTCTCAATCAGTATTGAGATAAGGATTATAATCATGGGTCAGCATAACTCAAAATTTCAGAAAAAAAAGCAAAAAATAATAATAACTTTTAAATACGCATAAAAAATCATTAACTTAGTGTGCAGTACTTTTTAATTACATGAATTTTAATTTTTTGATTGTAAGCTTGACTCTCCCCTGGCTGCTATACCTAGTACAATTTACTGGTACACTTGTCCTGTAGTAAGAATTGGCAACAAAACTGTCACATATTACAACTACTGATATACTTTGTAGCAAAAGGCCTTGTTTAATACAAGGAGCAGGTCACAATTTAATTAACACTATCCACAATGCAAGTTTTGCCTGTCGCACAATGCTGATAGATCAAAAGCATATGGATTGTATATCATGAAATATATAGCAGTTATCTGTGGTACAATTCACACGACCGCAAGCATACCTATACATAAATACACAGCATTCATGAGATGGTACAATCCACAATAATGTGCCCACCTGGGTGCAGGTGAAGGCACAGGCTGCTCAGTATGGTGCCAATGAATTTACCCTCAAAAAAATATAAACATGATGCTGACAATACTGCATCCCCATTCCAAATTTTTGCGCATTAATTAGTGTTCAAAGCACCTGTTAAATTCAAAGAATGACTATTGCACCTGATTGCGTTGAAAATGTCACAAAGGCATACCATACACCAAATCAGCGCCAATTTGTGGGTGTGTGAAGTTATATCAATTATCCGCTTATGCTCTAATTGCAAAGGCACATACGCTTTTGACCAACAACAGCGCTGCTAAGTGTATCGCCAGTTAATTCAGGGACACACTGTACAATGTAGTCAACAGCAAATGCAGGTTCAGAATGTACCGACACACCAGCTGTGTCGATAAATGAAATGGGGGGGGGGGGGAAAGTAATTAATTAAGCAAACATTTGCAGGATATATAGACATACATGTTGCCACTATGCCAGTCAGAGCAAATGCTCCAATTTAGTGTGCAGGGAAGAGATACAAGCTAATCGCACAATAAATGAATGAAAAGAAAGAGAGGGACCTCTGCCCTGTATGGAGCCAGGCCAAACGGCCAAGTCAGTGAAGCTCCACAGGGAGGGGAACCCTCTTTACCGATCCTGTAGTAAGTCGCGAGGTCTCCTGTAGCCGCATTCAGATGGTAATTAGATTTAGGGCAGGAGAACGCTCTGCCGGTCACGTGTGCACACGTGGGCGGCTTCTATGACGCGCGTTTCGCCGGAGCTTGGTCACACAGGCAGCGTATTGCAGCTGCTCTGTTGTGAGTCTTTATGCTGGGGCACATCCAATCAGCGATCATTACTGATCTAGCGCTGTATATTGCTTTTTGCTGCTTTGCATATTTTTTTTTATGGCACACCATAAAATATGCAAAGCAGCAAAAAGCAATATACAGCGCTAGATCAGTAATGATCGCTGATTGGATGTGCCCCAGCATAAAGACTCACAACAGAGCAGCTGCAATACGCTGCCTGTGTGACCAAGCTCCGGCGAAACGCGCGTCATAGAAGCCGCCCACGTGTGCACACGTGACCGGCAGAGCGTTCTCCTGCCCTAAATCTAATTACCATCTGAATGCGGCTACAGGAGACCTCGCGACTTACTACAGGATCGGTAAAGAGGGTTCCCCTCCCTGTGGAGCTTCACTGACTTGGCCGTTTGGCCTGGCTCCATACAGGGCAGAGGTCCCTCTCTTTCTTTTCATTCATTTATTGTGCGATTAGCTTGTATCTCTTCCCTGCACACTAAATTGGAGCATTTGCTCTGACTGGCATAGTGGCAACATGTATGTCTATATATCCTGCAAATGTTTGCTTAATTAATTACTTTCCCCCCCCCCCCCATTTCATTTATCGACACAGCTGGTGTGTCGGTACATTCTGAACCTGCATTTGCTGTTGACTACATTGTACAGTGTGTCCCTGAATTAACTGGCGATACACTTAGCAGCGCTGTTGTTGGTCAAAAGCGTATGTGCCTTTGCAATTAGAGCATAAGCGGATAATTGATATAACTTCACACACCCACAAATTGGCGCTGATTTGGTGTATGGTATGCCTTTGTGACATTTTCAACGCAATCAGGTGCAATAGTCATTCTTTGAATTTAACAGGTGCTTTGAACACTAATTAATGCGCAAAAATTTGGAATGGGGATGCAGTATTGTCAGCATCATGTTTATATTTTTTTGAGGGTAAATTCATTGGCACCATACTGAGCAGCCTGTGCCTTCACCTGCACCCAGGTGGGCACATTATTGTGGATTGTACCATCTCATGAATGCTGTGTATTTATGTATAGGTATGCTTGCGGTCGTGTGAATTGTACCACAGATAACTGCTATATATTTCATGATATACAATCCATATGCTTTTGATCTATCAGCATTGTGCGACAGGCAAAACTTGCATTGTGGATAGTGTTAATTAAATTGTGACCTGCTCCTTGTATTAAACAAGGCCTTTTGCTACAAAGTATATCAGTAGTTGTAATATGTGACAGTTTTGTTGCCAATTCTTACTACAGGACAAGTGTACCAGTAAATTGTACTAGGTATAGCAGCCAGGGGAGAGTCAAGCTTACAATCAAAAAATTAAAATTCATGTAATTAAAAAGTACTGCACACTAAGTTAATGATTTTTTATGCGTATTTAAAAGTTATTATTATGTTTTGCTTTTTTTTCTGAAATTTTGAGTTATGCTGACCCATGATTATAATCCTTATCTCAATACTGATTGAGACTAAATTAAGACTGCCTTTTGGATAGAGGCAATAAGGATGTATGATGGTCAGCTTTTTCAGCACTTGTACGCATAATAAGATAAATCCTGAAAAAATTAAATAAATCGCCAGGACAGATTCAAATTAAATTTATTGATTATTAATCAACAATTATTGACCTATTTTTTAGGCCAATATCAGCTTATAAGTTTTGGTTATACAAACACTCAGCAATATTTAAAAAAAACACACAATAAAAATTCTTTAATTATATAGTATTTTTTGAACAACTTTGTGATTGGGGTATTTAGAGTGCACCCCACCCGAGTTTCTTTTCTCTTTTGTTTTCTCTGTCAAATTCACAATAAACTCGGGGGTGCACCACTGACCATTACATTCATCAGACCTCAGGCCACAGGCAGTAGTTTGTTTGTAATGCGAATACTGGAAGCTATTCCTTAATTATAGTCAGTTATATCCCCAATCCACTATCCGCGTCTTGAATATATTTGAAAATTAAAATAACCCCACTTAGTGCAGATTTCCCTCACAACCCCTTCTTTCTCCCTGAGACAGAAGGTCTGATGACACTGGCAGAAACAGAGGTCCGGCTACCGCCATGCTCTCTAGCATCGGAAACCAAGCCCTTCTGGCCCAATATGGAAGAACTATCAGCACCTGACATCTCTCCGATCTGATCTTCCATAACACTCTGTGGATGAGAGAAAATGGTGGGAACACATAGGCTAGGGAATAGCTCCACTCCTGAGATAGGGCGTCGACTCCGCACGACCCGCGTGCTGGGTATCGTGAGAAGAACCGGGGAACCTTTTTGTTGACCGATGTTGCCATTAGGTCGATCTCTGGCATGCCGAAGTTTTCCACTATGAGCTGGAAGACTGACTGCTTTAGTTCCCATTCGCCTGGAATTAATGTATTGCGACTCAAGAAGTCTGCTGCTTGATTTTCTTCTCCTGGAATGTGTAAGGCTGTAATAGACAGCAGATTTACTTCGGCCCAAGACATTATATTCTCTACTTCCTCCAACAACACCCGACTTCTTGTGCCTCCTTGACGGTTGATGTAAGAGACTGTCGTGACATTGTCTGAGAACACCCGCACATGTGACCCCTTTATGTCGTCCGCGAAGAATTTTATCGCTTGCCACACTGCCCTCAACTCTCTGTGGTTCGAGGACCAGTTTTTTTCTTGCATTGACCACCTTCCTTGGCACGATCTTCCTACCCCATGCGCCCCCCAGCCTGAGGCGCTGGCATCTGTAGTTATCACTACGAATGACGGACTTTGTAGGGACCATCTTCTTTCTCTTAACAGATCGTAGCTCCACCAATTCAAGGAGACCTTTACTGCGTTTGGGATCCTTATTGCTTGATCTAGTGGCGTATGATCTCGTGAGAACCTCAGGAGAAACCATTGCAGTGGCCTCATTCTCCATCTTGCCCAAGGCGTAACTTCTACTGCTGAAGCCATCATCCCGAGCAAACTCATTGCCGTTTTTAAGGGCACGCGGGGTTCGCTGTGAATAAGAGAAATCAGCTGCTGGACTTTTTCGCACCTTTTCTCTGAGAGCGCTATTTGGAAAGAGACGGTGTCTACCATGATGCCTAGGAATTGAATCTTTCTTGACGGAGTGAGACGACTTTTTTCCCAGTTGATCATCCAACCGTGCCTTTGAAGAAACTCGATGGTGTAGTCTCTTGCTCGTACACTTTCTTCCTCGGACTGTGCTGCTATCAAGATGTCGTCTAGATATGCCCACACCATCACTTTTTGCCTTCTTAGGTTTTCTATTAATACCACCAGAACCTTCGTGAAGACCCGGGGTGATGAGGTTAGCCCGAATGGCAGGCATGTGAACTGGAAATGTCTTTCTTTTATGGCAAACCTTAGATACTTTCTGTCGGCTGGAAAGATGGGAATATGAAAGTACGCATCCTTCAGGTCGATTGCTACCAGATAATCGTCCTTCTTGATTCCCATCAAGATCGACTTGGTCGTTTCCATATGAAACTTCTTTTTTCTTAGCCGATCGTTCAGACCCCTCAAGTCGAGGATGGTTCTGAACCCGCCTGAGGCTTTGCTTATAACAAACAACCGGGAGTAATACCCCAGTCCTCTTTCTTTTAACGGAACTTCTTCGACTGCTTTTGTGTCGATCAGATCCTGCACGCTTGACTTCAACACCTCCTTTTCCGCTTCTGATAGGGGAAGATTGGAACTTAAAAACTTTGCCCATTTCGGCTTTAACAGAAATTCTAACCGGTATCCTTGAGATACTATCTCTAAGACCCATTTGTCCGAGACGTTGTGCTCCCAGACGTGAGCAAATTCCAACAGTCTTCCTGCTACTGGAATCCGCTCCATAGCGCCCCTGGCGTCACTGCTTCTGGGCTGTACTAGAGCTTTCGCCTCTCTTTTTAATATACTGGCGAAAAAACGCTCGTGACGTACCTGATGCGTATTTGTCACGAAAAGGCCTACCTGGTCTGTAAGACCTGGCCTGCCTAAATTATTGCCTATTGGAGTAGGCATTAAATCTACCTCTCCTGTCCTGGGGTAACCTGACCGATTTACCCCCCGACATCCTCTGAATCATTTGGTCAAGCTTACTTCCAAAGAGAAAAGCCCCCTCATACGGAAGTGTGGCCAGTTTATTTTTGGAGTGTGAGTCCGCTGACCATGACTTCAGCCAGAGTGCCCTTCTGGCTACTACTCCTGAGGTCAAAGATTTGGCCGAAAAGTCCAGCATGTCCAGCGATGCCTCACATACATAATCTATGGCCATTTGTATCTGAGCCAGGCTTTTGCTCATATGATCTCGGGAGGTTTTATCCTGCATATCATCCTGCAGTGCCGCACACCATATGCGTAATGCTCGTGACAGAGAAGCTATGGCTACGCCTGCCTTCATGGACACAGAGGTAGATATATGCAAACGTTTCAGAGCACTCTCCATCCTCTTTTCCATAGGGTCCTTCAGGGAAGCACCGTCCTCTAACGGAATAGTCGTGCGGGCAGTGACCTCAGATACAGATGCATCAATTTTGGGCACATTGCTCCATTTCAGAAACTCCTCATCTTCTAAGGGAAACATTTTCTCAACCCTTTTAAAGGACCCCACACGTTTGTCCACATTATTCCACTCTTTTATCAGTATGTCTTTGACTACCTTGTGGACAGGAAAGCATCTGCCTTTCCTTGACCTATCTTCAAAAAGAGTGTCCAACTCCGTTTTAACCGGCTGCTTGTAATTCAAGGTCTTATATAAGTTTTTTAACACCACTTCCACAAGACCTAAATCAAACAAACGCTCGTCTTCAGTCACTTCTCCAGATTCGGCCGTGGAACCACCTGTGCCGTCATCAGAACCGGCCCCTATTGATCCCACATCATCGTCCACATCCAAACTGGTCTGAGACCTAGACCTTTTATTGCCAGAGTATTCTTTTTTAGAGACAAAATTTTTCTCCATCCATTCCCTAAGTTCTGATATCTGGCTAGACACTGAAGCAGATTCCTTCTTCTGAAGACAACATTTGCATAATACATCCTCTCCAATAAACGACTTGTCACACTCAGGGCAAATCTTATCCAATCGCTTTTTAGCTGTCTTCTTTTTGGCCACAACAGGCACACTAAAACAGAAGAAAAAGACAACTAACTGACTGACCAGCAACAAAGTACCATAACCAGTCCTCACTGAGGACTTACCTGGGCAGCGGTGTATTCACATTAGGAGAGGCTCCCTCCATACTGCAGCCGAGTCTCCACAGAGCAACCACGCAGACAAGAAGCAGCAGCGCCTGTCACACCGGCCAGGCGCTATATATACACTGTTCTTCCGCCCTGTGGAACGCACGCGACCCGCGCTGGAACGCAGGCCGCGTGCTGACGCGTCGCATATGCGTCACGTCCGCCCGCGCGTCTCACACGGGACGCCAAGCAAGGAAGCGCCGTACGCTTCCTGTCAGTGGAACGCACGCGGTCTGCCTATGCACCGCAGACCGCGCGCCGGAAGCTCGCTTCACTTCCCCTCCGGCGTCTGCTTCCTGGAACAGACGCCAGCCTGGGGGAGCATGCTGATGCCGCTCTCTCGTGCTCTGGACTCACCATACTTGCGCCATGGCTCTTGCACTTAAAGGCTTTAGGTGAGTCCCATACCTCCTTGATACCGGGTTACAGGCTCCGCCAACCCATGAGCACAGATCCATGCCGCCGGCTTCGGACCACATATATAGGGTAAGGCACCGCCACCCCTCGCTGCCAGGTCTTTTAGTCATGTCTCTACACTAATCTAACTACCTGTTTACAGATAGAGGAGACAGGAAAAAGACTATGGTCTAAGGGGAGGTGCTCGGTTATATAGCAAGAGGAAGAGGAGGAGCTGGGTCCTAGGGGAAAAAACTACCTGTCTAATTGGGAGAGAGAAGGGGATAAACCCCCAATGTAATGGCTGCCATGAAGTATGAAGGAGAAATTGCAATATTGATTCTTAACAACACAACAATTTATTCATAAATGCACTCACAATTTTAATATGCGTTATTGATTCTTAACACAACAATTTTAAAAGATTTAAAACGAATATTAAAATTGTGAGTGCATTTATGAATAATTTGTTGTGTTGTTAAGAATCAATATTGCACTATTTCTCTGCATTTAAAGTTATTTTTAGTCTCATCATATGGAAGTTAAGGATAAAGAACAGTGATGCTTAATATCCACAAATGTGGACAGATATGCCTATTGATCTAACACTGCAAGTGAGTGCAAACTCTAAAAGCTGTGTACACACGGTGCAATATAGCTGGCAATATGGTCGTTGAGCGACCATATTGCCAGCCATTTGTTTGTACTGCAGCGATAAATCGGCAGGTGCACGCTCCAGTGTTCAGCCTCCTAATGGTCGCAGGATCAGCCGTTTCCCTCTGCAGCTCCCCCAGCAGAGTCTCCTGCTCAGCAATATATTGCACTGTGTGTATACAGCTTTTCCCATAAAATAAATACTTGGTACAGACAATATTGCACTATTTTGGTTTTGTTTGAAGTTTTTACAGAGAGTTTGATAAAAAGATAAAGACAGGAAGCTATATGGACATTTAAGAGGAAAGTGGTTCTATTATATATCCACGGTGGAAAGTTCACGTTTGGTGGCGCTACTTTTAGAACACGATACTACATTTGTTATAACTAGCACACTGGCAATGTCCCTCAAAATGCATAACCCTGCATTTATCCACATTGAACCTGATTTTCCACTTTTTTGCCCACTCATCAAGTTTATTTAGATCGCTCTGAAGCGTAGATACATCCATGTCTCTTCTTATTATCCTGCTCAGTTGTGTGTCATTAGCAATGATCGAGACATTACTGAGTATACCCACCCCAAAAGCATTAATAAATGTTAAATAAAATAGGCCCTAGCACCGACCCCTGTGGCACTCCACTTAGTACTAGTATCATATTTGAAACCATTTACAACCACTCTCTGTTCTCTATCCCAAAGCCAGTTTCCTACCCATGTACAAATTTTTACACCAAGGCCCAGTTCTTCCCAATTTATTTATTAGCCTCTTATGTGATAGTGACAAAAGTCTTGGCAAAATGCAGGAAGACCACGTCTACAGCATTTCCACTGTCTAGATCAAGGGTAGCCAACTCCAGCCCTTGAGAGCTACCAACAGTTAACGTCTTCCATGTCTACTCACATAACAAGTGAAGTATTCAGCTCCACCTGTGGATCTTTTAAAATGTGTCAGTCTGTAATGAGTGCACCTGTGAGGTGAACAGGGAAACGTGAACTTTTGGTAGCTCTCGAAGGACTGGAGTTGCCTACCCCTGGTCTAGATTGTTGCTAACTCCCTCATAGAAGCTAGCAACAATCTAGACCAAGGGTAGCCAACTCCAGTCCTCGAGAGCTACCAAAAGGTCACATTTTCCTGCTCACCTCACAGGTGCACTCATTACTGACTGACAGTTCCAAATGTTTTTGGATACCATCCCTTAACATCCCCTCGAAGTTAAACCACTATTGATGTTAAGCTCACAGGCATAAAGGAATATTGGGCCTTATTCAGATCTGAGCTCACTACACATGTCATGGAAAACCCACCAATCCATTCACAACTCATTCACCATCAAATGATTTTTCCTACTGTGTGTAGTTTTTGCGTAACCCAGGACCTACTTGGCCAGTGCAATTTAATCAGGCTGATCGGGGCCAGAGTGGATGACACCCACCCTGTAAACACCTGGGCACGTCTGCGTTTTCCCTGACACTCCCAGAAAACATCTGGTTACCACCTGCAAACCATGGCTTCCTGTCAATCAATTTGTAAATGGATTGTGATTAAGAGTGTCGTTGCAAAGTCTATCGATAATTATTCAGGATCAGAATTTGTAGCCCAGCAATCAGGTCTGAATAACCCCCTGCATATCTATTAAATCGGTGGACACTTATAATATTTGTCGTCTCAAAGCAGTTTGTGTGCCTCTAATGTAGCTGTAGTTTATTTTCATAGTGTTAAGCTGTGTACACACGGGGGCGATAGGGGCTGAAATCACTGGGAATATGGTCGCTGGCGACCATATTCCCAGTGATAGGAGTGTGCCCCGGCGATAAATCGCCGGGTGCGCGCTCCCGTTTTCAGCCCCATTCTAATCGCTGGTCTCCTGCGACCAGCTAATTACCTCTGCGGCACCATCTCTGGTCGCTGATGAAAAGGGGACACTGAGCAATATATTGCTCAGCAATATATCTACCCCCGTGTGTACGGGGCTTTAGTATATTATATAGCTAGGTATAGCATTTTGTTACAAAGCTTATAAAATCAGTTGGCTTATTTCTTTTAGAAAGGTAGGTACCAAAAACTGTCAAATGAATAGTGCATTCTTTCTACAATATTAGAATTTTTAGTGTGTGTGTGTGTGTGTGTGTGTGTGTGTGTGTGTGAGAGAGTATATACAGGTTATGGTTTACAGATACAAATGTTTTAGAATTACCTCTTTAGCTGATGGCACATGTGCCTTGGCCAGGGATGCATCATACACATCTTCAACCACCTTAGGTTTCTTAAACCGCTGGTTTCTGCAACATATACATATATTATATCCAAAATGTATCTTAGTTCTGCACAGGACATTTGCAATAATTATACCATTAAAGCAACAATACGCAGTCATATATCCATATGATAAAATCTCAAAAAGGTCATGAATTGATGGTGTGCCCACAGTAGAATACAAGTACAGGATGAGTATCCCTTATCCAAAATGCTCAGGACAAAAAGCATTTAGGATAAATTATTCAGTATTTCAAAATATTTTTATATTTCAATGGGGTACAATCAATCATTTTTGCAAGCTGTGACAGTGAGCAGTGGTGACTGCTCGCTGTCACAGCTCGCACGGTCAGCATTCAACTGACCCCCTGCACCCGATGTTTCCACGTTGCTTGGTTTTTGCAGCGGCGTGGAAACAGCGTGTGCGGCTGTCAAAACAGCAAGGCTCACCGCTAAATGCAGCGGGCTCCCTGCATTAGCCACGGGACTTGCTGTTTGGGGAAAACCTCGCCATCATCTGACAGCGAGGATTCCCCCGGAACATTGAACACGGTGCGCGGCCGGTACGGGGGTTAAACGGCGAGAGTCTCTTGTTTTCGGCGATCCTCGCTGTTAACCACCTTACCGGCCGCATTGAATACGGAGCAAAGAGGTATTTTGAGGACGGGACCCAGGTGTGAACACAATGCATTTATGCTGTATAAACACATCAAACACATGAAATATTAATATATTTTATTTGGTATAAAACAAGGTTTCAAAACATAAAACAATTTGCATACTAACTAACACACACAAAAAAAACATTTCAGAAACTATAGTTTTCTGAATAATTTGGATATGGGAACGGGTGTGGATCATTTTATCAGCCACATATAGGTTGACAGTCATTAGGTCGACACCTTTGGGTAGACAGGTAGCAAGGTCGACAGGGTTCTAGGTCGACATGGGACAAGGTCGACACATGCGTTAAGTCGACATGGGTTTTTTTCACTGGTTTTTGACCCGAATGTCGACAAAGTCATGAGACACAGTTGGAAGTGAACGCAACCGCTCATTATTTTATAAGCTATTATAAGCTTGTTGCTTAAGGGTCATCCTCGACTCTGAACTGTCCTTTCTTCCGCACATTCAATCTGTCACTAGACACTACTAAATCTCTCATCCATGCACTCATTATATCCCGCATTGATTATTGCAATAGTCTCCTAGTTTCAAGAACAGACTCTCACCACTGCAATCCATTTCAAATGCTGCTGCTAGGCTGATATTCCTCATCGTCTGCTGATCCACTCTGCCAGTCCCTCCATTGGTTGCCTGTATCTTACTGTATTCAATATAAAACACTTCTACTCGCATATAAAGCTATAACCATACTGCACCAGCATATATCTCCTTACTTATCACAAAATATCTCCCATCTCGACCACTCCACTCTGCACAAGATCTGCGTCTATCTTCTGCACGGATCACTAGCTCCTATTCACTATTACAGGACTTTCATCGGGCTGCTCCCATCCTATTGAATGCCCTTCCACGCACAATAAGACTCTCCGCTAGCCTCCAAACTTTCAAGTGTTCCCTGAAAACTCATCTCTTCAGGCAAGCCTATCATATTTAAGTTCTACACGCATTACTCTCTGAGGCACTTATGTATTATATAGCTTCCCTTCTGGACTTTTAACTTGGTGGGACTACTATGCTATTACTGGTGCCTGTCCTTATGTTTCCCTCCTATATTCCTATAGATTGTAAGCTTGTAGAAGGGCTCTCCTACCTCCAAGTCTGTCTGTTGTTACCTAGTTTGTATTATCACTGTCTACTATTGTAAAGCACAACGGAATCTGCTGCGCTATAGAAGAAACTGTAAATAAAATATACACACATATATATATATATATATATATATATATATATATATATATATATATATATATATATATATATATATATATATATATATATATATATAAACAACAACAATATTTCATATTTATTTTGATATTCACATAGTGTTCAATCTAGCACCCTGCACCTTTCAATATCCATGTAGTTGCTCTTTCCTGGCTTGGGTGGCACTATCTGCTTGCGGTGCTTCTAGCACAGTATCTACCCACTGAAATACAGATCTGAATGTGCTAGAAGCACAACAGCCGAGAGTTAAGGGGTGTACACACGGGGAGATTTTGACTAATGGACAATTTTGACTAAGCAATTTTGGGAGATTTTGGTTATATGCACTGGAGATTTTGCCTAAGCGATTTTGCCTAAGTAATGATAGTCTATGATCTAGTCAAAATTGCCTTGCCTGCACAGTCAGTCAATCTATACTAAGCAATTTCTGCTAGACAATATTGACTTAGCAGGAGAAAAATAGGGAGATTTTGGCTAACCTTCTAGGAGATTTTGACTATCTAGTCAAAATCTCCTATTAAAAGTTCTCCGTGTGTCTCCCTTTACACACCAGGCAGGAAAGCATACATGCATTGATTTTAAAAAGGTATAGGGTGCTGGAATAGACACCAAAATACAGGAGGCAGCTTTAACAAGGCTGAAGTAGCATCTTATTCACTTTATATTAAAGCTATAGCTTCTTTTTCACAACATAAAGTAAATCAATTGAATTAAGTTGGACCACTTAGTTAATATATGAAATAATATAATATATTAAAGAAAGTTTATGACCCACACACTTATCAAGTTTATTTTGCCTGGCCTTGGACATGAAATAGCCTGTAAAGTAATAAATAGGCCTCAGGTCACTAATGCACATATGCTCTATGCCAGGGGGCAAGTGGCAGCGTATGACATGCATGTAACAATCACAACTATGCACTGTATGGAGTACCGTGAGTTAAGAATTACCTGCGTGTCTTCACCATGCTGCTCCTTCTCCAGCCTCCACCTCCACTCCCACTATAATACAAATACACCCCTCCCCGCTTCCTGTGCGTACAAAATGCCGTTCTCCTAAAACAGGAAGTATAGGATGTTGAATCCCTTTCCGCAGCGTGAGGTACAATCATGATGATCATCACATATAACACTTATAGCATTCACATCTCACAGCGATAGGCGAGGAGTCCGGCTGCTGTCTTCATGTTATCAAGGCCAGGCAAGATAGGATCACAGAGATGGCTTGGATCACTAAGTAATAAATGAGAAACATTATATTTGACTTTGTTACTATTAAAATATTCTTCCAAGTACAGTAGCTAAGTACATCTACAGAAACAGATAATGAAATAGAAAAAAATAATGGAAAATAAACATGATGGATCTCCATCTATCTATTTACATATAAGCTGTAAATATACCTATGGAGCGTTAGAATGTCTTAAACACTTCAATTACTTAATCACTCTACGATGCTTAGCACATTCCTCCTGACGGAGTGAGCTGCTCACGCTTTAACTAATTGTAAGCAGGGCTGAAGGACACGCATGGGGAATGTTTTGTCATTGTTGTTGTTGTCGCGGGAGGTATTTCCTGGTGCACACCGACGGCACCAAGCTGTTGCTATAACGACCAGTCGTCTCTCTATACATGGAGATAAGGGGGAAGGGAAGTACCGCCGGCGGCAGTGGTCAGGAGGACATCTATCTATGTCCCAGCATTATTTATCTTATTAATCAGCCTGCGTGAGGCTGCAGTGTAATGACGGATAGGAGTGTTCTGGCTCCTGTTTAGAGATAGAACTAGCTGTTCCCTGGCTCCTACATGGGTCCGGAGTATGGAAAGCTGTTTTGAACTGCAGTCGAGTATATTGGTCTTTGGCGCAGTTTCTGCGAGAGGCGGGTGGGCATTCAGTTAGGCGAAGCTAGTTGCCACCATGGTGTCGATTACTTCCATGAGATGAGTAGTGGTTGCCAGCCAAACTCGCAGATGTCCTCGTCTGGCCCATGCCCCATGTCATGTACACCTGCCCTCACTCTCCTCCCTGCCTCCCCTTGTTGTGGGCACCAGACATGGACCTTGATGAAGCCTGGCCTCCATCATTGTGCTGTTACTGTGGATGGATCTTGTGAGGGTCTGGAGGCTGAGAGATAACACTATCATGGATAAGGTAACGATGTCCACCTGTTGTTCTGTATGAACACAGAGGGTGAAATTAATAGGATGAGCGATTCGGAGAATGAGAGATTTGGTAAGAAATCTCCAGTTTTTTTAAAGTGGCAAATGTTTTCCGCTTTAAAAAAAGTGGAGATTTCTTACCAAGGGCCAGATGTATCAAGCTTCAAAAAGTGATAAAATGGAGAGTGATAAACGACCAGCCAATCAGCTCCTACCTGCCATGTTACAGGCTGGGTTTGAAAAATGACAGGTAGAAGCTGATCACTCTCAATTTTACCACTTTTTGAAGTTTGATACATCTGGCCCCAAATCTCTCACTTTCTGAATCTCATCCTATTAAATTTCCCCCAATGTACATTATTATAGATTATTTTGATGCTTTCGTTAATGCTGAACTATACTTCCTGTAGGCTCTCCACGCTTCCAGTAAATCACCTTCTCACTGCTCATTCTAGGCCACTCCAACCTCATTCTACATCACTACTCTGAACAACTTTATACATAAATATGGCTCCTCGATCCAGTCCTCACTGTCAAGTCTCACCTCCTCTCAACTTCCACACCTCCCACATGCACCCACAACCCACACAACCTAACTCCTATCTCACCTGTCCCCTCCCTACCTTTCTCCTGTGCTCTCTAGAATGCTAGATCAATCTGCAACAAGCTCCCGACTATCCACGACCTCTTTATCTCCCACTTTTTTAAGCTTCTCGCCATCATTAAAACCTGGAACTCCACCTCCGACACTACCTCCCCTGCTGCCCTCTCTTATGGAGGCCTCTCCTTCACACACTCGGTCAGACCTGATGGCCGCCAGGGTGGAAGAGTGGGTATCCTCCTCTCCCGCAACTGCACCTTCCGCGTCATTCCACCTGAGCCCTCCCTCACATTCTCCACCTTTGAGGCACACACTATCCACCTCTTCTACCCCATTCACCTCCTTGTGGCTATATTCTACCGCCCCCCTGGCCCCTGCTTCCCTTTCCTTGATAACTTTGCTGCGTGGCTTCCACACTTTCTTGCCTCTGACCTCCCCTCTATCATCCTCGGTGACTTTAACATTCCTATTGACATCAATAATGCTGCCTCATCTAATCTTCTTGACCTTACCACCCCCTTTGGACTTTCTCAATGGACCTCCACCCCCACTCATAATCTCGGACACTCTCTTGACCTAGTCTTCACCCACCATTGTAATCTCTCTGATTTCTCTAATTCTTCCTTCCCACTCTCTGACCACAATCTGCTCTCTTTCACCCTCTCATCCTCCCCTCTCCCCTCATTGCCCAGACCCACAGTCACCAGACGTAACCTCGGGTCTCTTGACCCTACTGTCCTGTCTTCCCTGGAGACTTTCCTCTCTCCTCTTTCAACCATGACCTGCCCCAACCAGGCTGCCTCTTTCTATTACTCTTCTCTCACCTCTGCTCTCGACTCTGTAGCCCCCCTACACACTATCCCCCTCCGATGCTCTAAACCCCAAACCTGGCACAACAAAATAACATGAATCTTGCAAAAATGTGCACACTCTGCTAAATGCCTCTGTAGGAAATCGCACTCTCTGGCAGACTTCCTCCATTTCAAGTTTATTCTCTCCTACAGCGCTGCTCTCTCCTCTGCCAAACAATCTTTTTTCAAATCTCTCCTCTCTTCTCATTCCTCCAATCCCCGCTGTCTCTTTGAAACTTTCAACACTCTACTTCGCCCTGCACCACCCCTCCCCCTTCATCCCTCACTGCCACTGACTTTGCCTCCTTCTTCCTCTCTAAAATTGAGATAATCCGACATGATATCTCCTCCCATACCCCTCTGCTGCCCACCCACCCCAATCATCCTCCCCCCCCAACTACCCAACTCTGTCATCCTTCTGCCCTACTACAGCTGAGGAAGTCCGCTCCCTCATCTCATCCTCTCTCCCCCCTCTTCCTGTCCCTTGGACCCTCTCCCCTCCTGTGTCCTCAGTTCCCTCTCCCCCACTGGCTGCTCCCACCTTGCTCGCCTCTTTAACCTATCTCTTTCTACTGGCATCTTTCCCTCACCCTTCAAACATTCTCTGGTCTCACCTATTCTTAAAAAAACAAACCTGGACCCTTTTATCTCCCACAAGCTACCGCCCTATCTCTCTTCTCCCATTTGCCTCTAAAATACTAAAATGTTTGGTTTACAGGCTTCTCACCAATTATCTGTCTGACCACTCCATCCTTAATCCCCCTTCAATCTGGCTTTCACCCACTTCACTCCACTGAGACTGCCCTAGTGAAAGTCACCAATGACCTGCTGTCAGCCAAATCCAAGGGTCACTTTTCCCTGCTATTCCTTTTGGACCTATCTGCTGCCTTTGACACTGTGGATCACCCTCTCCTCCTCCACACACCCCAAAACATTGGCCTCTCTTGCACGGTCTTCAACTGGTTTCCTCTTACCTCTCTAACCGTTCCTTTTCAGTCTCTGCCTCTGGCTCCATCTCACCACCTTCCATCCTTCCTGTCGGGGTCCCTCAGGGTTCCATCCTTGGTCCCCTTATGTTCTCCCTGTACACCTCTTCTCTGGGTGCACTCATTAACTCCTTTGGCTTCCAATATCACCTCTATGCTGATGACACCCAAAGCTACATCTCCTCTCCTGATCTGTCCCCCACTGTTTTCTCTCAGGTTTCCAACTGTCTCTCTGCCCTCTCCTCCTGGATGTCTGAGCGATTTCTGAAGCTGAATATGGACAAAACCGAACTTATTATCTTTCCCCCACCCAGAGCTATGCCCCCTACTAATATCTCTATCACAGTTAACAACACCATAATCTCCCCCGTTCCCCAACTCCGCTGCCTGGGTGTCACTCTCGACTCCTACCTCTCCTTTGCACCCCATATCCAAGCCCTGGCCCATTCTTGCCGGTTCCAGTTATGCAACATTGCTCGCATCAGGCCCTTTCTCTCACAGAGTGCAACAAAGCTTATCATCCACTCACTGGTCATCTCACGGCTTGACTACTGTAATGCTCTCCTCACCGGCCTCGCTCGATCCCAACTGGCTCCTCTCCAATCTGTCCTCAACTCTGCAGCCAGGCTTATCTTCCTCTCCCGCCGCTCTAATTCTGCCACTCCCCTTCAACAAAATCTGCACTGGCTCCCATTCCCCTACATAATCCTCTTCAAACTCTCTACGGTCAGCTGACGACTGTCGTCTCTCCTCCACCCTGATCACTTCTTCCCATGCTAGAGTACAGGACTTTGGCCGTGCTGCACCCCTTTAGTGGAATGCACTCCCTCGCTCCATTTGACTCTCCCCGACCTTGCAAAGCTTCAAACGGGCACTGAAAACTCACCTATTCATCAAAGCGTACCCTTCTACTGCATGAACTAGCTGGTTCTCCGACCCCTTGCCTGTTTATATCCTGCTATTTAGCCACCACCTACTTGCTTGCACCTCTTGTAATCTGTCTGTCTCCCCTTCCTGGTAGATTGTAAGCTCCTCCGAGCAGGGCCCTCTTCCCTCCTGTTGTCAAAGCCCACTTCTCTTCACATTTCACTCACAGCTCTCCCATACTCAAACACTTAGTGACCATCTTCGTCCGCTTACTCATCTCCATCATTGGCCTCAAGCCTCTTATAGTATGTTGATTGAGTCACTACTTATATTTAAGCTGAACTGTGGCGCTCTTTATTTGTACTCTATTTTTGTTATTTATTCAATGTTATGCCAGGTTTTGTCTCCTTGTACTGTTCCTTTGTATGGCGCTGCAAAACACTTGTGGCGCCTTATAAATAAAATTATAATAATAATGCTGACCATTTCCCAAAGACTTAAGAGTTATTTTCTTAATTCTTTGTATTGTTCTTGGTGGAATCTTTACGTTACTTCACTTGTTGGTCATTGTAATTGTAAAATAGATACCAGTAGCCCATGTTTGAGAATATTCTTAAGTTTTATAATAAAGTACAGGAAATTTAGTGGCCACCAGTGTGCCGATCTCTTGAACCCCCATTTAGAGGTGAAGAGCAGGTTATTTCATATCAGCATCAGAATCAGCTTTATTGGCCAGGTATACTTGCGTATACTAGAAATTTGTTTTCGGTTCGCTGTGCAGCAGCCAGGTGGGTAACAAGTTAACAGCATACAGTATAAACAATATAAACAGGTGGAGGAACATGTATAGTCATATAGAAAGTTATTCAGAGGGGACACCTTGTTAGATTATGTACAAGGGGTTATGGCACGACTGGACAGTGAGGAGTTCATGAGTTCATGTGTCAACAGATGTACCGCTTGAGGAAAGAAACTTTGGTACTTATGTAATATCTGGGCTCCCGTTTTTCTTATGAGACCGCGTCCCCTTGCGGGGCTCGCTGCGCTCGCCACGCTGCGGGCACGGTGGCTCGCTGCGCTCGCCACACTATATAAAATCAACTCCATGCGTAGTTGGATAGTAGGGGTATGAAAAAATGGGGTGCATTTAACATGGGAGCCCAGATAATACATAAGTACCGAAACTTTTTAGGCTTCTGGTGGACCTGGTGGGAATAGCCCTGTAGCGTCTGCCTGATGGCAGCAGGTTAAACAAGCCATGGCCAGGATGTAGTTGGTCCTTGACTATCTTTGTTGCCTGCTTTTTTGCTCTGGACAGGTACAGGTCCTGGACAGAGGGAAGGTCTGTCCCGATTATCTTCTCTGCAGTTCTGACTACCTTTTGGAGTCTGCATTTGTCTCTCTCGCTGGCGGAGCTGTACCAGACCAGTATTGAGGAGCACAGTACAGACTCCACAATTGCAGAGTAGAAGAGGAGCAGAAGCTTCTGTGAGATGTTGAACTTCCTCAGTTGCCTAAGGAAGAATAACTTCTGCTGCGCTTTTCCAACAATAGTATCAGTGTTGGGCCCCCATTTAAGGTCCCGGTAGATTGTGGTTCCAAGGAACTTGAAGGAGTCCACTAGCGACACCACACTGTCAGCAATTGTTAGCAGAGGAACACCAACAGCCAACTTTCCTAAAGTCCACTACCATCTCAACAGTTTTGAGTGGGTTGAGCTCTAGATGGTTGCTGCTGCACCACTGGGCCAATCGGTCCACTTCTTGTCTGTAGGCCGATTCGTCCCCGTCCTTGATATGATCAATGACGGTAGTGTCATCGGCGAATTTGATTATCTTTACTGATTGCGCCTCTGAGGTGCAGTCGTTGGTGTACAGGGAGAAGAGCAGGGGTGAGAGTACACAGCCCTGGGGGGCTCCTGTGCTGATGGACCGCACTTGGGAGGTGAATTCCCCCGCTTTCACAACTTGCTTTCTATCATTCAGAAAGTCCACAATCCAAGAACACATAGCTTCAGGGACTCCTAGGCGGAGTAGTTTGGAGTGGAGGATGTTGGGGATGATTGTGTTGAAAGCCGAGCTGAAGTCAACAAACAGGACCCTTGCATATGTACCAGGCATAATTAGGTGCTTCAGAATGTAGGAAAACGGTAGCACAGAGAATTGTGCAGGAAAGTAGTTACGCTGGTTGAGTGCACACTAGAAAGGATTGCTATTAATCTGTATCCTGATTGGTTTTATTTATAGGTTCTATCAAATTTTGACTTTTAATAAAGTTATTATTAAAAATATCCCTTTGTTGTGATTCCTTTATTTATATGGGAACTAGGGGAATGAATCGTTCTAGGTGAAATAAAGAGTTTAAAAAATCACACATATTCGGACATAGGCCCTTATTCTGGTTGGTGCGGCCAGAGCCGCACACGGTGCTCTGGCCGCACAAACCAATCCCCGCCCACGAGACGGATCGCCACGGCCGTCCGTACACGGACGGCTGGCGATCCGCATAAAAATGGTGGGGCGTACGCCTCCACCATGGTGGGAGCTGCCCCCTGCATTCGATGGTCGTCGACCATCGAAGGCAGGGCCGCACGCCACAGCAGCTCCCGCAAGCTGAGACCACACGGACAATCGTCCGTGTGTTAGCTTGTATGGGGGCTGAGAGCTGACATCCGGCGACGTCAGCTTTCCGCCCCCATCAGTGGCGTCATACCCTCATTTGCATGCATACGCCCCGCGTTTGCATGGGAACGCCCATGAAACGCGGGGCGTATACATAGGGAAATGAGGGTATGAAGCCCCTCACGCCCCTATACGCCCCCTTTGCGGCGGACGAAATACGTCTGCGGCGAATGGGGCTGCACATGCGCAGATTGACCTCTGCGCATGTGCAGACTAAAAACATCGGCGGTACGGCCGCACGCGGGCCGTACCGCACGATGCAGAATAAGGGCCATAGTGCTCATACAAGGAAATGAGAAAAAAGTGAAAAGATAGTTTTGTTAAAAATTGTATTAGAGTCCGCCTCTTGCTGCACTGTAATAGTTTTTTACTTTTCTTACGGGGATATTCACTGGGTCTGTTTATAATTGCAAATATATTATTGCCGTTAAGTGTTTACTTGAGGATTTATACTGGCTATTATTGTTGCCAATTTTATGGGGAGAAGTGTGTGTGTTAGGTGTTACGTTTAATGTTCTTTGTAACTTTTTATTTCAAGTTCATTCAGAACTAGGGATTGTATTATTCAGTCAGGGAAAAGAAAGCTTGGTACTCTTTATCTAGAACGGCGCCCGCGATTGGAATCGCGGGCGTCGGGGGTAAAAAATCGCGGGTACATAAAAAACGGGTGCGACGCGATGCCCGCGATTTTCCCATAGGGATCAATGTTAAAACGGTGATTGACCGCGATTTTACTGTTAAATGCCTCAGTGCCCGCCATTTGGCCATAGGAAACAATGTTAAATGGGCCACAGAGCCCTAATACTGCCCTTTAACTCTGAAATGGCCCCCACAATTGTTAACGCCACCCCACGATCAATGTCAACCCGAAGCGTGGCGAGCGCAGCGGTACGCGTCCTCCGACCTTTTCATGCCCTACTATCCACGTCGGCGTGGAGTTGAGAATAGAATAGTGTGGCGAGCCACCGAGGCCCGAAGCGTGGCGAGCGGATGCGGATACCTTCTCAGGTAAACGCGTCCCTTCGCGGGCTTCAGAGGTGTCCGCGTCGCCACGGACACCTGTGAAGCCCGCGAGGGGACGCGTATAACTGTGAAGGTATCCGCGTCCCCTCGTGGGGCTCGCCACGCTTCGGGCCTCGGTGGCTCGCTGCGCTCGCTACACTATTCTATTCTCAACTCCACTCCGACGTGGATTGGAAGGCATGAAAAGGTCGGAGGACGCGTACCGCCGCCCCTCGCGGGCTCGCTGCGCTCGCCACGCTTCGGGTTGACGTTGATCGTGGGGTGGCGTTAACAATTGTGGGGGCCATTTCACAGTTCACGGTGACTATTGTTTCCTATGTAAAAATTGCGGGCATTGAGGCATTGAACACTAAAATTGGGTCCAATCATTTTTAACATTGGTCCCTATGGGAAATCGTGGCCATCGCGGGCATCGCGTCGCACCCGATTTTTAGTGCATTCGATGGTCGCGATGGGCGCCGTTCTAGGTAAAGAGTACCGAAAGCTTTAATGTATGTGTATAGTTGTACGTTTATTGCACTCCTATTAGATATTTAGGGGGACATTTACTAAAGGAAATTTGTAAAAAAATAGGTGTATTTGTATCCAGAAATACACTTATTTTTGACATTTACTATCCCGAAAATATGGCAATTCGTAGTCGTATTGATGTGCTATCAATACGAATACGAATTGCCGTATTTTCGGTATAGTAAATGTCAAAATTAAGTGTATTTCTGGATACAAATACACCTATTTTTTACAAATTTCCTTTAGTAAATTTCCCCCTTAGTATCCACTTTGTGCATCAATTGGAGTAAGGGATTTTAACTAGTCCCAAGATCTCTGATTTCTGTGTGTAGTTTTTACTTGTGTCACGTTTACAATATAGTTTGTTACCTATAAGTTTTACACATAGATCTTTTTGCCTAACCTGGCAATAGGAGTGCTGTTATAGTTTCCCTTATGTATTTGTTGGTTAGATAGTATACCAATTTTTTGGTAGGTTTGTCGCCATACACCATTTATTTCACGTGTCACATTCTTAATTTATTAATTAATTTATTGAGTTTTATCACTTGGTTTTATATATAACTATATCAGGGTCCCCTGCCTGGACCGGCAGTTGGAGCTCCGTGATATTCTTTAGGAGTTTTTACAGTGATACTTTCTATTTCTGTACATATGCAATCATAAGTGACAACGTGTCTGGCTTGATGTTTTTGCTGCCAGTTTATATGGGCTAACTGTGGTTCTATTAATTGGGTAGGCAGTAGCGCTATTCCCTGTTACATGCACTTCTATTGAGTCATGTGTATTAATGAGCCAGATGATACTGGATACATCAGTTATGCCCCTGTTTAGGTATACAGCCTAACACTGTTCCCCGTTTTCACACACACAAATTTCCCCAAATTAAATCATACACAAATTATAACATAACAAGCAGCTAGAGGGCGGGCTCTGAGAGCTCGACACGTGTTTCACCTAATAAGGCTTTTTCAAGACCAACCGATTGCCCTCCTTGGGGCTATATTTATTCATTTCATTCTTCCAATCAAATCGTGTTCTTGCGGTCACATGGTCTGGTACGGGCCAATCTGACTCTCCTTGCGTCTTACACTATCTGGCGGGGTCTCCGTCTAGTTTGCCTTACTTCCTGGTAACGTGATCCGCGCCTGACGTAATGCGCCCATCACGTGATTCCAGGTGACCAATCAGCGTTCTGTATTCCCGATCTCGGCTAGTTCTCTTGTTTTGACTGCCCGGGTCTCTGTATATTGTATACCTAAATCCGTATTTTTACGTTTATTTCTTTAGAGATTAAAATTATATTACCACCTTTGTGTGTATGTTCTTCTCGATATATTATCATATCCTGGGTCACGGCTGGGGTTTCCAGATTGTATATTTCTTATGAAAATCAATTGGTGTTATAGTTGTATTCCGTGTGCTGTTATGGCCGGAATCTGTATGAGATAGTTATTCCTTCTGTTTTTTATCTTCTTATTTATATAGAGAACTTCTCTGGGATGCTATTACACTTCCTAGTGTTTTATGTCTTTTGTGGTCCTATTGTTTTGTTTTGGTTCTGTTCGTATTTGACTAGTGGCTTATATCTTTGCCTTGTCCTTATTGGATATCCAGATTTCCCCATTTGGGAGCTCCTGTAATCATGGTGAGTGTGACAATAAACTTATTTTATAAAAAAAGGGGTTGCAGAAAAACGAAAAACAGAAAATGTGAAAAATCATTGTGAAGGGAATAAGGAAAGGTGCAGTTATTTTATTGAATCTGATATTTGCTGTACCCATATTGAACCTGCAGAATGTAGTGCAGGCCCAGGTTGACTGCGTCCTCAACGCATTGATTAGATCGGTATGCAAACTGGAGGGGGTCTAGCTGGTGGCCAGTCACAGCTTTCAGGTGGTTCAGTACCAGGCGCTCAGATGTTTTCATGATCACAGACGTCAGAGCTATCGGCCGGTAGTCATGCAGATTTGTAATAGTTGATTTCTTGGGGACTGGAACAATAGTGGAGCTTTTGAGGCAGGAGGGAACCTTGCGTAGCTCCAGTGATTTGTTGAAGATCCTGGTGAATATGGGGGCAAGTTGACCCGCGCATACTTTCAGGGCAGATGGTGACACCCCGCCAGGACCTGGCGCCTTCCTTGGTTTGGCCCTCTTGAACATCTCCTCCACCTCTACTTGGGTGACCTGGAGTGACTGGAGTTGGCTGTCGACATTTGGGGCAGCACAGAGGGTATGGTTTGGTTCACAGTGGACTACTTTTTCAAACCTGCAATAGAAGTTGTTCAGCTCATCAGCTAGATCTTGGTACATGGCGGCGGCTTTGGGTGTTTTCTTGTAGCTGGTTATAGATTGCATTCCTTTCCACACAGATACAGGGTCATTAGTGGACAGGTCATTTGTCAGCTTGTCAGAAAACCGCTTTTCACTAATGTCCTATGGGATACTGGGAATGGTCTTAAGACATTGGGTATTAGAGGGTATCCGCAGGAGACAGGCACATCTATAACTTTGAAGCTGGGTGTACTGGCTCCTCCCCTCTGATTCCCCACCCAGGAACCAGTTTAGAAAAATGTGCCCTCAGGAGAGGATGCACACTGCTGGAGCTCCAGAGAGTACCGAGCTGTCCCTGCTGCAGGACCACTGTCCTGAGTGGGTGTTTGTACTCACGGGCATTGCGCTGCAGTGATACTCACCCCCAGCATGCCGCACACTCCTGACACAGTCCGAAGACGTCTGTGGTGAGTAGAAACCGGGGTCCCCACAGTGGGGTACCCCAGATCATCGTGCGGCAAGATGGCGGCGGTGGCAGACGCGGTACCCTGCACAGGGGCTGCGCAGTCCCCCCGTCACAGACTGGCTGCGGGTGACAGTCCCTGGGCTACCAGGGCAGATCCCACCAAAAACGCTGTTCAGTGCAAGGGCGCCATTAACTGACAGCCAGCGCCAGTATAAAAATCGGTGAAGCCCCTGCGCCATCACCAGGGGGGCGGGGCTTCAGCGGAGCGAGACCAGAGGCTCTGAGCGCGCATACACTACTTCCTGCTTCTCCCTGGGTGCCATTACTGCCTCCAGATCACTCCTCAGCGGTGAGGTGTTGGACAGAGGAAATCTGCAGAAAACAGCAAGTGTATTTAGCGCTGAATCGCTTAATTAATCAACACTGTACTGTGTTTTGTGCGTTGTACCAACTCCTAAATAGGAGTTCAGGTTGTGCAGGGTGTGCTGGTCTCCTCAGTGTAATCTGAGCGCTCCCCCACGGGCTTTTTAAGCTACACACTTTCAGTGATAGAGCTCACACATATATAGCTGCTATACACTGCACATTGATTTTGTATATATTTCATTGTGATTGTGGTGTGTTTGTGGAAAGTGGTTATTTATTCCTTCACCATGGTAAGGAAATTAACCTGTCTCATTTGCAGCACCAAGTTTATGCCTAAGTCCACCTCACAGATTACCTGTGAAGAGTGCATGTCCACTCAAACAGGGGTTTCACCCCAGATCAGTGGGACTTCACAATCAGACTCTCAGGAGCCTGAGTGGGCTGCAGGCATTAAAACCATGCTGCAGACAGTGTCAACTCAATTGGCTGCAAATACAGTGCAGACCAAACAGGTGCAGCAGGACTTATCAGTTCTAGCCGCATGGGTGGACAATATGAATCCCACCACAGGCCAGTCACGGAAGCGTGCTGCGGCCGCCATGTTGCCTGATTCAGACGGGTGACGACACAGATGATAATGTGGATGACGGGGCTATGATCCCTGATTTACAATCATCCCTCAGGGGCCTGGAACCTCTTATTATAGCAATAAGAGAAGTTTTAGACCTTCCCTTAGCAGACATGCAGGAAGGTGACCCGTTTTTGGGTCCCAAAGGAAACAGCAGATTGTTTTTCTTCTACGATCCCCATGGCAGCCATACATTGGGATATTCCCTTCCCCCACTAGAACAGACAGGATTGGTTTCTCTTGGGACCGCCCACCTTGGGTATAATGGACCCCTCCTTCACCTCCCCTGCATCTTTTTTCCTGTCTCCGTATAGAAGTAGACAGAGTAGGACAGATTATTTTTGTTTAAAGCAGGGTTACCTCAGAGCAGCATGGAGCTGAATGGGGTGGCTCCCCGGGGAGAAGAAGGTGCAGGAGGCCAGCGGTATTTGTCTCCTTGCACGCGATATCCTGCCATGGCAGTACCTGGTCCGGACGCCATACACTGCATGCTGGTGTATGGAAAAAACGGGTCTGCTGGGGAGACTGTGCACAGCCCCGCTGTAAAGCCGCGGCTACACATGCTGGAAGATAAGGCAGAAGGGGCGGAAGTGCCGGTAACGTGTCACTTCCGCCCACAGATGCTGGGTGCGTCTTGAATCCAGTCCCACCGGAAACGCTGGGCAGTGGTTTTAGTTCCACTTCGCCGTGCTGAGCACAGAGGGCGGACAGGGAACAGTTAAATAGCCAGCAGTGATTTCTATCATGGCGTCTATCTGCTTGGTGTGTTTGCATGCTGTTTGGAAACGCTGCAGTATTGACCATGGAAGCGCCTTCTCCCCAGAAGCCGGATGATGCCCCAGTGAGGTAAGCCCTTTGGTTTTGGGCATCAGTATTGTTATTTTGAGATATTGAGTGTAGTTTTCTCTACATTTTTAGTGCGCCTGTCTCTCCTGTACACAAGAAGAGGACAGCAAAGAAAAAGTTCATAGAAGCAGTTTGCATGACATGTGATCAGACCTTTGCTTCAAGTCAGAAAAAGTCAGTATGTGAATTGTGTGAAATGGCACAGTCTAAAGTGGCAAAGAAGCCAGAACAGTCGGAAATGCTTAAAGAGTTAATGGCATGGATGAAGCAGAATTTTGTTTCTAAGAATGAATTTGCTCAAAGTCAATCTACTAAAAGGTCTAGAGTACAAGCAGAGTTTACACCTGAAGAGGATTCTTCTGATGAGTTTGAGTGTGAAGCTAAGGAGTCGTCTGACGAATCTGGTGAAGTAGAAGATGTCAGATCATTTAACTTAGAGCTTGTAGAAAACCTGCTGAAAAATATTTACAAAGCCATGAATTTCAAAGAGGCGGCCTCCTCATCGGACAGAGACCCCTTATATGAGGACAGAGATAAGAAAGGGAGAACCTTCCCACTTAACAAGATGGTGAGAGACATGATAAATAAGGAGTGGATCAATGTCGACAAAAAGTTTACCTTGGGTAATAGGGTAGAAAAAATGTACCCATTTAAGGATGAGGACCTACTGGGATGGTGTACCTTACCCAAGGTAGATGCAGCGGTGGCAGAAATCATATCAAAATCTACCATACCAGTTGAAGATGCGGCGGCATTTAAGGATGCCATGGACAGAAAAATTGAAAATTCTTTCCGTAAAGTACACTCAGCCTCTGCAGGCTCCCTGAAAGCCAACGTGGCTATGGCCTCTGTTGCTAGGGCCGTTCGACTTTGGGCCTCCAATCTGAAAACGGATGTGGAGGAAAAGATATCAAAACAATACCTTCTCAAAAATTTAGAAGTCATGCAAAAGGCCATCGACTATATGTGTGAAGCCTCACCAAATGGGGTGTCCTTTGCAACCAAGGCTATGGCAGCAGGTGTAACAGGGCGTAGGGCTCTATGGCTTAAGCCTTGGAATGCGGACGCTAATTCAAAGAATAAGCTCACGAACTTACCCTTTGAAGGCAAATTCCTCTTCGGCTCCAAGCTGGACACTATGATCCAGAGGATTTCGGGGGGAAAGTCAGTCCGATTACCCCAGGAAAAGAGGAATCTCTTCAACTTCCCGGCCTCATCTAAACAAGCTTATAGGGAGGCGAAGACCTACCGCCCTGGCAAGACGTATTACAAGAGAGGGAATGCTAATACCTCCAGGCAGCCCTTTCGACAAAATTTTCGTGGCCGATATCAACCAGAAAAGGATTGGGGCCAAAAGGGAAAATTATGACTATCTTCAGGTGAAGAAGATTGGGGCCAGACTTATGCTGTTCACGGAGTGTTGGAAGATGATGATAAGAGACACCTGGGTGTTGAACATAATACAACAGGGCTACTGTATAGAATTCGAAAAAATCCCCACCCATCACAGATTCATGAAATCAAGGATACCAGGACTTTCAGAAAAAAGAAAAGCGCTGTTCTTAAAAATCAATCAACTCCTACAGTCAGGGGCCATAGAGTTAGTGCCAGAGAAGGAACGCAGAAAGGGTTTCTATTCAAATCTATTCCTGGTACGGAAACCGAATGGCTCATTCAGAACGATTCTGGACCTGAGGGAGTTGAATGTGTATATAAAACAGATAAGGTTCAAGATGGAGACCTTGAGTTCTATTGTGATGGGGATAAGAAGAGAAGACTACCTCGCATCGATAGATCTCAAGGATGCCTATTACCACATTCCGATCAATCGATGGTACAGAAAGTTTCTGAGGTTTTCAGTGGCCAATCATCATTTTCAGTTTACTTGTCTGCCCTTTGGGCTGAAAACTTCACCAAGAGTTTTTACCAAAGTGCTAGTGACAGTGATTGCAGCATTAAGGATGCAGAAGATTCAAGTATGGCCCTACTTGGACGATCTGCTCATTGCAGGAGAGTCTCTGATAGAGACAGAAACCAATGTGAAAATGACCATAGACCTACTACAATATCTAGGTTGGGTCATAAACAAAGAGAAGAGCCAGCTGCTACCGGTACAGAAAATACAATTTTTGGGAGCCATGATAGACACGCAGCAGTTCTCAATTTCTCTGTCGCCAGACAGATGCAGAAAGATAAAAGAGTTAGTCGACATCTTACTACAAAAGAGGAGATTTCCCCTAATTATGGCCACCCAATTACTGGGTATGATGGCCTCTTGCATCAAAATTGTTCCTTGGGCACAGTGGAAAATGAGGAAACTCCAATGGCTACTGATTCCTCTACAAAAGAGAGGGTGTGGCGACCAACACCTGATCTCATTACAACAGGAATTAAAAAAGGATCTAATATGGTGGACACAGGGGCTAGAGTACAGAAAGACCAGCCTAAAGGAACCTGTGTTTTGTATAGTAACCACAGACGCCAGTCTCTTCGGATGGGGCACCCATGTCGAAGGGAGGTCAGTCCAGGGTATATGGACAATAGAAGAAGCAAGGAACTCATCGAATATGAGGGAATTGCAAGCGGTATGGGAAGCCATAAACTGTCTGAAAGAAGAAATCGGCAATTCCCATTTAAGAATTATGTCGGACAATGTCACTGTGGTTTCCCACATAAACCATCAGGGGGGCACAAGAAGTATAAAACTTATGCGCATGTCAGAGAAGATAATGGGTTGGGCAGAACACAACTTGAAATCCATGACAGCGGTGTATATCCCAGGAAGGAGGAATACCCTGGCAGACTTCCTGAGTCGAGAAGTAGTGTCCCCAGGAGAGTGGCAGTTGAATCAGGAAATATTCTCCCAAATAGATAGAAAGTTTGGCAGCCCAGAAATAGACCTGATGGCAAGCTTTGGGAACAAGAAGGTGAACAGCTTCTTTTCAAAATCTTTTCATCCGCAGGCCCGAGCAATAGATGCTCTGTCAGTAAAGTGGAACTTCAGACTGGGATACATATTCCCGCCCTTCCCTATGATTGGAAAGGTCCTGAAGAAGATAAGAGAAGACCGGGTAGAAGTCATAGCAATACTACCTTACTGGCCAAGAAGACCGTGGTTCGTCAATGTTCTGAAGATGGCAGTACAAGAACCTTGGCCCCTACCCGACAGAGTGGATCTGCTGCACCAGGGTCCGGTTTATCATCCAGAGCCCAAGAAATTATCACTAAAGGCATGGAGATTGAACGGAAGATCCTGAAAAGACATAACCTGTCCCCCCAGGTTATGGAAATGATGCTGAAAGCCAGGAAAGACATATCATCCCTGGCATACTGCAAGACATGGATCAAATTTATTGATTGGGGCCAATTCAGAGGTGATTTCTCCTCCATAACAACGGATAGAGTGCTACAGTTCCTTTACGAAGGTTTCCAGATGGGTCTCGCTCCTGCCACAATTAAATCGCAGATATCAGCACTAGGGGTGCTATTGGATAGATCTTTAGCAGAAGAAAAACTGATAAAAAGATTCAACAGGGCTATGAAGTGGATCCAGCCACCAGTCAAGGCTATAGTGGCACCGTGGGATCTAAATCTGATGCTTTCGGTCCTAACCAAGTGTCCGTTTGAGCCCCTAACGGAATGTTCTTTGAGACTCTTAACTTGGAAAACAGTATTCTTAGTAGCAGTTACCTCTGCGAGAAGAGTGAGTGAGTTGCAGGCTCTATGGATCGAAGAACCCTATTTGGTTATCTTCCCTGACAGAGTTGTCCTAAGGACTCACCCAGAATTTGTACCAAAGGTGGTGTCAGCCTTCCACCTCAATCAGTAAATCACTCTACCCAGTTTCTATCCTAGACCTGAAAATGAGGAACAACAAGCCTGGGATACTTTAGATCTAGTCCGAGTGATTTCTATCTATCTGGAAAGAACTAAGGTTTTCAGAGCAACCAAACATTTGTTCGTCATTCCAGAAGGTGTCAGGAAAGGAAGGGAACCTGGGAAACAGACGATATCCAGATGGATAAGAGAGACTATTGTTACAGCCTACAAACAGGAAGGCAAGAAGATACCTCCTATTGTACAGGCACACTCAACGCGGGCAGTATCTACTTCCTGGGCGAACAAGGCCAAAGCGTCGGTGACGGAAATATGCAAAGCGGCTACCTGGTCGTCAGTACACACTTTTGTGAATCACTATGCTCTTGACGTTTCTCTGGCCCACTTTGGGAAGCATGTACTCCAAGAGGCAGTTTCCTAAATACCTCTTGATAATAAAATATTATTTTACATGCATTTACCCTCCCGTTTATTTCTTGGGTATGTCCCAATGTATGGCTGCCATGGGGATCGTAGAAGAAAGAGTCAAATTATACTCACCGATAATTCCTTTTTCTTCCTAGAGATCCCATGGCAGCCACTGATTGCCCTCCCTTGTGTTCTGATGTGTTTTCTCTAGGGACCAAGAGACGGAGACACTCAAAAGATGCAGGGGAGGTGAAGGAGGGTTTATTATACCCAAGGTGGGCGGTCCCAAGAGAAACCAATCCTGTCTGTTCTAGTGGGGGAAGGGAATATCCCAATGTATGGCTGCCATGGGATCTCTAGGAAGAAAAAGGAATTATCGGTGAGTATAATTCGACTCTATCCTGAACAAGCTGACCTTGATGAGACGTTTAAGGAGGCTTGGAAACAACCTGAAAAGCGTTTCCAACTGTCCAAAAGGTTTAAGTCCAATTTCCCCTTTGATCCCGTCACTAGAGGGGTGTGGGAAGAGCCTCCGGTTGTGGACGCCTCGGTGTCCAGACTGTCCAAGAAGGTGGTTCTCCCCGTTCCAGGGGCAGCAACACTGAAGGATAGTACAGACAAAAAGCTGGATACTACCCTTAAGGCAGGGCTTGACAAATTTATTTAAAATCTAGGAGCCAGGATGAAATTTTAGGAGCCAGATAAAATTATAAGAGGGAGAGTGCACGCCCCCAAAATTTGCACGAGCCATAATGCCCATTACACGTTCTATCAAACACTGGAATGCCAATTACATAGAATTCCAAATGCAGTAATGGTTTTTACATATTATCACACATAAGTGGAGCTTAGCTACATGCTCATTTCTATGGGTTTTGATGCTTGATGCCAGGGGTAACATGCTCTTTGCCAGGGGTTGCATACTGGAAGCCATGCAGCCCGACTAGTCCAGCAGCAAGAAGTGGTGGCACTGGTGGGGCTCAACGGTGCCCTGGACAGGTGGAGGGAAAGACCTGCATCCAATGGGGGACTTTTGGCAGGTGGTGGAGGGGGCTAAGCCCCTGCATGAGAAGTAGGTAGCCACTAGTCTGAGAGGATGGGGAGACAGGGGTCAGGTACTGCGGGCCGCCGGTGTGACAGGAGAGGAAGACACTGCCTGGCCACGCTGCTTTTGTCACCCACCCACCCCCAGTTAAAGTGCACAGTTATTTGAACTATGGGCACACAGACATAAAAATGATCATATATACCTGTAAAATGGGCAACTATATATTGGGCTCGCTCACCAATGTAGAAGAAAGTCTCTCACAACGAGTCCTCACTGCTGTAGCTCCTGCCTCTGCCTTTCCCATGTCGCTACGTAAATAAAAGGCTCCCCTCCCAGTAGATGCATACTGTGGTAGCGCCGGTGACACTAGCCGCCCACCCGCCGCTCCAAACAGAATGCGCAGCTCCACACCATGGTGGCGGCCATCGTCCTGCCCCAGCACACATTGCGCAGCATGTAATGAGTGGCCAGTGGCGTCTTGAGATCCCGGACAGCCGCTCATTACACATGCATAGGGGGAGGAGCTGCCTGCATTCACGGAGCAGGCAGTACAATACAGCAGCACTGTAAACTATTCTGCTGCTGTGGATCTAATGTGTCCGGCAGCTCTGTGTCCGCAGCAACAGGTCGGACAGGCTGCTGCTTCTGCAGCAGCAGCTTTCAGCGCCTTGGTTGCTGAGCAGGAATGTCAGCACAGAAGGGGGCAACGGAGGGGCAGGGCGTGTTAGCGCAGGGCACTGCGCCCTGCAAAGGAAGTTTAGTGGGAACACTGCGGGCGCTGGTGTGACAGTTGGGAGAGACTGTGCCCAGCTGCACTGCCGCTGCTCTGACAGGAGGAGGAGAGGAGGCAGGGGTCAAGAACTGCAGGCGGCTGGTGTGACAGGAGGAGACTGTGCCTGGCCGCGCTGCCGCCGCTAGTGTGACAGGAGGGGGAGGCGGGGATCGGGCACCGCGCTGCCCTGACATGAGGAGGAGGCAGGCGGTAATGTGACAGGAGGGGGAGACGGGCGTCGGGCACCGCTGCCGGTGATCTGACCAGATTCTGCTTCCACCCTCCCTGAAAAAAAATCTGGTCGCCAGGAAGCAGAATCTGGTCGCCATGGCGACCTGGCCCCCGGATTTTGTCGAGCCCTGCCTTAAGGCCATGTATACAGTGAGTGGGGCGTCTCGGAGACCTGTCCTCGCCAGTTGTTGGATGGCAAAGTCCATTTATACATGGGCTTCTCAAATCCAGGAAGGTATGCTTGCCGATATGTCACTGGCGCAAGTCGGAGAGAGACTTCGCCATATCCAGGATACTGCAAAGATCCTATGTGATACACAAAAGGAGCTTGGAGCTATAAATGCTCGCTCTTCCGCAATGGCGGTTTCGGGTCGCAGGGCCCTCTGGTTGAGACAATGGGTAGCTGATCCAGAGTCCAAAAGTAGTGTCGAGAATTTGCCTTTTAAAGGGGAAAAATTGTTTGGTAGTGAAATTGACGACCTCATATCCAAGGCTATGGCCGGCAAGTCGACTTTTCTGCCGACGGCTCCCACTCACGCAAAACGTCCCTTTCATGGTCAGACGTCTCAGTCCTTTCAGGCCTATCAGTCCTTTCGGCCTTCCAGGCCCAGGCAGAGGGCGAGAGGCTCCAGCTCGGCCGCCAGAGGGGACCGTGGTAGGTTCAGAAAGCCCGCCAGCACAGGATCTCAGGATCGTGCCGCTAATGCCACCGTCTCTAAACCTGCAGCATGACTCGGGTTCCGACCCTGGAGTCACATGCGAGGTGGGGGGTCGCCTGTCAGCTTTCAGCCAGGTGTGGTCGGTCTCTCACCTAGATTCCTGGGTGAGGGATCTTCTTTCCAACGACTACAGGTTGGAATTCTAAAGGCCTCCCCCTCACAGGTTCTTCAAATCAGGTTTACTGGATCTGCATGCAGATCGGGTGAACCTACAACAGGCAATACAACGCCTACTGACGTCACGGGTTATCATACCTGTCCCACTGGAGGAACAAGGAAGGGGTTACTACTACCTGAACATCCCCAAGTCTTCACTGACGCAGTCGCGTCGTATCCTCTTTCTGGGAATGTTCCTGGACACAGAGGAGAAAAGGATTTTCCTCCCTCGGGAGAAGATGGAGGCCATACAATCCCTAGTGAAGGTGATTTTGGCAAAGCCTCAGGTGTCTGTTCACCAGTGCATCCAGTTACTGGGCAGGATGGTGGCCACCTTCGAGTCCATCCAGTTCGGACGCTTTCACACCAGGGTGTTCCAACTGGATTTACTGTCAAAATGGTCGGGCTCACATCTCCTGATGTACAAGAGGATTTCTCTGTCGCATCAGACCCGACCGTCCCTTCTATGGTGGACTCAGGCATCGAACCTGCTTGCAGGTCGGAGATTTGGCATCCAGGACTGGGTGCGACTCACGACGGATGCGAGTCTGCTGGGATGGGGTGCTGTGACCATGGACAGAACCTTTCAAGGCCAGTGGTCTCGGTGGGAATCGAGACTCCACATCAATATCCTGGAGCTAAGAGCTGTATACTATGCAGTGTTACAGGCCCAGGATCTCCTTCAAGGACAGGCGCTTCAGGTACAGTCCGACAACGCCACAACTGTGGCATACATAAATCGCCAGGGAGGCACAAGGAGCAGGACTTGCATGAAAGAAGCTTCCAAGATCCTGGCTTGGGCGGAAATGTATGTGGTGGCACTGTCGGCCATCTTTATCCCGGGTGTGGACAATTGGGAGGCGGATTTCCTAAGCCGTCACGCCCTCCACCCCGGGGAATGGAGCCTGAATTCTCAGGTCTTTGCAGCTATTGTGGACCGTTGGGGTCATCCAACGATAGATCTGATGGCATCCCGGTTAAACCACAAGGTTGCCATGTATTGCACAAGGACCAGGGATCCATGTGCAGTGGCTGTAGATGCCCTGACAATTCAGTGGGTGTTTCCCTTGGTGTACCCTGTTTCCACCCATACCACTGCTGACAAGGGTACTCAAAAGAGTACGAAGTCAGAGAGTAGAAGCCATTCTGATAGCTCCGGACTGGCCAAGAAGGGCTTGGTTCGCGGATCTGCAGAGCTTACTGATCGAAGATCCTTGGCCTCTTCCTCTAAGGAGGGATCTACTCACTCAGGGCCCTTGCGTCTTCCAAGATTTAGGGCGGCTACGTTTGTCGGCATGGAGGTTGAGCGGCAAATCTTAGCTCAAAAAGGCCTGCATTCATCAGTCATCACCACGATGATTCAGGCCAGAAAGCCGGTAACAAATACCCACTACCACCAGATCTGGAGGAAATACGTGGGTTGGTGTGAGGAGCAGAAGGTCCCCCCAGCAAGATTTAACCTGAACAGGTTGTTGTTCTTCCTGCAAGCGGGATTGGATTTGGGCCTCCGTCTGGGTTCCCTAAAGGTCCAGATTTCGGCCTTGTCCATATTCTTCCAAAGAAAATTGGCTGTCATCCCGGAAGTACAAACCTTTCTTCAGGGAGTGCTTCACATTCAGCCTCCCTTTGTACCACCTACACCACCTTGGAGTTTGGACGTCGTCCTAAACTTCCTTCAATCCTCCTGGTTTGAACCTTTGGAGTCGATTGAATTGCGGTACATTACCTGGAAAGCGGTGGTTCTTTTGGCCCTAGCCTCGGCTAGGAGAGTGTCTGAATTGGGAGCCCTATCCTGTAAGAGCCCCTATTGAATTTTTCATTCAGACAGAGCGGAGTTGAGGACAAACCCGCGATTCCTCCCTAAGGTGATTTCTTCCTTTCACCTTAACCAGCCCATTGTAGTCCCGTCTGCATCTGGTTCACCGGATATTCCGGTGTCCCTGGATGTAGTGCGTGTCTTGCGTGTTTATGTCCAGAGGACTTCAAGAATCAGGAAGACAGATTGTCTATTCGTCCTGTACGACGCACAAAAGAAGGGACACCCTGCATCTAAGCAATCTATTGCTAGATGGATTAGGACTACAATCCAACAAGCCTATGTGATGGCAGGCCTGCCAACACCTTCTGTTCTAAAGGCTCATTCCACCAGATCGGTGGGCGCATCCTGGGCGGCTGCTCGGGGTGTGTCAGCTCTGCAACTCTGTAGAGCTGCTACATGGTCGGGGCAACACACCTTTGTAAAATTTTATAAATTTGATGCCCTGGCCAAAGAGGATACCCAGTTTGGGCAGGCGGTACTGCAGCAGTCTCTGCACGTACCCTCCCTTTCTGGAAGCTTTGGGACATCCCCAATGTCTTAAGACCATTCCCAGTATCCCATAGGACGTTAGTGAAAATAGGAATTTAATACCTACCGGTAATTCCTTTTCACGTAGTCCTTATGGGATACTGGGTGCCCGCCCGGTGCGGGGTCTGGCTGCAGCCTTATTCTGCTGTTAAAGTTCAGAAGTTCATCTTATTGTCTTCTGGTTGTAAGGTCTAGTTCAGTGACCTTGGTTCAAAGAAAATCCACTTAGTAAGTGGTATTATAGTTGTTTTTTATTTTGATTAAATGCGGGTGTGCTGGCATGAATCTCACCACACAATTCACACTTATGTTTACATAGGTGACATATAGGTCATTCCTCTCATATGTTCATTCTTCTTCGGGCACAGTTTTTCATTAACTGGTTCCTGGGTGGGGAATCAGAGGGGAGGAGCCAGTACACCCAGCTTCAAAGTTATAGATGTGCCTGTCTCCTGCGGATACCCTCTAATACCCAATGTCTTAAGACCATTCCCAGTATCACATAAGGACTACGTGAAAAGGAATTACCGGTAGGTATTAAATTCCTATTTTTTGCTAGCCTGATTTCTTCGGTTGTATTGTGGTCTGTCACCGTTGCTGTAGGCCTCCTCTTTGGCTCGGCGGAGTTGTCTGAGCTGGGCGTTGAACCAGGGCTTGTTGTTGAAGATGCGGTAGGTCTTGGTGGGTATACACATGTCCTCACAGTAGCTTATGTAGGATGTGACTGTGTCAGTCATTCAGGTCAGTTGCAGAGGCTTCAAAGACCCCCCCAGTCCGGAAATAAGACATACACACACACACACACACAGGTGGCCAAAATTGCGGACAGTTTTTTTTAAATTTGAATGTTTTTCAATTTTGAATGCTTATAAAAAATGTTACACTTCATGCAGTGCAGTGTTTCATATATCAAATGAAAGGGAATTTAATGCTGAATTCAACACAATAAAAACAGAGGCAAAATATTTGCATACAAGAGTAGTTATGCAGTAAAAACTACCCTTAGGGTGAAAGTCCCTGTGTACTTATGATGTCACTGTCATATCAGTTTTTCATTGGGTATCTTTTATTTTTCAAGACAGCAGCACAGCGACGTGGTATTGAGCCAACCAATGTTTGGAGCTCTTTCTTCTTTATTATGTGGTGCCATGAGACCATTATAGTCTCAATTAATTCTCTTTTATTGGATGGACGCCTCAGATGTACCAGTTTTTTTTCAAACAGAACCACAAATGTTCTATGGGGTTAAGGCCTGGGCTGTTTCCTGGCCATACCAGCACATGTATGTCATTCTCTGTGAACCACTGTTTGCATATCCGTGCATTGTGGCAGGGAGCTGAATACTGCTTGAAAAAAAAAATGGGGCATTATCTGGAAATAATATCCCTGGTAGAAGTTTTGGTTGTAGGATGGTGTCAATGTACTTTTATACTGTTCAGTGTGCCATCTATGACATGAAGGCGGCCTACAGCATCTGCTGGCATACATGCCCAGATCATAACATTTGCAGGATTCTTTGTTGTTGCTTTAATGCAATCTGGATGTACCTCTTCACCAATGCTACGTTTCACATATTTTCTCCAATCACTACCAAATATCGATATCTTAGTCTTGTCACTTCATATCACTTGTTTCCACTGACCTTCTGTCCATGCAATGTGTTCTTTTGCCCACTGTATTGATTTATGCCACTGCTTTTTATTCAGCAATGGCTTTTTTCTGGGAATCCTACCTTTTAGGCTAACCTCCGATAGTCTTCTCCGTACCTTTCTTGAACTGACACAAACATCATTTGCATTCAGTTCACTGCTAATGGCCGCAGATGCAGGGCTGGTGCAAGCCCTGTCAGCGCCCTGGGTGGGCCGCCCGACCCCCTCCTCACCAGCTCCGGGTGGGGGGTCAGTGGATTGCTGGGGGGCGCTGGCAGGGGTGGGGGGGTGGGAGGGAAGCGGGTGCTGGGCGCTGACTACCACGCTCCAGGGGGGGAAGCAGCAGGTTGCTGCTGTTCAGCACGGGGGCAGGGCAGCGCCGGGCGCTGACTACTGCGCTCTATCCACGGGTAGGCTCCAGTCAGGGGTGGCAAGGGGGTGTATTCACCTGCTTCGTTGTATTGGCTGGTTGTCCCGTACTTTGCAGCTGCTGCTGCTTGCCAGCTTTCTTCCGACTTCCTGGTCTCCTCGGCGGCTCACTACCGCCCTCCAGTGGCCCTGCGCAGATGACATCCATCTGTCCCTGACACAAATTTGTTTTATTCTACTATCATCAACAGCTGATAGTGTAAACAAAACGTTTGTACTCCTGATGTTGTCACGTTCCCACCAACTTCTCTCGCAATTGCTGCATATGAAAGATCATCTTCAAGTAAAACACAAATCCTAGATCTCTTCCTGGGTGACCAGTCACCATTTTCCCTGGACGACATTGTTTTATTTATTTTTTACACTGTCAATAGCACTAAACAATACACACAAACATCCAACCATAAATGCACTTCAGTAACCAACTTTATTCTGAAAAATGAAACAGTCAGACTTTTCCCACCTTTGAACATGACCTTGCACCTGCTCAAATACAACAGCTGATCATTGGTCCTCAGAACAACGATTCCGATTGGCTAGTAGTAGCTGTTACTACAATCTGCTTCTTGAATCTCACGCATCTGTGCTTCTTTGTCTGACTTGAAAGTAGCATAACTTCTCTTGTAAGGCAAATATTTGACCTCTGGTTATTGTGTTGAATTCAACATAAATATGAAGCATTGCACTGCGTGAAGTGTAACAGTTTTTCTCTACCGTCCAATGGGATACTGGGTTCACTACTATGGGGATTGAGATCTCCGCAGGAGAGACAGGCACATAAAAGACTTTGTGTGGGTGCACTGGCTCCTCCCCTCAATCTCCCTCCACTAGTCCGTTTTAAAAAATGTGCCTCAGGGAGAGGCAGTGCTTCTGGATGCTCCAGAGTTTTTTCAACAGTTTTATCTAAGTTTATTATTTTGGGGCGCTGTGGTGACCACACAGCTGTCCTGCTTCGTGGGTGTCAGGGGAAGGGTCAGTCCCCGGCCTCTTTAGGTGCAGAGCTGACCTGCTGCAGGACATTCGGTTCTGTGTGGGGCTTGTCACCGCACAGCATTGCGCCATGGCGAGCAAGCCCCCAGCCGCCGCACACCCCTGACAGGTCAGAAGACTACAGTGGTGAGTACAGGCTGGGGGTCCCACAAGGGGACTCCGCAGCCATTTGTTGTGCGGCATGATGATGGGCAGTAATGGCGGCCCTCAAGTAGGGACCGCGTGAACCCCACATCAGTGACACTGGCACAGGGGTGCTGCCGCTGGACCACCAGGGACACCCCAAAGGTTGTTTTATGAAACTGCCATTATGTGCCGGTATAAAATTAGATGAAGCGCCAGCTCTGTGTACAGGGGGCGGGGCTTCACTCAGAGCGGGACCAGGCTCTGCTGGACGCGTGCTGTCACTTCCTGCTTCTTCATGCTGCAGACTCCATTACAGAAAAGGCTCCTCACTGGCGTGGTGGATCCGGGTCCTTGCAGCACGGCAGAGACAGCAAGTTAATTAGTGATTTAGCGCTGCTGCGCTATCTGGCTTGTTTTGTATAGACACTGTGTTGTTCAATCACTGTGTATAGCGTTACCAGCTCACCCAGATCTGTGAGTTAAGGTTAAGGGTGCACTTGGTTCCCCAATTGCTCTGTTTTTCCCCACTGATTAGTTACAAAGCACACATACTACAGTCACATAGTCTGTTTCCATACCAGTGGCGTGGTGTGTGAGTGTGAGTGGCTGTGTGGGGGTGAGTTCTTCTGCTGTGTTATATCAGAGGTACAGCCTCATCATGGTAAAGAAGCTTACTTGCATGGTTTGTAGCACCAAATTTGTGCCCAAGTCACAGTCCCAGGTCACTTGTGAACCTTGTATGTCACCACAACCCAGTGGTGTAGACACCCAGGTCAGTGGGGTGCCCCCACAGCTTGCAGGGATATCACAGGCTGATGATCAAGAGCCTGCGTGGGCCTCCAGCATGAAGACATTGTTAGATTCTGTAGCTTCACAGCTTTCCACTAACACTCAGCAGGGTTGATATCCTTCATACCCTTCACATTCCTCCTCCTCCCGCACAGCCCCAGAAGAGGCCGGCTGCTGCAATGGCCCCAGACTCAGATGATGATGATGAGGACATATTGGAGGAAGGAGAGGAGCAGGTTCAGCAGGAACCAGTCCCTGAGCTAGCAGCACATGGTCCTGAACCACTAATCAAGGCCATTAGGGATGTTTTAGATCTCCCGGTGGAGGCATCCACAGAAGGGGATCCTTTCTTCATGACTCAGAGGAAACAGCCTGTGTACTTCCCTGAGCAGGCAGAATTAGAAACGGTTTTCGGGGCAGCACGGCAGAACCCTGATAAAAGGTTCACTCTATCTAAAAGGTTTACAAATGCTTATCCTTTTGAACCTTTGGGCAGAAAGAAGTGGGAGGAGCCACCGGTGGTGGACTCATCTGTCTCCCGCCTTTCAAAGAAAGTGTTGCTGCCAGTCCCTTAAGGACGGGGCAGACAGAAGGCTTGAAGCTACCCTCAAGTCTATGTACACAGCTAGTGGGGCCTCTCAACGCCCAGTACTAGCCAGCTGTTGGGATTGTTGACCGGTCAGCTTGAAGAAGCTAGTTGTCTAGCGAAACACGTGTCCTGTCATCTGTAGCGCTAGGGAAAATGACTGTTTGGTGTTAGTGAAGGAAATTTATTATCCTAATGTTCTAATGTCAAACCAGGTGTTTATGTCTCTTTGCTAGGAGGGTTGCTTTATACTCCACCACAGAGAGGGTTGCTAATCAAGCAGGGACCATTCAAGCCTGCCTTAGACTAAGAAGCAGACAACTACCAGTGTGGTGCACGAAAATCTATATATAATTGTACCAATAATAAGATTGTCCAGCAGATGGCACTGCTGCTCCATATTCTCAGGCATTGAAACATTGATGTAAAAAAATCTGGTAACTCTGGGTACAATATCAGACCTCAGTGAATAGATACAATTAACATTTTGTCAAGTGTGAAATAGTAACACTGTATTCACTTGCTAAGCCTGCTACAATCCCATATGGGGAAGCAACCATACACTGGAGAAAACACATTTAAGCATACATTTTTACAGTTTTTTCTCTTTAAAAGTGTAAAAAAAATAGTGTAAATAAACAATATACAATTGTGTGAAGCCTAGAAGGAATACATTAAAACACCTTGGTGGGGAATATACCCCGGTACACACTATAAACCAGCAGTCATCCCTACCTGCATTTTTTGCAGTGGTAGAAAAATGACTGTGTGGTGCTAGTGCAGGAAATACATTATCCCTATGTGTTAATGTTACATCAGGTGTCCATGTCTCCTTGATAGGACGGTTGTTATATACCTCACCACATAGAGGGTTGCTATCCAAATAGGGACCATCCAAGCCTGCCCCAGACTATTAAGTAGATAAATACCAGTGTGGTGCATTTGAATTTATATACAAGTGTACCACCAATAAGACCGTCCAGCAGATGGCACTGCTGGTTCATCTTTTCAGGCTTTGAACCACTCATGTAAGAAGTCTGGTATCCCCCAAAAAATGTTGGGCCCAATGCCAGACCTCAGTGAATAGAGACTATTAACAATAGGTCAAGTGTGAAAGAATAACACTGTATTTCACTTGTAAACCTACAACAATCCCCTGTGGTGAAGCAACCATTACATGGGAGAAAACCCATTTGGGCATACTTTTTTATAATTTTTTCTCCAAAAGTGTAAATAAGGCAAAAATGAACACACAATTGTATGAAGCCTAGAAGGAGTACATAAAAACACCCTGGTGGGGAATATACCCCAACATACACTACAAACCAGCAGTCATCCCTACCTACATTTTAAACTCTCAAATCACTAATTCCTATCTTTATTGTCACTAAATGTACGTATGTCATTGTCATTTTAACCTCTTTATTTCGCTATTAGTGGCTGTCTCCTTATCCAATTGTCATAATAAAGATAAAAGGAGCTCCCACTCATTTTACCATATAGAGAAAAGGAATGAGTCCACAAAAAATTTTTTGATTGTCCTTTAGGAGTGCATCCAACACAAATTCTTTCTTTCTTTGTCGTCTTTTTTCAAGTATGGAATTACCCAGTTCCTCTCCACTAAGGTTGTAACTTGCACACTGGTTGTGTCTCCCAAGGTGCATAACCTTATATTTATCTACATTGAACCTCATCTTCCATTTTTTGGGCCACTCATCTAGAATTGCAAGATCATTTTGAAGCATGGTGACATCTTCTGATGATTTGATGACTTTGCTAAATTTTGTATCGTCCGCAAAGATGGATACATTGCTGAGTAACCCTATCCCAATATCCTTAATAAAAATGTTAAACAAAATGGGCCCCAAAACCGAACCCTGGGGCACTCCACTTAGTACCGGTATCATATTTGATACGGTACCATTCACAACCACTCTTTGTTCTCTATTACATAGCCAATTCCCTACCCATCTGCAGATATTTTCACCCAATCCTAGGTTCTCCATTTTATTAATCAATCTCTTGTGTGGGACAGTATCAAATGCTTTAGCGAAATCTAGGAAAATCACACCTACAGCATTTCCATTATCAAGGTTTTTGCTAACCTCTTCATAGAACCCTAGTAGATTAGTTTGGCATGAACGATTTTTCACTAACCCATGTTGGTTAATACTGAGTAGACGGTGATGATCTAAATATTCCTGGATACCATCCCTTAAAAATCCTTCAAATAGTTTACCCCCAATTGATGTTAAAATAACGGGTCTGTAATTAGCAGGATCTTCCTTTTTTCCTTTTTTGAATATTGGCACTACCTCTGCTATTCTCCAATCTTTTGGTACTATACCTGACGATAGTGACTTGCTAAAGATATAATGTAGGGGGGTAGCTAGTTCATCCCTTAATTCCATTAATACCCTCGGATGAATCCCATCTGGCCCTGGTGATTTATTTGTTTTGAGTTTGCTTAGCCTCAGTATTATTTCCTTCGGCGTGAAATCCACAATGAGATCTGGCTTATTTGTCCCGTTTGTGGTAAATGTTCCTTCCTTCCCTTAGTAAATACTGATGAGAAGGACTCATTTAACAGTTTTTCTTTTCCCTTGTCCTCAGTAACACTTTTTCCACTAGTATCAGTTACTGGGCCTATGTTTTCCTTAATTAAACGTTTACTATTTATGTATTTAAAAAACTTCTTTGGGTTGGTTTTGCTTTCAGTGGCTATGCACTCTTCATATAATATTTTAGCTGCTTTGATTACCCCTTTACAAGTTTTGTTTGATTCTTTGTATTTTGCGAATGCCTCCTCATTCAAGTTATTTTTATAGAATTTAAAGGCTCTGGTTTTATTGTTGATAGCTGACCTTACTTCTTTGTCCAACCATGGTGGCTTTTTTTTTTGTTGAATTTACCTTTAGTTACTTTAGGAAGGTATTCAATAGTTAGTGAATCAAGCACCTTTTTTAGAGTATCCCACATTTCCTCTGCATTTTTTCCCTCCATAACCGTTTCCCACCCAATTCCTGTTAGGGCTTCCCTGAATAATTCAAAGTTCGCTTTTCTGAAGTTTAGTATTTTTGCAGATCCTTTTTGATGTAATTTACTGAAGTTGATTTCCAGTGAAACCATATTGTGATCACTGTTCCCTAATTGTTCAATTACTTTTGAGTTTGAAACTAAGTCTGTGTTATTTGTTAATACTAAGTCCAAGCCTCATCACGAGTTGGAGTTTCTACCGTTTGTGTAATAAACTGGTCTTTAAGTAAGCTTAAGAACCCATTGCTTCTTGCTGATATACCTGTTTCGTTTTCCCAATCAATGTCGGGTAAATTAAAATCCCCCATAATTAATACCTGACCCTGATTTGATGCTTGTTTGATTTGGTTTAAAAGAAGAGACTCTTCCCTTTCGTTTATATTTGGTGGTCTATAGCATACCCCTATTATAAATTTGTTTTTTGTTTTTTTTATTATTGTCGGTTATCTCTGCCCACACTGTCTCCGAGTTGTCTTCTTCCAGGTCTGTGCTCATATTTTTCTCACATGATGTTAATATATATAGGCACACACCAGATATATAGATCTATCTGGGACTTTGACTTTTTGGCACCCTAGCAGATGTTCCAATCTTGGGAGAGTGCTATATATGTATTATATATTTGTTATTTCTGTTCCTTAGTGAGAAATCAGTGCCACATCCAGAGGGGTAAACCAGTGACGTGCGGTGGCACTGTATGTACACAACCTACCATCACCTGTTGGGCCATAGACTCCCATTGCAAAAAAGATTGCTTTTAACATATATTTCCCATGCAAAATAAATTTACCTGTAACAAATGAACTGTGATCCGAAGGTGCTATTTATGATTATTTTTTAGTCTGTAAAGCCCAAAAGGTTTTTAGACTTTATATAAACCATAAATATATGATTTTTATTTAATGAAAAAATCCCAAGTTTAAAATCCCAGTTTAAAGAGCAGACAAATGTGTTAAGAATACAGGGCTTGCCGCAATTATTGATCACCCTCCATTCGCATATCGAGAGCACTGCCAGTGACCTCTACACTGTTTAGCCGGGATTCAACTTCTATTCGGAGCTTGATATTACAAGCTACCTTCGCTAATCCGTGGTGGATGGTATGTCATTAGGCAGCAGGCTCCAGAGCACCTCTGTATAACCAGGCAGAAAATACATCAACAGGCGGTGGACGACGGTGCACTGTTCATTCACCAAAGTGGACTTACTGCCACACTCCACGTACACCAGTTGAAGCTGGATAATAGAGCAAAGAGAGCGGCTATGAGCATCGGGCAACTTATAAAGTTTATTTACATGATGCCACAAGCAAAAACATCTCCTAAAGGGCCAGTCTATAAGTGTGCAATAAGAACTTCAATTAATAACCAGCTAAGGAACATAATTAACAAAGGAGGTTGAGCATAGCATCCAGCTTTGGATTCTGTACTGAACTATAATAGGTGGTGAATAATTATATGCATTGCTGTATGATATCTGATCAATAATGTTTTAATTGTACCTTTTTATTGAAGTTGTTTTTTAGATGTTTTAAGGTTGTTGTGATCTCTATTAAATATATTATATTGATAAATTGTGCTCTCTGAGATTTGCATCTCCTTTCCTTTTGCTGCATATCAATTCAGTATTTAATCTGAGTGTTTTTTTTAAATTAAATAATTGGCCTGTCTGAACTTTGTGTATTGTTGAATTTTTTTTTGGGACGGTTTGGTGTGCAGTTGTAACAATTACACCCTATTATAATTTGTGATTTCTATACTTTTCAATTGGAAATCTGGATGCAATTTGCGATTTTTGGATGAGAACACGCTATTTGAACAATAGTCAGACTCTGGGTGAGATTTAATATAATGAGAGATTCAGAAAGTGAGAGATATGGTAAGAAATCTCCAGTTTTTGTAAAGCGGCAATCATTTTCACTTCAAAATCAAACTGGTTTTGCAGTGTAAATGATTGTCGCTTTAAAAAATTGGAGATTTCTTACCAAATCTCTCATCCTATTAAATCTACCCTCTATTTCATATGCAAGTTGCACGATTTTGCTGCAAAAGTGCTATGCAAATTTGTGACCTATTACTTAAAGTATTGGTGAACAATGACTCACTGAGACTTGCTGTTGTGAAACAAGGGTGCTAGTAACAAAAAGTGAAAAATCACCTGGGCAGGATTAAAAAATAAATCACTGTTTTTAATCCGTGGCAGAGCAGAGATTTTTGTATCTATGCACAGGCCTTCAAAAAATATGTAAACCACAGTGTAGAAAGAGAGGGATATACACACTAAAATAATATAGTAATTAGTAACCCCTAAATAAATTCTGTAAAGTAGGTGTCATGCATATGTCATTTAAACTGATGAGTAGAGTAAAAGTAGGAAAGAAAAGAAAAGTGCAGTCTGCAGGTTATGGATTACTTCTGTGCAGCATTGGCACATAAACAAATTGAATATTGCATCCATTAACCCAGCAACACAATTATAGTGAGTAGGAAATGATGTTGCCAGCAATGCTTGTTGCCAACAAAACTTGTTTTGATCTGTTGGTCAACAGGCAGAACATGGAAAAGGTTAACGTAGTAAAAGGTCAACATGGGTTTTTGATGGGGGGGGGGGGGGCCTTTGTGTCTATGTCGACATGGACACAGTATAAGTGTACTGCCTCCCCTCATATGGTCCACCATGCTTCGGGCACATTGCCTCGCTATGCTTGGCACACTATTATACTCTCACTCTATGCCTACTTAAAGTATGAAAAATCATCTTTTAAAAAACTGTCAACCTATTGCTTGTGTCAGCCTTTTCACCATGTCTACCTAATGCATGTCGACCAATAGTAGTCCTCTTTTTTTTCATTTGTTGACCTAACTACTGTTGATCTATTGAATGCATTCCGTCTAAAACAGTGTTGCAGTTTGGTCCTTACCTAAAGCTAGGTACACACGGTTCGATTTTGACTAGTCAAAATCAGATAGTAAGTTAGCCAGGATGCAGTGTTAACCCCGCATTCAATACCAAGAAAGGTCTATGTCCTGAAGACATAGGGATTATAGTGTTTGAGAAGAGAGTCAAGGGTGTCAAAATCAGCAGACCTATAGAAGAACAAGAAGCAAATAATTTTAGACTAAGTTCCCAAAGTGTGTGCCTAGGTACCCCGGGGTGCCTTGGCACACTTGTAGGACTGGAGACATTGGAGATCCAAGACCAAATCGAATTATTTATTGTCATATTGGCAATGAAGTAGGGAAAACCAGTGGACAACCAGATGCCATGGGGGAATCATCTAATATGAGAAACGAAAGGAAGAAATTTCAGAGAACCCAGATGTCGGTCTCCGAAAAATGGAAGGAAAAAGGCGGCAAAAAGTAGGTAGATTAAGTTTTTGCACACATGGGAAGAGAAGGCTAGCTTAGAACATCCAAAGCTGGTCACT